>NC_083285.1:4973916-5325542 GCF_963506605.1 Zootoca vivipara
TTGGTTGAAGCATATTCTTTAATGTTTCAATCTCCCAGATATATACACTAGCGATCTAAGCAGAACGTTGGGTAGGCAAAAATCAGTTGTGTTGTAGTAAATGTTACTGTTCAATGGAAGAAGAATTAAAAGAAGAAAAGAAGTGTCAATAACAGGCCTTAACTGTTTCTTGGAAAGGTTCCTCTTAACTGTTTTCAGGGTCTGTATGACCTGCTAGGAAGATTTAGAAATATCTAAAATAATCTAGAGGTAGAATGTGTCTGTTTTGCACAACTTGGGGATTTGGAATCGGGGTTTTTCATTACGTTATGTGAAGTATATGTCCCGCAGGCCAGAGGTTTTTTGCCACTTGTGTAAGAGACAGAAGATTACACAAGAAACTGAGCCTGCAATTCTACACCCACTTAGCTGGGAATAAGCCCCTTTGAACTGTGGGAATTCCTTCTGAATAGCCATCAATATGGTTGTGCTATAAATTGCCTGCTGAAAATAAATTGTCTCCACACAGAGGTGTCTGAATAAATGTGTGTAGATTGGGGAGGTGCTGGCTGCCACCCTCACCCCACAAAGATGTGCATTCAATACCCCTAGATATTGAAGAGGGGTTGCTTTGCTCCCCGCTCCCCCCACTCTCTCTATACTGCACTGTGATGTTTAGACACTCCCCCTACATTAAGAGCACATGTCAGAGATCATTTGCCCAATCCACTGCCACCGCTAGTCATACCATTTGGCAACCTTGAGAAGGGGATCTACCTACCTTGAGAAGGGGATCTACCTACACAGAAGCATAGAATGTTTGGGAGGTTCCCCAAGGGTCATCTAGTCCAACCCTCTGTAATGCAGGAATCTCAACTAAATCATACATGACAGATGGTCATCCAACCTCTGCTTAAAAACCTCCAAGGAAGGAGAGTCCACAACCCCCCAAGGAAGACTGTTCCACACAGTCGAACAGCTCTTACTGTCAGGAAGTTCTTCCTACTGTTTAGGTGGAATCTTCTTTAGGTTTAGGTGGAAACCAGTTTGTGTTGCTATGGGCCCTTTTTGTTGACAGAGATCATTAGCGGAGAGGGCGGGGCGGGGGGGGGGAGAAGCTTTTGCTGAGTCAATTGTACCATTTGAAAATAGAAACCTACTTGACTGTGTTCGTAGAATACCGTTCTGTGCACAAAACCCAGCCTGTACAATGGCGCAGTTGAATCCTCTTGAATGGTTGCTTGCTTAATTTATTTTTCATCACTGAAAATGAGTCCATCACATGGTTTTTGAGCATGTGAATACAAAATCACACAATGCACAATTTGACACTGGGATAAATGGTACCAATCAGCTGAGCTTGCGACAGCATTTGGTGAAGACGTTGGGCCAGTGGGTGTTTAAATCGCATTCACTGCTGTGGTATCAGAGGAAGAAAACTAGAGGTTCAAAATGCATATTTTGTTGTTCACAGTCTTTTCAACTGAAGAGAATAGATTCACTTTATCGCAAACCGAGGGGCAGAAAACAAACAACAACCAGGAGAGGGTTAAAATAAAGAACAATGTTGCATATTTAGGCTGCATTCAGACATGGGGTTTATTGGGTTAGTTTTACTCCCGCATGCATTCAGAAACAAAACTGAACTGAGCTCACAGACCTTCCACACAAAAACCCATTCCTGTCCCAATGTCTGCCTGCCCACTAGCTTTCTGCAGCAGCACAATGGGGAATGTCATTTTGTTTTTAAACAATTGGACAGAAAACCCTTGCTGACCTACTTTAAATCACCTGCAGCTCTACCAGTAGATCCTGATCTACCTTCTGCTTACCCCTAATGCAGAAGACAAGGACAATGGGTGTGGTTTAGCATGTGATGCATGAAAGCTTGGCCACATACTCTCAGGGCAGGAAATCTGAGGCCACTGACCAAGTGTTCCCTCAAAAGGCAGGTGCAGGACTAGGAGGGACCAAGCAGACCCACTGACCACTTCTTCCCTAGAAATGCTATTTTTATTCTCTCCCCACCCCAATGAACTCCATATCTGGAAATAAGTTTGCTGACACAGCTAGCATTTAAACTGAAGCACATGATGCCTCCCAAAGAATGCTGGGCACTGTAGTTTGCCCCTCACAGCTACAATTCCCAGCGCCCTTAACAAACTACACTTCCCAATATCCTCTGGGGGTGTCATATGCTTTAAATTCATGGTATGCATGCAGACTAACTCTGGCTGAGGGGACAAAGGGCACTGATCCCTTCTCTCTCCCACCTGCTCATTTTCTTTACAAACGCAAGCATACCTTCCCCAAAGCCACGTGGAGTTTTGTCTTCAGTAGCATCACACAACAGAAGACTATTAAAAGCGGCAGCTTGCAATCCAGTGCCAAGCTAAGTATGAGTGATATTAAGTTGTGAATGCTTGCTGGGTGGATGAAGACCCAAGAGAGTGATGTGAGTAGGCGGCACAAAGCTGTAAAATCAGGATCAAACTAAAATTAGGATCAAACTCATATTTAGGAAAATACCTTGTTTGAATACCTTGTTTTCGTCTCTGCAGAGCAGACAGCAGTTTTTGTTGTTCCTGTTTTAATGCCAATTCATTTAGCTGTCTTTGAGCTCAATCTCTTGATTTGCACAGATAGCCTAGGAAATCCAACATATATGTGAAAGGTTAGTATCACCATGGAGATTTAAAAAAAAATACAGTCATTGGCCATGGGTGTATGTACTGATCTTTTCCAATCTTTAAGGTTCAATGTTTATGTCTCCAGTTCTATAAATGGACTCTGCATTGATTCTTCCATTATGTTGGCAATTTCTCCCAGATTCTAAGCCATGCTACTGTAAAAATGCTGAAATCATATATTTTTTTTAAAAAAATTATTTTATAAAATTTAAACGCTGCTTGAATGTTAAAAAAACAAACCCTCAAAGCTGATGGAATCACTTGAGAAGATTGTGATTGTCATATTTGAAGAATCATACCAAGTAAAAGTTCATAATGGATTTCTGAATTAGGGGAGTTTATATTCAGTTTCAAATCTACCCCCATCATTTGGGATACTTGGAGATCTTCTGCCAGCCAGTGAAAGCAGTACTGGGCTAGATGGACCACTGGTTTGACTCAGTAAAAGGCAACTTCATCTGTTCACACACTTTTTAAAAAGGGCCTCCAGTGCAACATTTTTTGCTGGTGCCTGCTCCTTTCCTTACTAAGAAAGTGTTTACATATATCTGTACCTTCAACATAAAAGTTAGTGTCATCTGGCATGATTTTGTAAGCTGGCAAGCATCCAGACCACAGGTGAATGCATGGTGCTCCTTACCCCACCTGTTGCCATCCTCGGTTTAAATAACGTGGAACCGATCCAAACAGTTTGACAAGATGATACTAAAGCCAGCTCTGTTCTATGTCAAATGGCTTAGAGTTCAAATCAGAACAGATGTGAACAAGTTTGTGTACTACATAGTGCTTAGAAAACGGGTCACAGGAGTCTACAAAAGCATCAGTATGCAAGCAAGGATTTAAAAGCCCTTTCACACAACCCACAACAATTTGGCTCAAATACCGGTAAGGGTTGCTGTTCTGCCTGCTTTGTTTGCAGTGTGGCATCAAGCACTCAGCAAAAATCAACAGTTTTTTATTTTATTTTAAAAAATCCTTAGAAATAGGGAACGTACCTTTTAAAAAGAGATGGAAAAAAGGAAAATAATCTTTTGAAATGTAACCATATGTAACTGTGCTCTAAGCAGAGGGCATCAACATAAAGTGTGTTCTGCTTTGTTTACTCAGGACACAGTCATACACAAGGTTACCTAAGTGTTTTCAGGCCAAACTACACAAGGTTTTCCTCAAGGTTTTTATTAGCTTTGTTCTTTCAATTCAGATGCAGAGCCTGAAACCAGCTTTGAAAGACTAGGGGCAGGGGGGAAACATAAACTTTTTTTATTCTTTCCCCTCTATTTTTCTGTGGAAAATCATTTCTTCTCCATTGCTTGCTCTTTCCCATATTTTCTTCCATGAGGGAAAAGAAGCTTGGGGGAAAAGTGAAAGGAGAAACATCACTGGAAGGTAAAGGGTTACTCCTTCCCCAACACAAACCTCCCAAGATGAGAATCGTCCCACAGAGAACCTTAGTACCCCTCAGAAGACGGGATAACAGGTTAAAAAACCAGTTTGAGGCTTTAGTCTAGATGACAGTAAGAGAGATGCCATATCAAACACTAGCTTTAGAACAAGGTTCCTGTTTGAAAAAGGAAGCAGATGTGGAGACTTAGCCCATGGGTAGGCAAACTAAGGCCCGGGGGCTGGATCTGGCCCAATCACCTTCTAAATCTCCGCTCCTCCACATGCAGCTGCTGGGTGACCTTGGGCTAGTCACACTTCTCTGAAGTCTCTCAGCCCCACCCACCTCACAGGGTGTCTGATGTGGGGGAGGACAGCGCCGTCTTAAGCGCCCCTGTCGCCATGGTGCGCCGGATCTCTCCGGCACCCTCCCGCCCCGTTTCCCAGCACGGTGGGCGGGTGGGCACCGCGCACAGCTGCACAGCGGACCGGCGGACCGGCCGGCCAGCGGGCCGGCGCAGCTTGTGGTGCCCTCCTGGCGGGCCGGCGCCATGGTGCCCTGCGCCACCGGAGGTCTACGAAGAGCCGGCCCTGGGGGAGGAGGGGAAAGGAGATTGTTAGCCGCTTTGAGACTCCTTCGGGTAGTGATAAAGCGGGATATCAAATCCAAACTCTTCTTCTAAATCCGGCCCGCGGGCGGTCCGGGAATCAGCGTGTTTTTATATGAGTAGAATGTGCCCTTTTTTAAAAAATGCATCTCTGGGTTATTTGTGGGGGAAAGGAATTCTTTCACACACACCCCAAATCTAGTCTGGCCCCCCACAAGGCCTGAGGGACAGTGGACCAGCCCCCTGCTGAAAAAGTTTGCTGACCCCTGGCTTAACCCTTCAAAAGTTGTCTTCTGCTGTTAACAGAATCACCAGTGATCTTGACACTCAAGAACATTGGAACCAATTTTGGGTGTTTGTGTGACCATATTGACAAGAGCAGCAAGACCCAGGAAAAATCCTATGTGTGTGTACTAAAAAAGTGTGTGGAGAAGCCCCAGTTTGTTCAGTGGAATACAGGTCACTTCCAAACAACCTGTTTAATGAACATTCATCCTGATTCGTTTGCACAAGTTTGGCAGGGAGATTATATGACGCAAGCTGTCTATTAAACATGCATCTTGATTTGTTTGTGGGGAGGTTAGATGACATCGTGTCAAGCAGTTGTTATCCCACGCTTTCCAGCGCATTTCCCCATTAATTTCCTTATTGAAAAGAAGTCATTCTTAAAGGAGTGGGTTTGCTGTGCAAGAGTGCCAAATCCACTTTCATCCGTGAAAACGTAATTTGCCTGCATGCCACTGAATCTCACCTGCAACGTACTAACAGTCTGTGGCCACCTTTGCAATCAAGGTAAGTTAGCACCGAATTGCAGCCTAGCAGTGGAATCCTCACCAGGTCTACCCAGATGCAAGTCCCGTTGAATTCAATGAAGCTTCCATGCAGATAAGTGGGGTCAGGATTGCAGCTTAAGGCTCTGGACGCTTTCTTAGAAGTAAGCCCCACTGAACTCAGTGGACCTTACTTTTGAGTAGGCATGCCCAGGACCAGCCTGTAAAGAGCTTCAAGAACTTTGGGTGGTAACCTAATGCATTGTTTCATTAGCGCAAGAATTTACACCTGCACAATGCAACTTTCTCCCGACTCCTCCCCTTGCACATGCCCCATGTTCTCCCCACATCAGCTCCGGAGGGTTGGGGGGGAAACCACACAACCATAAAATTGTAGAGTTAAAAGGGACCACAAGGGTCATGTAGTCCAATCCCCGGCAATGCAGGAATCCTGTGCCCAACATGGGACTCAAATTATCCTTGTACTAACAGAACAAGCAACTTAGCACTACATTGAATACAACTCTATGAGTGGTATTTAACTCATTCTGCCCTTAGAAATTAATGTGCCTAAGTTAGCCAATGCAATTCTGGGCTGCATCAATAGGAGTATAGCATCTAGATCAAGGGAAGTAATAGTACCACTGTATTCTGCTCTGGTCAGACCTCACCTGGAGTACTGTGTCCAGTTCTGGCCACCACAGTTCAAGAAGGTTACGGACAAGCTGGAACGTGTCCAGAAGAGGGCAACCAAAATGGTCAAAGGCCTGGAAACGATGCCTTATGAGGAACGGGTTAGGGAGCTGGGTATGTTTAGCCTGGAGAAGAGAAGGTTAAGGGGTGATATGATAGCCATGTTCAAATATATGAAAGGATGTCATATGGAGGAGGGAGAAAGGTTGTTTTCTGCTGCTCCAGAGAAGCAGACACGGAGCAATGGATTCAAACTTCAAGAAAGAAGATTCCACCTAAACATTAGGAAGAACTTCCTGACAGTAAGAGCTGTTCGGCAGTGGAATTTGCTACCAAGGAGTGTGGTGGAGTCTCCTTCTCTGGAGGTCTTTAAGCAGAGGCTTGACAGGCATATGTCAAGAATGCTTTGATGGTGTTTCCTGCTTGGCAGGGGGTTGGACTGGATGGCCCTTGTGGTCTCTTCCAACTCTATGATTCTATGATTCTAGTCATGTCTATTCACTTTGATGAGACTCCTCTGATTAGGACTATTTTATTTTCCAGATGAATCTTTCAAAAAATAGGGATGCTCTCCTGAAATGGCAACCATTAGAAATGCAGAAGCTAATGTTTAAGAATACACATGACATTATTGGAGAGTTTCGTGAAATTCAAACAGCACTGCTACTTTTCTTTTCTCCCTGTAACCCTCCTCTGCTGTTCAAGAAATTGTGTACTAGAGAATATTGTGCTGGCCTACGTAAGCACTCCCGCCTCTGTGTTGCATTGTGGCCCCTGGTGCACACGCAGGCATTCCTCCATTACATAAAATTATTATTTCCCAATGAACCACCACAGCTCCATAGTTGCACATCCATCACGCCTTTGACAACAGAATCAAAGGCCTGTAATTATCTAAACGATCATATCTGTTACAAATTAATATTCTATGCAGGCTCAGGTTATTGCTGATAGGTTTTTTTTTTAAGGAAACACTTTAAAGTGGGAGTAGGCACCTTTTAAAAGACAGGATATTCAGCATAATAGTCAGATCAGCAGCAATCAGATTCAAACAAGTACTGAGAACTGCAAATAATTCTGATGAACCAAGCTTGTTTAAGGTAATATGGAAGCTTAAGCACTGGGAAATAAAAGGCGTCTTCTACTAATTATTAAAGTGATACATAAAGCAGCAAACACACCGTATTGGCCCCCAGTGAGAACTTTCTTCATGAGTTAAGCTAGAGGTGGGATCTCACGGAGCTGTTTGTGTTGTGGTAAAGCGGATTGTTCAATTAGCTGTTTAATTAATTAACTAAATTAACAAATTAGCAATGGGTGTGCTTTGGAAGGAAGAGTTTGGGGGAAGAGGGGGAGAGCACACCATATAAGTTTTCTGAGGCAGGTCCAGGGATAAGGGCGGAAAGGTTGATGCTGTTGAAGGTAGTAGCATCCCTCTTGGTGTCTGAGAATGATGAGCCGAGCCCTGGTGGAGCAAGACTGTGGACAAAGGCAGAAGTGGATTTAGGGCAGTGCAACAGGTTCTGCTGCAATGGGTGCTGAGCCTAGGCGAGTGCAGCAGCATGTCACAACTATGACATAGTGAACTGAGCAGAACGGAAGGTGACAGGTGGGGGGGGGCAGTGCCAAATTTTGGCCTTGCACGGGAGCCACTGAAATTTCAAAGTCCAAAGTCTGTCCCTGACAAACGGATAGGGTAGGGTAAAGCAGTGTTTCCCAACCTTGTGCCTCCAGATGTTTTCGGACTACAATTCCCATCATTCCTGACCACTGGTCTTGCTAGCTAGGGATGATGGGAGTTGTAGTCCAAAAACATCTGGAGGCACAAGGTTGGGAAACACTGGGGTAAAGCCATAGACTGGGGGCTTTAAAAATCGCCATGCAGTTTCCTAACCTTAAAATGGAAGAACACATTTCTGAATGGCGGGGGGAGAACAGATTGATTGATCGATTTTAAAAAGAGAGAAATTTCCCCTCCAAACTAGGAACCAGATTTTGGAATGTAAGTGGGGCCAATATGTTCCTTACTTACATTATTTAAAGCCTGGAGTCCACGTTCAGTTTGGAGGAACAGTGGGAGCGGGGATAAGTTTTGAAAGCAGCCTGACCCAGCCCATTTCCCTGACTGGGGCAACCCCACTATTGATGCAGATGGCAGGGTGGGAAGTGGGGGAAACATGAAACTGCAGGGGGGGGGGAGACGGGAAGCCTTAATAGCCCTCATTCCCATCAAACTTGGTGGTGCTAAGTAAAAAACCAGTTTTCTCATCTTTTCCACCCAGGAGATGCACATTCTCCTGATGCAACAAAAACCTGCACATCTTCCAGGTAGAAGAATGTGCAATTTCCTTTTTGAGCAAGGCCTAGAAAGGCAAAAACCTGGTGGTTCACTTCAAGCATTTTCTGACAGTGTATCATTCAAAAAACAAAACTGAAAGTCCAACAAATGAGCAAATATGCAAAGTAATATGGTCAGACATTAAGATAGAAAAGGCATGTTCCCAGGTCCAGAAGAAATGAGAGCATCATTCCTTCCCACATGCTGAGGGAGCCTTAGTAGGGAACATTTAGTAGGGAACATCCACCTAACTTCCTGACAGTAAGAGCTGTTCGGCAGTGGAATTTGCTGCCAAGGAGTGTGGTGGAGTCTCCTTCTTTGGAGGTCTTTAAGCAGAGACTTGACAGCCATCTGTCAGGAATGCTTTGATGGTGTTTCCTGCTTGGCAGGGGGTTGGACTGGATGGCTCTTGTGGTCTCTTCCAACGCTATGATTCTATGATTTACTCTAGCCTGCCTGCTTCTCGGCAGAAGGGTTTAAGTGCCCTCAGGCCAGGCAGCTCATGCGAAGGCTATTGTTGGATGAGGGGAGCTTAGTGTGGTGATCTTAGAGGGGGACACTCCCAGACAGGAGGACAGAGAATAAACAGATGCCCCTGAAGGCTGCAATTGAAAACACACTTACTGAGGACTATGAGAATAGAGGCCTTTGGCCCTATTCTGGCCCTATTCCTTGGTACAGTATAAATTTCATCCTAATATTTTTTTTTAAAAAAAATCATTTCCTTTCAGTGTTCTCTATTTGGGTTACAAAGCCTACAAGCTCCTTCATGAAATTAGACTCTTAACACCTACGTTTCCACCCATGTAGAACGCTGTATCAAAGTGTCTTTGTTCTTTGTTTCCCCTTAAATGTTCCTGTTCTCATTCATTATTCTCTAAATACACGCCCATCTCACTTGTTACTACAAATCACTCAATGCAACCAGTACACATTCCACACACACACACACAAAACACAATTTGAAGTGCTTAAACTGTAATGAAATTGCTACAACTGCCAATCAATTTCCAAATGTCAGCGCAATCCTTAATCTGCTCAGTTCCCATCATTCACTTGCGTCTTCTCTGCACATGTTGAATGTGCATTCCAGATGGGACGACAGGAGCCCCTTCCCCATTCACTCCACAGTGGCAAATTAATGATTTCTTTTTGTAGGGTTAGTACAGTACTTTGGTGGGTGGAGATGGTGGTTGTGGTATCTGCATTCATTGCACCCCAGACTGTGTTTACTTTGCTGTTTCCGTCAGATACAGTGCACTCCCACCGTTGGTGTTTGAAACCAAGTACACATGATGTTGGCCCCAATCGACATGTATCCTGTAGTTTCCTGAGAAACAATGCCATTCAGTACATTTTCTAGTTGTTTAGTTGTTTAGTTGTGTCCGACTCTTTGTGACCCCATGGACCAGAGCACGCCAGGCACTCCTGTCTTCCACTGTCTCCCGCAGTTTGGTCAGACTTGTGTTGGTAGCTTCAAGAACACTGTCCAACCACCTCGTCCTCTGTCGCCCCCTTCTCCTAGTGCCCTCTATCTTTCCCAGCATCAGGGTCTTTTCCAGGGAGTCTTCTCTTCTCATGGCCAAAGTATTGGAGCCTCAGCTTCACGATCTGTCCTTCCAGTGAGCACTCGGGGCTGATTTCCTTCAGAATGGATAGGTTTGATCTTCTTGCAGTCCATGGGAGTCTCAAGAGTCTCCTCCAGCACCATAATTCAAAAGCATCAATTTTTCGGCGATCAGCCTTCTTTATGGTCCAGCTCTCACTTCCATACATCACTACTGGGAAAACCATAGCTTTAACTATACGGACCTTTGTCGGCAAGGTGATGTCTCTGCTTTTTAAGATGCTGTCTAGGTTTGTCATTGCTTTTCTCCCAAGAAGCAGGCGTCTTTTAATTTCGTGACTGCTGTCACCATCTGCAGTGATCATGGAACCCAAGAAAGTAAAATCTCTCATTGCCTCCCCTGCTATTTGCCAGGAGGTGATGGGACCAGTGGCCATGATCTTAGTTTTTTTGATGTTGAGCTTCAGACCATATTTGAAAACATAAGCTGAGGTTAAGCTAAGATATGTACATGAGCAGATGGCAGCACCATTAAATAGGGGTTCGGAGCAGAGAAACAAATCAAGTAAGGGGCATTAGGTGAGGACATCTCCATCCCCTCTTTGCTGTGCATAACAAGGTCAAAAACGAGACTTGAAACCCAGCACAGGAAAAAGATCTCACTGCCTTTTAAGCCACAAACGTATGTGCCAGGGACTGCCAGGGCTGCCAAAGAGTGTGTGGCAGAGGCAGGGGACCAGGGGAGTGACGACCAGTCATGCCACCCACGAGGGAGGAGGAGGGAGTCAGGGCAGTCCAAGGCAGAGGAAGGCATGCAGGATGTAGCTGAGGAAGAAGGGACAGTTCAGGCAATGGATGGGTCAGTATATCCCCCACCCCACAGTCTCCTGGAACCAGGAGAGGCTTGAAAAAGGCAGAGCAGCAATGACTTCCATGGTGGTGGACACGCAACCCGTCAGAGAAGGGTATACAGGTATAAAAGGAGCAGGGGGCCCCACTGTTGCTGCAACTGCTCCCTAGGGCCCAGATCTGTGGACCACTCTACAGGCTAGAAGCAGGCATGTGTGTGTATCTGGAGCATAGCTGCCAAGTTCTCCCTTTTTTTATAAGGGATATTCCCTTATGCTGAATAGGCTTCCTCGCGAGAAAAGGGAAAACTTGGCAGCTATTATCTGGAGCACCACGGAAGCTGCTGCAAAGGTTTCTCTTGCCAATAGAGAGTAAAATATCAGGTGTGTGTACTGTATTCTTTATCTGGGAGAGGCCACGACAATACAGTACATAGCTTCTATAGTCTACTTGGAAATAAGTCCCTTTTCTTGAAAATTTATTATAAAAGATACTTGTCAGAGCACATTTGAGAACGTCTTCCTCCTTCTCTTCTTACTGCAACATTTCCTTCACCATTAATAGTGATCACTTTAAAAACAAAAAAACAACAACACTGGTGCCACTCAGTGCTTTTTTTCTGGGGGAACACAAGGGGACGCATACCCTTAAACATTTTGTGAATCTAAGTTTGGCCTCATTGAAGGGCAGTATTTCAATATCAGTAGGAAAATGAGAGTGTCCCTGTCACAGTGGCCGGAGTGGACTACTTCAGAGTAACGACGCTACGCAGCTCTGCATTTTATTCTTTTATTGGTGCTGCGTATTTACAGTGCTCAAGTCATTGCTATTTACACGGAGCGATGTTGTCAGTCGGTTTCAGAACCTCCTAATGGCTTTTGGCGCGTCTTTCTCCAACACAAAAGCTTTGGCAGACCCATCCTCTTGCCCCTCCTCTTCCTGCGTAATTCTGGAGTTGGGGGGATGGGTCTTCCCCCCTTACTTGCCCCTTCCTGTCCCACCTGGGACCCTGGCTCCTCTACCTTGCCTGAGCCTCGGACACGACTTCCTGCTTCCCCACTGGAATCGGAACTCTCCCTGCTTTCCCCTTTGCTCGGGGACGGGCTTGAACTCAGGAGGGGAGGGACTTCGCGATATCCCCTGTCCCTCACATCCACCCCCCTCCCAAGCTCTCCTTCACCCCTCCCCAGGCCCCCCCCATGTGTCGGTGACGACTGGAAGCCTAAAAACTCGGTGCTCTCCGAGCCCGTTGGTGTGAACACCTCCCCCCAGTCCTGCGAGCCCCCCCCTTCCGCCTGGGAGGACGGGAATCCCAAAAAGTCCGTGGCGTCAGAGCTGGTGGGGGTAAAAATGTTTTGCCAATCTGCTCCTTCCTCTGACTGGGTGGATCTTGGCGACACCCATACCTCATCCTCTGGTTCCTCAAACTCCGCTTCCCAGCGCCATGGTGAGCTGTTCTCCCGTGCCTCCTCCTCCTCCCCCTCCCTTTCCATGTGCCAGGGCTTGGGTCTGTGGGGAAAGAGGGCGTGAAATTCTTCCACCAAGAATTCCTCCTGTATCTGAGTGGCGGGAACCCATTCATTCTGGGACGGTGGAGCATCCTCCCATGCCATGAGGTACTCCAGGCCCCCCACCCCCCACCTTGAATCCAGGATGGCCGTGGCCTCATTGAGTTGCTCCCTGCTTTCCCTCTCCCCCCCTCCCTCGGGGGTTTGTTCGCTGTCTCTGAGCCTGCTGCTTTCCCTGTACGGCGACAGCAGCGATCTATGAAACACTGGATGCACCCTCATGTCCTCTGGCAGTGCCAGCCTGTATGCCACCGGGTTGACCTGTTGCGTGACCGTGAAGGGGCCCAGCCATTTGGGTGCCAGCTTTTTGCACCTCCCTCTGGTGGGAAGGCCCTCCGAGGACAACCACACCTTGTCCCCCACCCTGATGACCTCCCCTTGTCGCCTGTGGCGATCTGCCCCCTTTTTGTACGCTTCCTTGGCCCTCTCCAAGTGTTCTCTGAGCTGCTGGTGCACCGTCTCCAGTTCCTCTGCCCAATCCTCAGCCTGTGGGCCCTCCTCCTCCTCCTCCCTCTCCCTCTCTGGGAAAGATCTGAGGTCGCGCCCGTAATTGGCCTTAAAGGGCGACACCCCTGTGGAGACGTGCACTGCATTGTTGTAGGCAAATTCTGCTAGTGGCAAGCGATCCACCCAGTCCGTTTGCCGCTGGCTGACGTAGCATCTCAGGTACTGCTGCAGAATGGCGTTGACCCTCTCCGCTTGTCCGTTGGTCTGCGGGTGTCTAGCCGTCGACAAGCTGACCTCCACCTGCAGGAGGTTCATGAGCCGCCGCCAGAACCTGGAAACAAATTGGCGGCCACGATCCGAAATAACCCTTAAAGGTAATCCATGCAGTCTGAAAATGTGATCAACAAACAGTTTGGCTGTCTCTTCTGCCGAGACTGCCCTGGCACACGGTATAAAGTGACACATTTTGGACATGAGGTCCACCACCACCAACACTGCAGTCTTACCCCTGGACGAAGGCAGATCTGTGATGAAGTCCATGGACACCACTTCCCACGGCCTGTGTGGTGTGGCTAAGGGCTCCAGCAACCCTGGTGGCGCTGCTCTGACCACCTTCGCCCGCTGGCAGGTGGTACAGCCCCTTACATAGTCTCGAACATCTTCCCTCACCCCTGGCCACCAGAAGTGTCTCATGACTAGGTGAGTGGTCTTGTCCCTTCCAAAATGCCCCGCTGTAGGGTTGTCGTGCATCTGCTTGAGGACCGTACGTCGAAGCTGGGTGGTGGGTAGGTACAGCGCACCCTTGTAGAAAAGCAGCCCTCTGCGTTCTGCAAAGTCTTTTGCCTGCTCCCTCCCCCCTCTCAGTTCTCTGAAGATGCGGTTGGCAAATTCATCCGCTGCCGTCAGTGCTGTGAGTTCTGCCTCGCTCACCACTGCTGCTCCGCAGGACCATGCCGACGGGGGGAAAATGTGCCTTGGGGCTGGTGGCGCCTCCTCCTCCATGTACTCTGGCTTGCGGGAGAGGGCATCCGCCCTGACATTCTGCTCTCCTGGGATGTAGTGTATGGAGAAGTTGAAGTTCGAGAAGAACTCCGCCCACCGTATCTGCCGCTGGTTGAGCACCCTGGCAGTTCTCCAGAACTCCAGGTTCTTGTGGTCTGTGCACACCTGGATGGGGTGCTTGGCGCCCACCAGGAAGTGTCTCCAGTGCTGGAACGCCGCGTGGATCGCAAGAAGTTCCCGATCAAAAACTGTGTAGTTTCGCTCGGGCTGGGTCAACTTCCTGGAGAAGAAGGCACAGGGTCTCCACTCTCTGTTGGCGTCCAGTTGCAACAAAATGGCGCCCACAGCCTTATCAGAAGCATCTGTTTCAATGCGTAGGGGCGCGTCCTGAACCACGTGGAACAGGTTCTGGTCTGAGGCGAACACCCTCTTGAGGCTTTCGAACGCTGCTTGCGCCTCTGGTGTCCACCTGAACTTCTGCTTGCCTCTCAGGCAGTCAGTGATGGGAGCCGTAACTCGAGAGAAGTTCTTGATGAACTTCCTGTAGAAGTTGGCAAAGCCTAGTAGGCGTTGGGCATCTTTGCGCGTCCTGGGGCTGTGCCAGTCCAGGATGGTCTGCACCTTGTCCTTGTCCATTGCCAGCCCCTTGTCTGACAGCTTGTAGCCCAGGAAGTCCACCTCCTTGGTGTGAAACTTGCACTTCTCCAGCTTCACATACAGGTGGTTCTCCTTCAGGCGCTGTAACACCTCCCTGACGTCCTTCACGTGCTGCACTGGGTCGTTGGAGTAAATAAGGATGTCATCCAGAAAGACCAAGCATTTCCTGAAGAGTAGGGACCCCAGGACGTGGTGCATGAAGGCCTGGAAGCATGCTGAGCCCCCTTGCAACCCGAAGGGCATCACCAGATATTCAAAAGAGCCCAGAGGCGTGAACATCGTGGTTTTCCACTCATCGCCTTCCCGGATCCTGATCAAGTTGTACGCCCCCCTCAGGTCTAGCTTGGTGAAAATCTTGCCTCTGCGTGCCGCTGTCAGGAGATCATCCACTCTGGGCATGGGGAAAGCCACTGGCTCTGTCACCGAATTCAGCCGTCTAAAATCCACCACAAGACGGCGCTGTTGCGTGTCTTTCTTGTCCACCCAGAAGACCGGGCTGCCCCCTGCTGCCTTGCTTTCTCTGATGAACCCCCGCTTGAGGTTCTTGTCGATAAAAGCGCGCAGATCCTCCAGTTCCTGGTCTGACATGGCGTACAGCTTGGCTGGGGGTATAGTTGCCCCAGGCACCAGGTTGATCTGGCAGTCAAAAGGCCTGTGTGGGGGCAGGTGGTCGGACTCCGCTTCACTGAAGACCTCCTGCAGGTCCCAGTATGGTTTGGGTATCGCCTCACCCCCTTTGACGTGCATGGTGGCCACCGTGGCTATCGGAGGCCCCTCCCCTGGTTGGTGCTGCATGCAATGTTCCAGGCAAAAGTCCGATCCAAAAGTGATGCATCTCTGATGCCAACTTATGGAGGGGTCGTGGCGCGCCAGCCAGCTCATGCCCAAAACGATTGGGGGGTCTGAGATGGTGGTGACGTTGAATGCCAGTGTCTCTGAGTGCCTTCCAACCGTCATTCTCATGGGGGGGGTTTGATGAGTGATGGCCCCTCCCAGCAGCTCTCTGCCGTCAATGGTTGCCACGTGCAGAGGAAAATCCAGCTGCAGAAGCTGGATCTGGTGCTCTTCTGCAAAGTTTCTCGAGAAGAAGTTGGCTGAGGCACCACTGTCAATTAGGGCGAGGACCGTCAATGGATAGCCATTTGGGAGCGTGAGCGTCACTTCTAGAACCACTCCTGCTCTGGGAGGGGTGGGCTGGCTCTGCTCCTCTCTGTGCGGGTGGGTGGGCTGGGGCTGTTGTCTGCTGACTGTGCCTGGCTGCCGCCCCTTGTCTCCTGCAGCCAGGCTTTCCCGTTTCCCTGCTGTGGTGCTGCGTCAGTGGGGGAGGGCACAACCGTTCCCGCCTTTCCTTGCCACTCCCTGCGATGTGGGCAGTCTCTGACGAGATGCTGGGGGGAGTTGCAGAGAAAGCAATTCCCACCCCTTCCCTCCTTGCGTCTTGGCGCCGCTGGGGTTTGAAAAGCCCGCGCGCGCGCGCTATCAATCTGCATGGGTTCCTGGTCCTGACTGGCCCCAGGCGTGGCTTGAAAGGGTTGTTGAGGGAGTGGCTTCTCCTGCGACCGTGGGAACCAAGCCCGCTTTGCGCGCGTTGCTTGCTTGTCGCTCCATCTGGATTCCTGCCTCACCCCCACCGCCAGAGCCGCTTTGCTCAGTTGATCCATATTACTGGGCTTTGGACCTCTCGAGAGCTCATCCTTCACCTCCTCATGCAACCCCAAGTAAAACGCCGCTTGCATTGGGGCAGACTCCAGATCCCACCCCAATCTGTGCACCAGCATGGTGAATTTCGCCCAATACGCGCGAACTGTCATATTTCCTTGGCGTAAATTATGAAGTTCCTCCTTAGTCTGGTCCATATGACTATCGGACGAATACATCGTTTTCAAACCTTCTAGAAATAGTTTGACATTCTTCATGCAAGGATTCCTTGTTGCAATTAACGGTCTTAGCCACTCCCTGGCCGCCCCTGTAAGGTGCTCCACAATAAACGCTACTCTGTGCTCATCATCAGGGAACTCATCGTGGTGCAGCTCAAGAGCATACACAATCTCAGTCTCAAAGCCCTGAAACTCCTTCGGGTCTCCATTGAACTTGCTTACTAGGGTCCCGGCTCTCCTTCCTGGCAGCACTTGGACTTGGGGTGCCCCTCCCGCCTTGTTTTTCTCTGCATCCAGCTTGTTTTGGAGGTCTACCGCCACCGCCCTTAAATGCTGCTCTTTTTCCTGGAGCTCTCTCACCTGTTCCGCAAGTTGTAGCCGGTCGTCCTGGACCTTCTTAGTCTCCTCTTTAGCTGCCTTCAATTCTCCCTGCGCCTGCAGCGACAGCTGTTGCAGTTCTAGCTGGGCTTGCTCAGCGATCTGCCGCCACTTCTCCGCCTCTGACACGCTCATCCCGGCAACTCCAAAGTAGCCCAAAAATGATTAGGAGGTTGCTGTCACAGTGGCCGGAGTGGACTACTTCAGAGTAACGACGCTACGCAGCTCTGCATTTTATTCTTTTATTGGTGCTGCGTATTTACAGTGCTCAAGTCATTGCTATTTACACGGAGCGATGTTGTCAGTCGGTTTCAGAACCTCCTAATGGCTTTTGGCGCGTCTTTCTCCAACACAAAAGCTTTGGCAGACCCATCCTCTTGCCCCTCCTCTTCCTGCGTAATTCTGGAGTTGGGGGGATGGGTCTTCCCCCCTTACTTGCCCCTTCCTGTCCCACCTGGGACCCTGGCTCCTCTACCTTGCCTGAGCCTCGGACACGACTTCCTGCTTCCCCACTGGAATCGGAACTCTCCCTGCTTTCCCCTTTGCTCGGGGACGGGCTTGAACTCAGGAGGGGAGGGACTTCGCGATATCCCCTGTCCCTCACAGTCCCTAAACTTTTTTTAAAAGAAAAAAAGCACTGGTGCTACTACATTTTTGTTTCTTTAACAATGGATTCCATTGCAACAATTCAGATTTGCAAGACTCTTTAGGAGTGTGGAGGGAGGGATGAGGGGGGAAATAATACTCCCAAGTTCAACTATGGAAAAAAGAGCAAGGCAGCAAACAGCAGAAGCCATCAGTCCCTTTGCCTTCCCCCTTACACACACACACACACACACACACACACACACACACACACACAGTCTATTCAAAGGAAATATGTATGAGTAATGAAGGCAAACTGACACATCCATTAATTCCATGCCTTCATTCATGTAGCTGGAAACATACTTATGAGTTAGAATCATAGAATCATAGAGGTGGAAGAGACCACAAGGGCCATCCAGTCCAACCCCCTGCCAAGCAGGAAAAACCATTAAAGCATTCCTGACAGTTGCCTCTGTCCTTTCTCCTGCATCCACTTCCAGTCTCCAAGCACTTTAAATGCTGTTGCTGCTGTTGAAAAGGCCCGTATGAGGGGGCTAGTACAGGGACACACAGTATTGTTTTATTTTTAAAGGAAAAGGAAAGGCACTAGCCCTGTTCCGACAAGATAAATGGGTAGGATGGTTGCTTTCAGAAAGGACAGGAGGATTGTGGAAGCAGGTGTTATGTGTGACCTCTACACATTGCTTGCCTGACCATATCAGAGATCTCTATATGTATGCAAACTAGCCCTTTAAAAACCTTCATGTAAAGATCTTCATATGTTCACCCAGCCATTCTAGTTCAAAGTAGCTGAATACCACTCAGTGGTCTTATTTGGGGTGGTTTGTATTTATTTATTTATTTATTTATTAAATTTATATCCCATCTTTCATCCAAGGACCGAAAGGTGACATACATGGTTCTCCCCTTTTTTCTTTCATTCTCACAGCAACCCTCTGAATTAGGCTAGGCTAAACTGGTGACTGGCCCAAGGGCTTTATGTGAGAAATCAAACCCTGGTCTCTCAGGTCCCAGTCCAACCCTCTCTAAGCACCATGCTAAAGTGGTGATGTGTACAAGGCTGGCCCAAGACATTTTGGTGCTTGAGGCTGATTAGGACCCAGGACTCTGCCCCAAAGTCCTTCCCAGGTGGCACCACTGATCTTGGCATATGCATGAGGCTGCTTATACTGTAAATGTAAGTATTTTGCCTGCATTTATTTTACTGCTGTTGCTGTCGAAAACAAATGCGTGACTATGAATAAGTAAGGTAAAGGTAAAGGGACCCCTGACCATTAGGTCTAGTCATGACCGACTCTGGGGTTGCGCGCTCATCTCACATTATTGGCCGAGGGAGCCGGCGTATAGCTTCCAGGTCATATGGCCAGCATGACAAAGCCGCTTCTGGCAAACCAGAGCAGCACATGGAAACGCCGTTTACCTTCCCGCTGTAGCGGTTCCTATTTGTCTACTTGCATTTTGACGTGCTTTCGAACTGCTAGGTTGGCAGGAGCTGGGAGCAAGCAACAGGAGCTCACCCCGTCACAGGGATTCGAACCGCCGACCTTCTGATCAGCAAGCCCTAGGCTCAGTGGTTTAACCACAGCGCCACCTGGGTCCCCTGAATAAGTAAATCATGTGTTAAACTTACTTCTCAGTTTGTTGCCAGATTCTTTGTTAATGGAGTAAGAAAGGGGGAGTCAGCCTGCTTTGCAAGTGGACTTAAATAAAAGGAGGCTTCACAGCCTATTCCAGGGGTCAGCAACATAAGGCCCATGGGCCGGAAGCGGCCCACAGAGGTCATTTGACCGGCCCACGAGCCACCCCCAAACTGAGTTGCCCGCACGCGCGCTTCGCTAAACTGGCACAGCGCAGCGTGGAGACTTGCTTCCGCAGCACCAGAAATCGCGTCTCTGCAGACACAGACGGTAACAATTGCCCGGGGGACCCCTGGCTATGCTTTGAATTTTTCTGCTAAGGGTGGGACTTTGAACTCTGCTCAGCCCTGCATTTTAAACAAGGTGGTAAACCAATCTCTTTGTATGTTCAACCCACAGATGGGCACCTGGAGGGGTAAATTGTAATTAATATGTCCTCTCCTATCTATTAAAACCCATCCTCTACTTTGTGCAGATGGGAAGGTGTGTTGGACTGGACAGACAGCAGCAAAAGGCGAGGTTACATGCCATATGAGACTGTGTGTTAATTGAAGCATCTTGGGGCATGGGGCAGATTCAGAGATCCTTTGAGCCAACCCCTGCAGAAAACCAGACATAAGACCTAGTTGGGCATCCTGTTCTCAGTGGAGAAACCAGCAAGCAGGATCGGAGCCCAAGAGCAGCCCCCCCCCTCCTCCCGGTTTGCAGCAACTGGCAGATCCAAAGCAATGCTGGGGTCAGGGGTACCAATTTGAATAAAACACGGGAGGGTATCAGGAAAACTTTGCCCTGCACGGTGCAGCTGCATGGCCAGCAGTTCCCCGCGCTGCATGGTGATCACACGGCGCACCCACGCCATTGGAATGGCAATACCCATCGACTTTTTTTGTGGCCCCCGCAAATATGTGTGTGTGTGAATGGACTGTGGCCCCTGGGAGTTAGCTCCTATGGCTGGGGCCATCTGCCCCCTTCCGGGGCTCCTTTGGCCTGGACTGCGCCTCAGCCCGATGGTTCGCTGCAGATGCGCGCCGGCTCCCTTCAGAATCGCGCCTTTGCGCAGCGCGGGAGTGGGGGCGAGATGGAGCGCCGAGGGGTTGCGCGAGGCTGGCTCCGTTATGTGTGCGCGGGGGGGGGGGCAACGTCTGCTTCCCCAAGCGCGCCAAACCTGAGGGAGAGCGAGAGACGCCGAGGGCGCGCGAGCGCGCGCCGGAGCCTGGGGCGGACGGACGGGTTTCTCAGCCTGGCGGCGCTTGACCGTGCCTGCCTCGGCGGCGGGTCCGTCTTCTCTCCTTCCTCCCCACCCACTTGCTGGCTGCTCCCCGCCTTCTCCCCTTCGTTTCCCTCCCCTCCCTTCCCTGCTGCTTTTGCCAGGCAAGCCAGCCTCCCTCTCGGCCTTCACTACCGGGTCAGAGGCTCCGTTCTGAGGATAGCGAGTGCGCGAGCCAGGCAGGCAGGCAGGCAGACACCCCCCCCCCCAACACACACACACGGCGCTTCCTACTACTCCAGCAGCATCCACACGCAGCCCGCCCTCTCGCTCGCTCTTCCCCCTCAGGCTCGCCATCCAGTTACTGTAAAACTAGTCCATACTCTCCCTCTCTCGCGCGCGCACACGCAGCATCCTGGCTGCCGCAGCTGCTGCCATGGCCAGCAGTTCCCCGCGCACACGCAGCTAGAGCGGCAGGGGGGGGGGAGCCGCCGCCGCTGCCGCCGCCACCCTCCCCGCCTCAGCCCCGTCCCTCACCCCGCTCCATCCTCCCTGCTCTCCGCCGGCCCAGACGGCAGGCGGGAGTAGCGATAACGGCAGGCAGGAGCAGCCCCCTCGCCCGCCCCTCTCGGCAGCCTTCCTCCTCCTCGCCAGCCCCACACGAGCTAAAGGAAACTCCAAGGACACCCCGAGGCAAAGGAGAGAGAGAGAGAGAGAGAGGAGAGGCAGCACGAGAGAGGCAGGAAAGGAAAGGGAGAAGCGCCCATCCCTTTCCCCCTCACGGCAATGTCCAAGGGCTTGAAGAAGAAAAGCCACTGGACGAGCCGAGTCCATGAGTGTGTCATCGTGAGGAGCCAGGAGGGCCAGCTGGGCTTCGAGCTCAAGGGGGGCGCCGAGAACGGGCAGTTCCCCTACCTGGGGGAGGTCAAGCCCAGCAAGGTGGTCTACGAGAGCGGAGGCAAGTTGGTGCCCGAGGAGCTGCTGCTGGAGGTGAACGAGACCCCCGTGGCCGGGCTCACCATCCGGGATGTGCTGGCCGTGATCAAGCACTGCAAGGACCCCATCCGGCTCAAGTGCGTCAAGCAAGGTAAGCGCGGGGCGGGGAGTGGGGGTGGGGTGGGGGTTGGCAGGCGAAGGGCTCCGAAGAAGAAGAAGACGGGGTGCGAGGCGCGGCAACTTCTCCGCTTCGGGGCAGTTTGGCCGCCGCCGTCCCCGCGGCGCCCCCGAGTCCGACCCCCTTCCTGCGGCTAGGGAAGGGGAGGCAGCCGCGGCGGCGGCGCACAGCCTTCCTGGATCGCGATGCGTGTCTCGTGTACCGCACGGCAGAATTAAATGTGCGTCAGCGGCGGAGTGCCTGGAGAGCCGCGGGGAGCGGAGAAAGTTCGGCAGGGCCCAGCTGGGACTGAAGAGGGAACAGGCCGGCGGGGAAAGGGGTGGGGAGCGAGGGATGCGCAGGACATAAATGTGCAGCCCGGAATCTGCCCCCCTCCGAACACCCCCGCCAGAGCCGAGTCCTCCTGGGATATATATATAAGCGAGTGCTTCTGAGCAAGTGCAGAGCGCCACATTTTCCTCTCTCACCTTTTTACTCAGGGCAGATGCAGGGCTATCCACACTTACTTGGGAGTAAGCTCTTTTTCTGTACTCGGTGCGTGGGACTTGCTTCTGAGTAAACGTGCCTGTGAAAGGGCTGTAATTGCTGCCACTCCCGCTGCACCGTTACCTGAAAGTGAATCCCACTGTATTCACTGAGGGCTAGGAGCTGGCTCTACGGCTTAGACTGGAAGGGCAGCATGGATCCAAGGCAGACTTAAGCCTCGGCACCGACACACACACCCTCCTTCCCGCCAAACACACATTTTCAGCCCGGGGTCCGAGTAGAAGGAAGGTATTCCAGGCATAGCTGCCAAGTTTTCCCTTTTCTCGCGAGGAAGCCTATTCAGCATAAGGGAAAATCCCTTTAAAAAAGGGATAACTTGGCAGCTATGATTCCAGGGAATCTTCCCCTGGCAAGGGGAGCGGTAGCACCAACGCACGCCATGGAAGAAAGAGGAAGGAAGGAAGGAGGGGGAGAAGTGTGGCTAAACATTATGACAGCTCTGCAATAAAGAGGCTTGCCTGGAAAGCATCCCCGGTGACTAACCCTCCTGGGGAGTCGTAGTAGGCGCGCATGGGGACCAGCCTGCGCTAAGGCTCCGCAACGTGCCAAGGCGAGCGTTCCAATCGCTTGGGAGGACGATTGTTATTATTCCGAGTGTGGAGTTTCAGCCAATAGGAGGGTGGGGCGAAAGCCAGGGCGGGACTTAGCTCATCAGCTGGGTTTTCCCCGAGATCTGCACAACGCGCGGGGCGTGTTCCCCTGAAGGCGCTGGCTTAGCTGCTGCGTGCCAAGACCTTGACCACCACAAGCTTCTCACCTCTGCGAAAATCAGCCGAGGGGTTTCCTGGGTCGAAAACAAGTCCTCTGACATGCTAAAACAGGGTCGCTGCTTTTTAGTTTTTGTTTAGAGACAGCAGAAAGCCATGTTTAAACCTAGGGGAAATTGGGGTAATGGAAACAGGATTAAAAGTGCTTCGATTTTCTTCTTGGTGTTGTCTTTGAATGGTAGCTTCAAAGAAGATGGAGGTTGCAATGCAAGATTGCAGCAGAAGGTTTGCAGTGAACAGCTTTGCTGCTCATCAAGGAGCATTTAAACAGCCCAATATGAAAGCTTTATTGGAAAGCTAGCTAAAATCCGTTGGTTTAGTGCCAATGCTGCAATTATAGAGGAGGGATAGGAAATCTGTGGCCTCCCTTGCAGTCCCAGATCCTATCATCTCTGACTGTGGCCGTGCTCATCGGCGTTGATGGGGTTTAGAGTCCAGTAACACCCAAAGGGCCACAGGTTGTCATCCCTTTTGTAGAGTTGTACTGCTATGCTTCGCATTTGAAGGTGGGGTGGTTTGTCAAGGAAGCTAAATCCATGTGAAGAAATACATAGCATTGACACAGAAAAGGGTAGGTAAGGTGTGGGGTCTTCCCTCTCCATTCCAAAACAGAATTTAAGGCATTCCAGGGAGCATGACAGTCAAGACTCAGAAGCAGCTCTTTGGGAGTAGGTGGAAGCTTGTTCATAAAGATGAATAAATATCAAATATGTAGTGGAAAGCTGCCCTCAAATCTTGGAGTCCTAAATTAATTAAAAACAGATATGAACAATAGAAGTTATTTGCATTGAAATAAATATGCACAGTGATAACCCATAAATTAGGTAGACAACTGTGGAATGAGGAAGACTGGCCACTTCCAGACTCCCACTATTTTGTAAGTGGTACTAAATAACATTAAGGGAGATTCAGATTGTGCTAGTAGAATGGATTTGGTGTTCTTGTGCCACAAACTTGCTCTCCTCCCCCGTCCCAACTTCTTGCACTAAGGAAAGTGATGGAGAAATGCACTGAAAAGTGTGAGATAACAGTTGTTTGGTATGATGGTGTATGCCTTCCCTGCAAACAAATAAGAATGGATGTTAAATAAAACAGGTCCCCTGGAAGCAACAGTTACCGTACATTACACATGTAAACTTGTTTATACAATGTTTAATTGTTATGGCTTTATCTTTGGAACCCTCGTACAGTGGTACCTTGACTTACGAAGACGATCCGTTCCGCGGCCATCTTTGTAAGTCAAAGTCTTCGGTTGTTGAAGCGCCTGTTCTGCGCATGCGCGAAGCGCGATTTCACACTTCTGCGCATGCGCCGAATGCACACGGGGGGCGAAAAGAGTTTTGGGTTTGTCAACTTTGGAAGTCGAAACCTTCGGAAGTCGAGTCGTTTGGATGTCGAGGTACCACTGTGATTGTAGCTTAGTGATGTTATGAATTCTCTTAAGAGGTCCTCAGGACTTGTTAAAGAATAATTTCTAGGGTCCACAGAGAAAACTCTTGTGGGTTAAACTGCTTTGAATTTGCAGTGTGGTCATGTTCTCAGAAATACACTAGTAGGACAACTAATGCTAATCTGTAAAAAGCAATATTCCACTACTACCAATTTGGAATGATAAGCAGGATATTAATGGCAAAGTGTAACAGATGGCTTTCCTTCTCCAGCTCAATGTCCAGTGGCAAAGTTTAGGTATTCTCTTTGGCTAATTACTTTCAATGATTTTTGTGTTTTTGCATGCCTCAGATGATGGATCTGATCCAAAGATTGAATCAGGCACTTGCAATTTTACTGCTTTGTCTCATCTACTAAAGTCATACCGCTAAAACAACCATGTTTTGATTTTTGTGCCGCAAACTTGGGTACCTTGTACAGTCCAGAAAGTGTGAGGGCATGGAAAATGGTGCATTCAGTGCTGGGGGCTCAACCCTATGGAACTGAGATTAGACAGGCACCCTCCTTGCTGAACTTCACGTGCATGCCTTTCCTGTTCCAGCAGGCATTTTAAGATAGTGTTTGGTTTTATTATATCTATAATAATTTTCCATGGGTAGTTTTTATGTACACTACTTAGAAATATAAATAATTAAGCAGTATATAAATGTTGCAGGGGGAAAATAATTTATATGGAAAGAAAGGGAAAGAAAGTTGAAAAAGTTTTATTCTGTAAAACAAAGTTGATAAGAACTTGAGATCCCATTACTGCTGTGCTGCACATTGATTATTACTGACCTCTGTGGGATTTGCATGTATGTGACTACATAGCCGAACTCATCTTTTTAGATATCTCCTACGGATTGATAAGGCAGATAATATTATTGACAAATAGGCTAAAACTGATCTTAGCTGCCATTCCTTTTTACCTACATGCAAAATTATGGAATTATTTTTTTAAGAAAACTTGCTTTTTTGTCCATAGTTGGATATGCAATATGATTGTATCAGAATCTTATGCCTGTA
Source organism: Zootoca vivipara (assembly GCF_963506605.1). Classification (NCBI taxonomy): domain Eukaryota; kingdom Metazoa; phylum Chordata; class Lepidosauria; order Squamata; family Lacertidae; genus Zootoca; species Zootoca vivipara. The sequence continues at coordinate 4,999,054 of NC_083285.1, forward strand.
TATGCCTTAGTTTATTCCTTACAGTAACTGGTGCTGTTCTTCAATGTCCTTCAGCTGCCAGCTCCTCCAAAGGGAGTAGGATACATGACTCAGCTTCCTTACAAGGGGAAAAAACAAGTCTAGTTGATATACACATTATCCTGGTTCACCCCATCTTTCATCGTTAAATTTTATCTGTTTTGGAATTGAAGTTCTTCTTCGGGTAGCAATGCATTGCTATCTGTAATATTTAAAACATATGTAGGCCATTGACATTTTATGGGGTTTATTTATACCAAGTGCAAATCACATAAAATTGAGAATTTGGGCACCAGTTTCTATGCAAACTACATCCATAGGACAGTTTCAGTGCAAATGCTCTTAGACTAGGGAACAGCTGGCAACTCCTCTGCAGGGAATTGAATGACTTAGTTTAGCCTTCTTATGGAATGAACCCTTGTCCAGTTTATATATGGCCAACTGGACCTTTAAAAAATGCAATCCAATTTAGTTTCTACCCTCCTCCTTATTTGAAGTACAGAGGCCCTATATTAAAAGTTTGCTCCCAGGGAATTGTTTTCTCCAAACAGTGTACAGAACAAAGAGTCGTGGTCAATGAATTTTTGTGACTTTGTTCTTGTTCTGTTCTAAGACATGTCGGATCAAGGTTAATTAAGTCATTATCATAATTTTTGCATACATTTATCAGTGATCCCCTCTATAACATGTTTCACTGCAGACAGTTAATTAAAACATCATGACCTTGACTAGGGCCATGTGACCCTTTTGGCATTTCTCTCTTGGAATTAAGTGCTGTCAGAGTAAAATCACAGTATGAGATGCGTAGGCAGGGCATTGACCCTCCTACTATGGTGGTTAAAGGTGTTTGAGCACATATTTTTCTTGAACATTATTACAAATCAGTTGTCAGGTTCCCTACAGAAACAAAATTACTGAGTGTTTATTTTTGTTTTACAGTAACTTGTTGAACTCTTTTAACACAGACTTAATTGTTGTTGTTGTTTAGTCGTTTAGTCATGTCCGCCTCTTCGTGACCCCATGGACCATAGCACGCCAGGCACTCCTGTCTTCCACTGCCTCCCACAGTTTGGTCAAACTCATGTTAGTAGCTTCGAGAACACTGTCCAACCATCTCATCCTCTGTCGTCCCCTTCTCCTAGTGCCCTCAATCTTTCCCAACATCAGGGTCTTTTCCAGGGAGTCTTCTCTTCTCATGAGGTGGCCAAAGTATTGGAGCCTCAGCTTCACGATCTGTCCTTCCAGTGAGCACTCAGGGCTGATTTCCTTAAGAATGGATAGGTTTGATCTTCTTGCAGTCCATGGGACTGCAAGAAGATCAACACAGACAATTAAAATGATATATTTTTAATGATTTGCAGATCTGCTTCACTACATTCAGTTGCCTAAACAGTAAAAAAAAATGTTTCTCTAATGTTTTAGCGGCTTACAAAATTGAGCTTTGGCCTCTAGCATATTTAGATTAGAAGATACAGCCTGTCAGATCTCTTCCCTTACAACACTCCAGGACTGAGTCTTTTTACTTGGAAGTAAAAATATTTATGCAGTTATAACCTAACGTTTTAGCATGTGTAGATCAGCCTTCTAACTTATGGTTACCAGAATTTTCCAATGAATCCGGGGACACTTTTGTTTTTTGTTTTTTGAAGCTGAGTAGCAACAGGGAGTCAGTAGTGGGGATGGTGAGGCAAAAGACCCTGGGCCATGCATATTGTATAAAGGTGCAAAGCCCTTCTTTCGGACCCTGTGAAACATAAATGCGCAGAGTTTTTAAAAAACTGGGCAACAGCGTGCTGTCCACCCATGACTCCCGAGCCTTCCCCGATCTCCTTCCCTCTTCCCCCTTTGTTTTGACTGATCGGGGGAGGCTCGGGAGTTGCGGCCGGTCGGCTGTTGCCCAGTTTTTTAAAAACTCTGGGCATTTATGTTTCACAGGGTGTGAAAGAAAGGCTTTGCACATTGCCTGGCAGGGAAACCGCGCACCTTGCACCCCTCCTGGGCAATGGTCGCCCGCCCGCGACTCCCAAGCCTCCCCCAATCTGTCACAACAAAGGGGGAAAAGGGAAGGAGATCTGTACTGCCGGACGTCCCTGTTTCCTCTTTGGCAGTGGTGGTAGCAGTGAGCAGCTCCTGGAGCCAGCCAGAGCCAACTGCACTACCAGGCTGGCTCCGGGCTGCTGAGGCTGCCACTGCCACATTTCCCGGGGACAGATTTGCAAATCCGAGGACTGTCCCCGGGAACCGGGGACATCTGGTAACCCTAAGCTAACTATGCTTTCGGAGAACAATGAATTGTCACAGTAATTTAGAGGTGGCTCACTATTGTAAAAACAAATTTTGTGGAGGGACATAGAAGGAAATATACAGAGAAGTAAGCGGGTGTCAGAGCTGATCTATAGGCCGCTTTAGGAGAAAAAGCAGGAGGTATGTGACCCAGGAGGTAAGGGACCCAGGTGGCGCTGTGGGTTAAACCACAGAGCCTAGGGCAGGCATCCCCAAACTTCGGCCCTCCAGATGTTTTGGCCTACGACTCCCATGATCCCTAGCTAACAGGACCATTGGTCAGGGATGATGGGAATTGTAGTCCAAAACATCTGGAGGGCCGAAGTTTGGGGATGCCTGGCCTAGGGCTTGCTGATCAGAAGGTCGGCGGTTCAAATCCCTGCAACGGGGTGAGCTCCCGTTGCTCGGTCCCAGCTCCTGCCCACCTAGCAGTTCGAAAGCACATCAAAGTGCAAGTAGATAACTAGGTACTCCTCCGGCGGGAAGGTCAACAGCGTTTCCGTGCGCTGCCCTGGTTCGCCAGAAGCAGCTTTGTCATGCTGGCCACATGATCCGGAAGCTGTCTGCGGACAAACGCCAGCTCTCTCGGCCTATAGAGTGAGATGAGCGCTGCAACCCCAGAGTCAGACACGACTGGACCTGATGGTCAGGGGCCCCTTCACCTTTATGTGAGAGAGTCTGCTCCAAGGAACACATCAAAGCATAGATCCAAAGAGACAATATTTGATTAGGTAAGTCCCAGCCCAAGCAAGAAACATTTTAAAACTCATTCATGCCCAGTGGCTGGCAATATACCTAATCGACAGCAATAACAATTTAAAAATAAGAACAATTGCAAATGACAATAAGTCCTTCATTAAAAACACCAATCAATACAATATTGCAGGGATCTACTCCCACTATAAAAACACTGGCAGTGATCTACCCATTAGATTGACCAAAGTTGTTGAGCTTTTGGGGGGGGAGGAAGACCAGGGCCGGCTCTTCATAGACCCCCGGTGACGCAGTGCACCATGGTGCGGGGCTGGTAAGCTGGGCGCCGCGCGGCAAAGCCGCGCAGAAACCAATTGCACCCTGCGAGGGCGGGCCGGGCGGCGGAGCGATCTCCGCCCCTCAGCACCAGGGCGCGCGATCTGCTCAAGACGGCCCTGAGGAAGACCCACAATTGTTGAGCTTCTTCTGGGGAGGCTTCAGCAAAGTTGTTGAGCTTTTTCATTAGTTATTTATTTATTTATGGAGTGATCTATCTATCAGGTTCATGTGATCAACCAGGATCGACCAGGAACCCCCCCCCACAATGACTGGTTGGACATCCCTGCAATATTGTATAAAACAGTAAAAGTAAACTAATTAAATAGAAACAGAAATAGAAAGAGTGGTAGGCCAATAAGGGCTCACGACAATTAACTTACACACATTTTATGTCAGCCACAATTCTCATCACCCCCCCCTCACAGCTCTCGCCAGCTTTTCATATCAGTTCATTTCCCATTTCTCACCAGGGAAGGTAACAACTTCTACTTCTCCTTTGAACTCTCACAACCATTTATTGTGTGGACATTGGTCAATCTCTTTACATCAAACATCCCTTCTTCCAGGATTGTCATCTGGACAGCAGGGTTTTTTGAGACTCTGTGGTGGTGCTGGTAGGACAAGGCTGGTGGAAACGCTCATCCCCTTGATGCTGGTCTCTCTAACATGCCTTTGCTTTACTGCCAAGAAGATGTTTCAAACTGCTGTGCTGATAGCGTAGTATGTAGGGCAGCAGCAAATAGAGCTAAAAGTCTGTGTCTCTAGCCTGGTGGGGAAATTGGCAGACTAACAGCTTGAGCATCTTCATAGTACAGAGATTTTAAGTTGCTTAGGGCCCCGCCAGACAGGACAAAAAGACATGAGCTGGAGCTCTCTCTCCCTTTGTAACATGCCATGCATATGATGCATGATGTGCCATCTTTACTATTTGCACCTCCTTGCACCAAGTTTACAAAATTGAGATGGAGTAAGTGGGTGAGATCACATTGAGTGTTGCTTTTCTAAAATGTTAATGAAGAGAGGGTAAAGAGACACACTGTTCCCTTTCTTGAGGACTGTCTTAAAGCCAGATGCTCTTATGAGGATGTGCAATTTTATGTTTGATGTGTATTTTGGTGCCTGCTAAAAGCATTTATTTTCACCAGGCTTTTCCAGATTAGTTTTTGTTCATTATGAACACTGCTGGTTACCTGGAATCTTGTGGAGAGAGTGACAGTGGTGGCGGATTGTGAGGCCTCGTGGCGACGACAGGAGGTGGTGGCAATAGCTGAGGCGGACTGCGAGGCCTCGTGGCGGCAGTGGAAAGTGGCAGCAGTAACGGTGGTGACATGTGAGGCCTCACGGCAGTGACAGAAAGTGGTGGCAGCGGACTGCGAGGCCTGAAAGCGACAGGAAGTGGCAGCAGAAGTGGCGGTGGTGGCCTGTGAGTCCTTGTGGCAAAGGCCTGTAGGGACTTGCAGCAGTGACAGGAGGTGACAGCTGTAGTGGCAGCCTGCGATGCCTCGTGGCGACACAAGCAGTGGGGCTTGCAAGGCTTTGCTGTGGTGGCGAGAAGTGACGGTGGCCGGCAAGTCCTCCTAGCAGTAGTGAGAGGCGGTGGCAGAAACTGTGGCAGCCTGCCTCAGCGAGGCCTTGCAGGCCACATCTGCTTCTGCCAGAATATAACCCCAGTGCAAATCCGGAGTTGCACATACAGCTTGAGTATATTCCATGATCCACTCTAGTTGTGATTCTAATTTGTTCTAATAGTTTTTAACATTGTCATTTGCATTGTTGTGAACCCCCCTGGGAACCTGTGGTGAAGGTCAGGTAATAAATTTGATGGTGGTGGTGGTAATAATAATAATAATAATAATAATAATAATAATAATAATAATAATAATAATGTATGCAGTGAATGTATGGACACTGTGGCTGTTGTGTTAGTAACTCCTATTGAGTCTTTTAGACAAAACAAGTGGTATATAATTGGCAAGACTGTTTTGGAGGAGCAAGCCTGGTTCCAGGACATCGCTCTTCATTTCCTCTTACAGTTGTGGAGAGTTAAATGCTGCACTTTGGAAGGCCATTGCAGTAGGAATACTATACTGTGTTCCTCCAGCTGCCTGAAAGTAGGTGACCTAAACTATTCTGAAAGGAGCATACAGGCATGCATTATTCCTTCTCCCTCTGTCTTCCAAATTCTTCTACTCTACAGATCATTCTAAAGTTTTTTCCCAACAAATATTATCTAAAATATGTGAGGCATCCCGTCTCAGTAGTTCTGCATAGTTGCATCAGTGATAAGGATGGGTTGAGCTAACATATTAAGAGAAGCTTGACCTGCTTTGCTGTGTGGCAGTTACACTCCCACTGCTAGAACTTTACAAGGTCATGATATGCAATAGTTTAGAGATCTGCTGGAATATTCAGTTCCCCTTAAGTTCCTACTTTCAATGCTCAGACTCGAGACCAAGCTGCACGCGATGCAGAACTGTGCTTACATATTCCAAAGCTGTTTTATTTTATTAAAAGGAGATGTTGGGGCCACCAACTTGGATCAGGGTTATGGCACTGATTAAACACTTATTATGAGGGGGATTAAACACTTCCCCAACTCAAACACCCCCCATAAACGTCTATTAGCATCAAGGTGAGGAAGGAAAGACTCACACACACAGAGTTTGGTAACAAGCATATCAAACAAACAAACAAACTATGCTCAAAAAATGAGATCAGTATAGCATGTCAGCCTGTTCTTCCATACACTTAATTTTCTTCGTCGAAACAAATATAATTTGATATTCTTGGTGCCTGGTCTTAGAAGCATTCTTATTTCTGCATCAAAACTGTTGGCCTTTCCGAAGCCTGCGTGATTAAAAAAAGAATGAGCAGTGGAACCATGCTAGAGTCAGCAAGATACTTGGTTTAGTTTTTTCCCTTGTTCAACCCCAGAGACACCTAACACATCTTCACTTCCCTAATGCTGTGGTGTGCTGACTTGTATTTTTTGGCCTTACGAACTGGCTTTTAACCTTGTATGTAATTTTATAGGTAAGGCCAGGGGTTTTTTTTCCAGCTGGAGCTCACTGGAACTCAACTTGTCATTCTTCAACTTGTCTGAGAGCAGGCCTCCCTAAAAAATGTTAATTGCCTACTGTTGCTTAAATCCTAGCATTCCCCGCCCCCCCCCCCCGACCTTATACCCATACTTCAAAACTTTCATGAAAAGCTTGGTTGGCATAAGATTTTCATATAAATCTGCCAAGTATTTACTCTGAACATTGTGTGAATGAATCATAAGCTCATTAATTGTGACATATAGCTTAATACAACGTAAAGGCAGTTTGCAGTCCAAGAAAACATCTTGCTAAAAGTGTGTTATTGCAGCTCTAAGATAGTCATCTATTTAAGTGTACATTTCAAAAATAATATGTGATTTGAAAAATGATTTTCACCCAGCTTTTCTGTACCAAATATGTCAGCCCACCCACCCACCCCCATCCAAATTCTTAAGGCTGTGAGTGCATTAGACCAAATCCATTGGTAAGTTGTGCATGGAATGAACAAGGCCGTAGAACATAGTGTTGCTCTGCTGAGTTCCTCAAATCATTCCTCCCAAACACGACCTGCAAGAAGCTTCCATAATAAATAAAAGTATTTTATCTGTATTATTTATATAACATAAAATGAGCAGACTCGATGCTCATTGCTTCAAAGTGCTGTAACTGTTAGTCACAAGTGTAGCATCTAGGGCAAAATCTTTCACCCAGACGCCACTCCAAGTATAGTTGTATCTAGAGCGGAAATACACTGCAGCTCTTCAGCACACAGCAGAGCTACCTAAGAATTCAGGGCTAGGAAGTAAAGAACACCCTTTCCATTTAAAACTACAGTATCAGGGGATTTGGTTAGGCAGAGGGTAATTATCCAGCTAATTATCTGCAAAGCCACTACATTAGCCTCCCTAAATCCTTCTTTAAATTCATCTCCGCTGCAACACTTTTAATGGCTACTCAGTGGATATGCTGTGGAATTCTGCAATATTAAGCATACTTATTTCAGTCTTTCCTCTCCCTTTCCGCACACTACCTTATTGTACCTATCTGCTGTGGTTCTTAATGTATGATGATTCTATTATGGGTAGGTCTAGGTCAGGTAGCAGAAGACAGCAATCCATGATGATGAGAAAATCTGGGTCATACAGCAGATTTGAAATCCAGGCCTTTCTGGACATATTTAGGTAAGACCTTTCTGATGGCCTGCAATGGGTGCTGTGAAAACATTGGAAGATTCCCAATACTGAATACACTAGTACACCTTGCTCAAGCCTATTTACATGACTGCATTCCGACAGTAGCATTGCGAAAGCGCTCTTTGCCACCCTGGCAGTTACGCTGTGGGATTCTGCAGAGCAATGTTTTATCTCCAGTGCTGTGTCCAATCAAACTATGTCTAAATGAAGCAGATGAGAGTGGTCATTAGGAGATTTGGGGCAAGGTGCCATCTGAATTGGGAGAGGCTGTGTGGGTCCTGGACCAATACCTAGATGGTGGGATGGAGGAGGGAAAATAAGCTGAGCCTGAATGCCAGTGAGACAAAGTCACTGTAGGTGAATAGTTCCTGTGTCCAAGAAATTGGCTAATTATCTGCCCTGGACAGAGTTGCACTTCTCCCGAAGGAGCAGGTCCACAATCTAGGGATGCTTCTAGATCCAGTTTTGTCACTGTAGGCCAAGGCAGCCTCTGTGACTTCTGTGGCTACATGGCATGACAGATGTCTCCATCGCTGGATCAGCAGAGCTTAGTCACAGCAGTATAGGTATTGGCGATGTCAAGAATAAATTACTACTTCAAACTCTGCTTTGCCTTCTAAGACTCACCCTCCTCTGGACACATTCCAGCTTTACAGTACAGTATACTTCTTGAACTGTGGTGCCCAGTACTCCAGGTGAGGTCTGACCAGAGCAGAATACAGTGGTACTATTACTTCCCTTGATCTAGATGCTATACTCCTATTGGGCTGAAGGGAGAGGGGAGGGCTAGCACACCTGGCTTCCTGTCTCTCCCTGAAGGGTTTCCCCTTGCTGACTTAAGGCTAGTTCTGTCCTTAGGGGACAGTTGGAGATCCAATGCCTACGCAACCACTCACATATTTTGTATTTTAATAAAGTTGTGGCCAAATTCATGCCAAAAACCCAAAACAAAAATTCTGTCTGTGGTGTGAATTATTTGAGGGGTGGTTTGGGGGACCTAGACACACAACCATGTTCAAATATATAAAAGGATGCCATATAGAGGAGGGAGAAAGGTTGTTTTCTGCTGCTCCAGAGAAGCGGACACGGAGCAATGGATTCAAACTACTGTACAAGAAAGAAGATTCCACCTAAACATTAGGAAGAACTTCCTGACAGTAAGAGCTGTTTGGCAGTGGAATTTGCTGCCAAGGAGTGTGGTGGAGTCTCCTTCTTTGGAGGTCTCTAAGTGGAGGCTTGATGGCCATACGTCAGGAATGCTTTGATGGTGTTTCCTGCTTGGCAGGGGGTTGGACTGGATGGCCCTTGTGGTCTCTTCCAACTCTATGATTCTATGAGAACCCCCTCTCTTTAGCTTTCCTAATGGCTCATCACCTTCCCTTTGTCTTCTTAATGGATCATCTCCCTCAGGCAATTATCTCATCAGACAACTGCCCTGGTTTATATTTTAACATTTGCTGAATCCAGGGGTTCAGTGTCTGGCACCCAGAAACTCATAACAGGGCTGCTCTGGCACCCACAAACTATCAACAAACATACAATCTCCTTAGAGCTGCTTTGAATTCCCCTTATATTATTCTTAAAAAATATTTTTTTAAAAAATCTATTGTGAAAGTAACAAAGAGCTTTCTTGGGTTGATGGTGCTATAAATAAATAAACAGAATCAGCATTGAGTTGTTTAGAAAAGATAAAATTTAACAAACTTTTTTTCACTGGCATATGCAAAACAAGTTCTGCCACGTCACTCTGAATTGGCATAAAGGAAACTGCTGTAAGTCACAAGTGTAGTATCGAGGGCGAAATTTTTCAAACAGACCCCGCTGAAAGTATTGTTGTATCTGTGAAGGATGATGGGGGAAATTGGAAGGTGAGGCGAGAGGTATAAACCACACATTTCATTAATGTGCTAATTCATGCTAATGTTTGAATGTGGGTTTCCAAGTGTTGCTTGTAACACTTTGGAGTACTGTACTTGGAAGGAAGCTCTAGGAATTGTAGTGTAATACTGTTACAACGGGACGTGGGTGGCGCTATGGGTTAAACCACAGAGCCTAGGGCTTGCCAATCAGAAGGTCGGCGGTTTGAATCCCCACGTTGGGGTGAGCTCCCGTTGCTCGGTCCCAGCTCCTGCCAACCTAGCAGTTCGAAAGCACGTCAAAGTGCAAGTAGATAAATAGGTACCACTACAGCGGGAAGGTACATGGCGTTACTGTGTGCTGCTCTGGTTCGCCAGAAGTGGCTTTGTCATGCTGGCCACATGACCTGGAAGCTGTACGCCAGCTCCCTCGGCCAATAGAGCAAGATGAACCCCAGAGTCGGTCACGACTGGACCTAATGGTCAGGGGTCCCTTTACCTTCACTGTTATAACCAGTGTGCTTCCAAGACTAGATACTATATTGCAGAAATAATTCTTGACCAGTAAAACTACTAAATTCTATTGCTTCATGCACAGTTACTTTGTGGCACTTGTTGACTTGCATTCATGACTACTATTCTAAACATAGTGGCGTTCTAAACCTTGTTTTTGAAGGAATCTTTCCTTTGCTGCGACCTGCTTGTATACTGTATGTTCATTTATTGAATTTGTATACCGCCCTTCATTAGTAGATCTCAGGGCAGTTCACAGCATAAAAACACAAGATAAAAACACAAAATACCTAATAAAAACAAGATTAAAAACAAAACAATCACCCCTCCCCCCACCAAGTAGCAAGTGTTGTTGTTTTTTAAAGTCTATTCACTTTTTAACAATGTGTGTGTGGATTTCTGATAAGCCAGTGCAAAGAGGGTGTTTTTTCCACAGCACACACACTTTTTCTTCTGTACTCCAGGAAAATGCAACTTGAAAGCATTTTTTTTTGGGGGGGGAGTATTTTGCTGTACAGGAATCTCATGCTAGGAAATGGAATGAAAATCAAAATAGTGTCTGTTACATTGCTCACAAGTTTGCTCCTCCCCTGCTGTCCAGCTGACTGGGAAATAGCCATGAAGAGGAGGCTGCTCCTTTGGAAATCACCACAGATACCCTACTTAGTTAAGTGAGTGTGCTGTATGTCAACTAAGTTTATATTTTGGTATATTTTGGTGTATCTGAAGAAGTGTGCATGCACACGAAAGCTCATACCAAAATATAAACTTAGTTGGTCTTTAAGGTGCTACTGAAGGAATTTTTTTATTTTGCTTCGACTCAGACCAACACGGCTACCTACCTGTAACTTGTGCTGTATGTGTGTGGTTTGTCTGAGAAATTATGAGGCAGCCCTACCTACCACGTACTAGCTCTGGCGCTGTCCTCTTTCGTTTTGCCACACCTGTATTTTTTCTCCCACCCTCCATAGGTATACTGCTTCCCAAAGGTTGGCAGTGCAGAAATTGGGCTGAAAAAGGTTCCTCACACCGCTTTAGTAGACCTCTCCTCATTATTTTTCCTTCCCCATCATCTACCCTTCTATTCTCTCATCTCTGAAAGGGTTTTGCATCTGAGCTCTCTGACTTGCTTACCAGGGTTCAGGCTCTGGGATGCTTTCTCTCTTGAGATCTTATGGGGCTGTCTTAAGGTATTAGAAGATATTGGATGTTCCTGTAGGATCTCAAGAAAAAACACCCCAGAGCCTGTATGCTGAACAGGTCTTGTCCCATAAGTAAGCTAGAGAGCTTAAAAGCTCTATCTGCACTGGGGAAACCCATTGCAAAAAGAGCTTTTAAGGTCTCTGCCTTGCATGCATTTAATTTGTGCAATTTCAACTGTCTGGCTTTCAACCTTGCAAGGTTGAAATTGCATAAGTAAATCTGATATTGTACTGCACATCTTTTAGTAGTGGGAGGACTGGTTGGTGATTGAATGAGAGATATTGGAGTGATTGGGTGTATGGTGTATTTATGGAAGCTTGTGGAGTGTAGGAGTAGAATGGGATGAGTAGCAGATATTGAATGAATTATGTAGATGTGAGGCAGAATTTGAGTGTGAAGTGGATGTGTTAGGAGGCTGAAAGTTATATACTGTGAGTCAGAGTGTGCCTTGGCAAGAGGGAAGAGGGAAGAATCTCTCACCCTCAACATATTTTCAAAATGTTTTGCTGAGTTTTTGCTTTGGGGAAAATTAGTTTTTATTTTATACTGAATTGTAGTTTTGCTTTGTATTGTAGTTTTTAGTTTCATTGTTATGCTAGCTCTGATTTGCACCCACTAGGCTCTCTATCAGTGGGTGGTTTATGCTAGCAGAAATGGGGGTGGAATCTATAGAATAATCAAATCATAGAATTCTAGAGTTGGAAGGAACACCAAGGATCATCTAGTCCAACCTTCTGCAATGCAGGAATCAATGCAGTTCCTCTTCTTAATTTACAGTCATACCTCGGTTTAAGTACGCTTTGGTTTGAGTACTTTCAGTTTAAGTACTCCGTGGACCCATCTGGAACTGATTAATCCACTTTCCATTACTTTCAATGGGAAAGTTCGCTTCAGGTTAAGTACGCTTCAGTTTAAGTACTCCACAGATGGTCTGGAACGGATTAATCCACTTTCCATTACATTCAATGGGAAAGTTCGCTTCAGGTTAAGTACAGACTTCCGGAACCAATTGTGTTTGTAAACCGAGGTACCACTGTATCTAGAGACGGCTCTGCAGGCAGAGGCGGGAGGAGGTGGATGGCGGCGGGCGGGCTGGCCAGCGCAGTGCCCCTCAATTTCGGCACTCTAGGCAGCGGCCTAGTCCGCCTATATGGACGCGCCGGCCCTGCCTTCAGGTCCTAACAGCCTGGTATTCCAGCCGCTACAACACACCAGCTTGCATAGAGGCAAAGAGACAAGCTATCATCCAGAGGCTCTATCACACTGCCCCCACCCTATCAGCCCCCCCAGCTGCTCCTACGCACAACAGCTCCGCCTGTTTCCCGCTTTTCCCTTCCCCCAGCAGGAGAAAGAATCACCTTCATAGGAGGCTGCCTTATACAGGCTTTATCTAGCTCAGAACTCTCAACACTAGCTGGCAGCAGTGACTCTCCAGATGGAGAGATGCTGCCAGGGCTTGAACTTGGGGCCTTCTGCATGCAAAGCCCGCACTCTAACCACGGAGCTAAGACATCCTTTCCCATAACAACATAGGAAGAGCCTGCAGGATCGGGCCAGTGACCCATCTACTCCAACATCCTGATCTCACAAGGGCCAACCAGACGCCTGCAGGAAACCCTCAGCTAAGACCACTCTCCCTTCCTGTGGGTTCCAGCACTCAGAAGCATTGCTGCCTCCAAATCAGGCTTTCTAGGCACAAGTCAAATAGAGGTATGGAGGAGCGCCAAGTCAGGTGACTGGTACATCTGTCTAATGCAGGGGTCAACAACCTTTTTCAGCTGTGGGCCAGTCCACCGTCCCTCAGACCATGTGGTGGGCTGGACTATATTTTTTTTGGGGGGGGGGAAATGAATGAATTCCTATGCCCCACAAATAAGCCAGAGATGCGTTTTAAATAAAAGCACACATTCTACTCATGTAAAAACATGCTTATTCCCTGACCGTCCATGGGCCGGATTTAGAAGGCGATTGGGCCAGATCCGGCACATGGGCCTTAGGTTGCCTTGTTGTTTAGTCGTTTAGTCATGTCCGACTCTTCGTGACCCCATGGACCATAGCACGCCAGGCACTCCTGTCTTCCACTGCCTCCCGCAGTTTGGTCAAACTCATGTTCGTAGCTTCGAGAACACTGTCCAACCACCTCGTCCTCTGTCGTCCCCTTCTCCTAGTGCCCTCAATCTTTCCCAACATCAGGGTCTTTTCCAGGGAGTCTTCTCTTCTCATGAGGTGGCCAAAGTGTTGGAGTCTCAGCTTCACGATCTGTCCTTCCAGTGAGCACTCAGGGCTGAATGGATAGGTTTGATCTTCTTGCAGTCCATGGGGTAGGTTGCCTACCCCTGGTCTAATGGCTTCTCCAAAACAGGGATGTAGTTGTACATGAACTATAAGATAAAAAAGAGCAGCAAGCCCTAAGGTATGTCTTTATGCAGACTTAGCTTTTTCTGCCCTCTAACCTAGTAGTGATTAGAGTTGTTTACAAATGGTTAAGGAAAATATACTCATAACTCAGGGAAAGTTTTGTGTAATGTGCTCTTGCTTAAGGGGTCTTTGCATATCAGCACAGATGTGTTTAGGCCTGCTTATCTTGTGAGACTTGATGGATCACAGGACACTCTATGTCCCAAAGTTCACAGCATATTTCCCAGTTTATTTGCAGTTAGTTCAGCATTTTTCTAAGAGGAATAAAAAGGCGACAAATTCTGTTATTGAGCAATGATTTTGCTACACTCACTTTCTGAAATTCGGGAAACAAGCTGCATATTACTGAGGCCTGATGCTTTTGTGGATACTGAGTGAAAATATTTTGAGAGGCATGATCAGATTTAAGTTGTACATACAGTTGAGAGAGAGAGGAGAGAAAGAAGTGCTATGGCACTTAACCTTTATGGGGAATGATGTGGGTATTGTACTGTAGACAAGTATGTACCTTCTTATTTCCCTAGTGCACCTCTAGAAATGCAATTTTATGCATGCTTATCCCCAGGTAAGTATGCATAGGATTGCTGCCTAAAACTCTCGTTACTGTGAGCAAGCACATGTCTTTTCTAAAGTTTAAAGAGCAAAGCAAAAAAGCTCTTAAAACTTTTTTTAAAAGCCCTGCTTTTACTTGCAGCAGCGTGGGACTTGCTGTAGAAAAAAACTCCAGGCCAGCAACAATGTTGTGTGACCACATGTTAATTCCAGGAAGCCCTGTCACATCTGCAACTAGTCCCATGCCACTGTGGACAAGCACATGGCTTTTTAAAATGTCTGAAGTAAATGAAAGACCGGTATATTCCCTGATATGTCTCATTCATATACAGTATACACAGATGTTCCCTCCATCAAAAAACATTTTTTAAAAGGCAAAGTTGTACCGCACCCCCTGCCTGTTTTCTTTTGGAATGAATTTGCTTCATTTCCCATTCCCTTTTGATGAGATAGCTCAGTCACTAAAGCATGAGACTCTTAATCTCAGGGTCTGTGGGTTTGAGCCCCATGTTGGGCAAAAGATTCCTGCATTGCAGGGGGTTGGACTAGATGACCCTTGTGGGGTCTATAAAAATAAAGACAGTTTGAAGTTAGGCACAGCCCTGGATGTATTAGGATGTACTGTTAGCGGTTTATCCAAGGCAAGCTAATGAACACATTGACTTATTTTCAGGCTCATATCCAACAAGGCTGAATTTCAGCACTGTGATTAAATTTGCCTGGACATCTTTATTACTCAAGCTGGCCAGCAAAAATGCCCATAATTTAGCATGGTTTTGTTAAAGTACACCAGGCACCCCCAAACTGCAGCCCTCCAGATGTTTTGGCCTACAACTCCCATAATCCCTAGCTAACAGGACCAGTGGTCGGGGAAGATGGGAACTGTAGTCCAAAACATCTGGAGGCCGAAGTTTGGGGATCCCTGAAGTACACCAATTGCAATATTGAACTTGATTAGCAAAGAGATCATGGTAGAGCTCACCTGTAAATACCAGGTACTAAGAGAACATTGTATGCATCTCCCAGTTCTTGTGACTAAAGAAGTGATAGTGTAAAGTCATGACCATGTTAAGGATCTGGTTTGTACAAAGCGTGAAAAATCTGAAAAACTTTTTCTTTGGGGATTCAAGGTTAAGAAGAGACACATTTTTTTTCCAGAATGCTGAGAAAAGCAATGTTACCGTTTCTGTGCCAATAGGTCAGTCATTTGGTCGCCTGAGGCTCAGACAAAGAGACGGGAAAGTGGAGCTTGGGGGCTCAAGGTGGCTGTTGGAGTAGAAGGAAGCAAAGCCTATCTTCAAAATAATCTAGGCTGCACACACACCTTACATTTGAAGCACATGATTTCCCCGAAAGACTCATAGGAATCGTAGTCCACCCCTTACAGAGCTACAATTATTTGGGATAAGTCTTGTGCTTTAAATGCAGGGTGTGTGCAGCTGGGGGTGGGGTGGCAGAGCCATCAGTCAATCAAGCATTTTATTCTAACTGATCTTAAATGCAGTTCTCTTACTTTCCATGTCAACGTTTTTAGAGATTTGTGGACTATTGGGCAGTATATATAAGAGTAATGGAAGTATAGAGTATTGTGTTTAGACTTAAGATAGTCCTGAGTATATTATGACTGTAAAATGTTTTTTGTAACATTTAAGAACAGGCTTTCCGTTAAAATTGTACACATTCCCCGGGACAGATTGCTTAGTGCAGTGTTGCATATGATATGGCAGTGGGTAGGCTATTTTGTAGTCCCGCCCCACAACTTTCTCCCCTATTCTGAAGTTCAAACTGCATCATATAATTTAAGTCACAGTATCTTTTTAATTTGCATGCGAGAAGAGATACCAATAGGACTTTAAAAATAAAATAAAAATAGAATCTATACACTGCCTAATAGTCCAGAAATCTCTAAAAGCATTGACAAAGAAAGGGACCACCACAAGGTCTGGCATAAAAAAACAATAATCAGCTAAAATGGTTTTTACAACAACAACAACAACAACAACAACAACAACAACAACAGATCTTTGTTGCTGTGATAGTCAACAAGCTTTCCATTCTGAAAAAGATACCACTAGACTTCTAGAAATGTCAGACATGCCAGAGGCAAAGGCAGGATTAGGCAGGAATAAAAACATTTTATTTGGTGAGGACACTTTTACTCCTGGGAATAACAGAGTGGAACTTTATTTGAAACAACCCTTATAGGATTATAGCCTAAATGTGAATCATTATTTTCCTTTGTTTCTGTAAATGCTATGGTTGTATATAGAATGATACTCCAGTTTCCAGTGAAGTCGCATTTACGTATAATAATCATAATCATCATAAATTAAAAGGGAGAGTGGAACTTCAACACAACCTTTCCCAACTAAAGCAACCAGGCTTTTATGTTTAATTATAGTCATCCACAAAAATTGAGGGTGAACACATTCGGAATTACACAAGGGTTGGCACAACAGGAGCAGAACCCTGTTTAAAAAGATCCAATTTTAACAGGCAAAGCTGTGTATTCTGAAAGTGTGAATGTAATGCATCCAACTAAATAATAACTTTCTGGCAGTAAGAGCTGCTTGAAAGAGAAACGGAATCCTCTGGGAGGCTGTGGGCTATATTGCAGAGAGATGCAAATCATGAGGGGGGTTATTTCACAAATGGAGAACAACTACTTTTGAATCCTTAATTACTCAAATATATCTAAATTCTAAGGTATGGTATCCAATATTTACAAATTATTATTAAACTAGGCAATGGGCTCCTCCCAGGGTCTTACGCTTTCATGGGAGGGTGACCTTAAATGTCAGATTGACTAACATTTGTTGTTGTTGTTTAGTCGTTTAGTCATGTCCGACTCTTCGTGACCCCACGGACCATAGCACGCCAGGCACTCCTGTCTTCCACTGCCTCCCGCAGTTTGGTCAGACTCATGTTCGTAGCTTCGAGAACACTGTCCAACCATCTTGTCCTCTGTCGTCCCCTTCTCCTAGTGCCCTCAATCTTTCCCAACATCAGGGTCTTTTCCAAGGATTCTTCTCTTCTCATGAGGTGGCCAAAGTAACATAATTGACTAACATAAATGGGATCAAATCTGGGTAAATGCTCCATTAAAAACTATGTCTTCTAGGATTTAAGAATCCACTCTAAAAATGATACTTATGTGGTATTGTGCTCTGGTACACCTTTCCAAAATGAACACAAATATCCACTATCCTGGTGAGGCTATAGTGTAATACTATTGGAATTTATATGCATATGTGGTGGGGATGCGTACATTTATACGCATCCAGTGTGGTGTAGTGGTTAAGAGCGGTAGACTTGTAATCTGGTGAACTGGGTTCACGTCTCTGCCCCTCCACATGCAGCTGCTGGGTGACCTTGGGCTAGTCACACTTCTTTGAAGTTTCTCAGCCCCACTCACCTCACAGAGTGTTTGTTGTGGGGGAGGAAGAGAAAGGAGAATGTTAGCTGCTTTGAGACTCCTTCGTGTAGTGATAAAGTGGGATATCAAATTCAAACTCTTCTTCTTATATAGTTTTTGGTTAAGAGCTTTTACTACTATCTCTCAAATCATAGATCACTGGTAGGCAAACTAAGGCCCGGGGGCCAGATCCAGCCCAATCTCCTTCTAAATCCAGCCTGTGGACAGTCCTGGAATCAGTGTGTTTTTACACAAGTAGAATGTGTGCTTTTATCTGAAATGCATCTCTGGGTTATTTGTGGTGCATAGGAATTCGTTCATCCCCCCCCCTGCAAAATATAGTCCGGACCCCCACAAGGTCTGAGGGACAGTAGACTGCCCCCCTGCTGAAATCGTTTGCTGACCCCTGTCATAGATCAACACTAGCACCACATCTAGTCGTGGCCTTGTTTTAGACAGAAAGCAACACAGATCCCTTGGGAAGTCACTTAAATAAAATTGTATTAATTTGGTAATAATCTGTTAAAAAAAATATTGTGATTTGAAAAACCAATAAAAAATAATTGGCAAAGAAACCCCCTGAGTATCTTAGAAGACGCTGGTCTTCCTATTACTAGTGGCAGCAAGAATGCCTTTAGCCACAAGCAGAACTAGCTGCTCTGGTACCCAGAGCGGCAGACATGCTGTGCCTGTGGGGGCAGGGCTATCTGCCCGTGGGGGCACCGCCCACGTTGAGTGTCCCATGGGGGCGGGGTGGTGATGTCAACCCCCTTTAGGGATGACACCCGGGGCAGACTGCACCTCCCGCACCCCCCTTCCTCCGCCAGTGCCAATAGCCAGTCAATGGAAATCTTGTTATCTTCACTTGGTTGATTCTGGATTTGGTAGAGTCTAAGATAGAGCTTTTTCTTTTTCAGTATTTTGATGTTGTTTGTATTTTGTCTTTCTTTTTTAAAAAATAAGAAAGTTATTTTTTTAAGAAGAAGAAAAAGGGGGGGTGGGGTAGAATTTACGTCCCTAGACTTAAGGACTGTTTTTCTCCCTTCCATGTTGGGTATCAGATCATGTCATATTTCACAAGCATTACATTTTTCTGGTACATTTTGTGAAAGGCAAGCAAGAGAGCGATCTAACTTTAATCTTGTTAAATACATTAAAGAAATGATCAGATGATTGCATGGCTGAATAATATAAGTAATTCAAAGACTCTCAGTTCTGGCATTATAAACCCCATTAAACAACTTCAGCTCCAGGCTTAACTTTCACGTACAGAGTCTCTATCCAAGAAAAGGTTGTTGTAAATTAAAATTACATGAGGTGGTGTGTTTTTTTAAGAACAGATCCTAGACATATACTGGTTTTAGATAGTTTTTTCTTTTCATCAAGGGAGATACTATTGTTTAGAAATTGTATGTTTCTGTGAATAACTTTTGACAGAAAAGTTATTCTGAGAGAGGTTTGGAGCAAGTTCTACTGTAAATGTGAAAGACATAGACTAAAGTAGTGTTGTGTTGAGCATTTCTCCTTACTTGCCACTATTCTCCACCAATTAATGAGAACATATATTTTTCTGATCAAGAAGCTTGAGCAGACATGAAGACTGCAGTGTGTTAGAGAAAGGTTGAAAGGAGGGGAAAAACCTACATCATCTTGGGCCACCTCACAGAATTAAGGGAAACTCAAAACTGTGCACCCATTGAAATTCTTAAATAATAAGAATCAAGTGCCCTGAGAATGAAGCAGAAAACTGAAAGCCTCTTTCACATGGGAAGAAACCTTCAAGGATAGATTTCAGCATAGCACTACCATAGACAAACACTGTATCCTCTGATACCAAGGGGATCACTTATCCAGTGACTAGAGCTGAGCAATGCCTGGTTTTCAACCATTGTGATATATCATCAGCTAAACACCACATTGTTCCGGTTTAACGATGTCTGAAATTAGGATGCAACTGTGTAGAAGCAAACAGGGTAATATCCTGGCAACTGCTACTACTTAGGGGTCTGAAACTGATACAAGAAAATAGCAAGAGGGTTTGTAAGGTTCAGATAGCACCAGTGTAATTATGCCAAATAAAAATCTAATTCTTCCTCTACTGCCATTTGTATACCTGTAGAAGTATGTTATTAAAGCTAGTGGTATGTTTGCCTGCGTAAATTCTTGTCCAAAGGACTAGCATTATCTGTCCACCAGGCACGTCACAAATGCAGCCTGTACATAAAGTTAGCTTAAAAATAGCTTTTCTGTGTGGGAGAAGCAAAAACGTTAATGTTGTGGTTTTTAAAAATAGATTCTGTGTAAAAGATTAGTGGCTAGAGCAGTCCTATTGTCTCTTGCCTAGAGTGTGCCAGTGGATAGAATCAGACCTTGGAAACCTTATGCCTTTGTGTTTTGAACAAACTCTGCCCCCCAGCTTTGGAGCAGCAGCCATTGTTACCACCTGGAAAATTTAAGATGAACTAACATAAGGAATAAAATGGTAGATACAGGAAGCCAGACAGATAGGAAAAGCTATTTGTCTTTTGCTCTTTGTTTACATAGCAGTATAAAACGCTGTCTGGATAAACCATGTTTTGAGTTGCATGGTTGGCTCAAAAAGATACTATTTGAATGGTGACAATGGAACTACTAATCTTGTTTGCATTTTGCTGTTGGCACGAAACCCGCCACTGCTCTTTCCTCTTTCAGAAATGTCAGAATAGTAAATGGCTTTATCATTGCTGGGAACTTGATACAAAACCTGAAAGCACAACCTGCGATTTCTAACGCGATGTGCTCCATGGTTTTCAACTGGCATCTAAGATTATCCTAGACCTTTGTCCTTGGCAAAAAGATTCTACTAACACTTTTATAGTTTTCAAATAATGTTTTGAAAGGGACAGTTGCTAAGGTTGGAGGCAAATGGCAGGGGTAGGGTTTGTTTTGCTTTTTTGTAAATCTGAATGTGATATGAATGATAGAAGCACTGTTGGCGGCGTTGCTACATTTCTCCAACTATAGTTTCTGTGGAGAGGTATTTGTCCTACTTTCGTGGGCCAGATCTGATATTAAGATAAAAGAAAAATTGCTTTCACATCACAAAGAAATGTACCACGTTGTACAACTGTAGACAATATGAATACTTGTATGATAGCAGTATTATTTAAAATTACACAAGCATCATTATCTGATGAAAAAGTAATCTTGATGCTGCTGGGGGGTTTTGCATGTTGAAAGGTAAGGTAAAGGTAAAGGGACCCCTGACCATTAGGTCCAGTCATGACCGACTCTGGGGTTGCGCGCTCATCTCGCATTATTGGCCGAGGGAGCTGGCGTATAGCTTCCAGGTCATGTGGCCAGCATGACAAAGCCACTTCTGGCAAACTAGAGCAGCACATGGAAACACTGTTTATCTTCCCGCTGTAGCGGTTCCTATTTATCTACTTGCATTTTGACGTGCTTTCGAACTGCTAGGTTGGCAGGAGCAGGGACCAAGCAACGGGAGCTCACCCCGTCACAGGGATTCAAACTGCCGACCTTCTGATCAGCAAGCCCTAGGCTCAGTGGTTTAACCACAGCGCCACCTGGGTAATCTTGATGCTGCTGGGGGTTTTTGCATGTTGAAAGGCACTAACAATTCCGTATTTCAATGCACTGTTGCATAGTTTGATCAGCAGGCCACCCTCATGCAAAAGCAAGGTTGTGGCTGCTGTGTAAACAATTGTGTAAAAGATTATCCTAGTTCCTAAGATTCCATTTTTATCTTCAGTGCACCATGAATATGCACCACATATAATATGTTTACATTTTGCTTACAACCTGTCTCGGTTCACTTATTAATAGTTTAAAAGACAAATGGCAAAATTTGTATTTGCAGAGCAAGGCAAATAGTTGATCAACAAGCATTAAAAAAAAGATGAATCCTGCCTCCCAATTCCGTGTGTTTATACAACAATTGATTTTAAAACTGAAATCAAATTGTTGTGGTAAACTTTCATTGCAAAGGATTTCCTTCATTTAAAAAAATGCATATTTTTGCCGAAATGCCAATGCCTTTCTTCATATTTCTCACACCTCAGTGCTAAATAACATGCTGGATGTGTCTCCAACGTCTGAACCAACTTCATCTGTGGTAACAATGATCAGAAATATATTAGTGCACCCTGTTTTGTAAGACTCCATCCAGCTTGTTATAAGATCCTTCCTTGCAGCATTCTCTGTAGTAGGACTATGGAACTTTTTCAACTTGAGGGTCATGTTTCCTCATTGCCAATCTTCGGAGGTTGGCGGCGGGGCAGGGAACAGTGTGCCAATAGAGGGTGTAGCAAAAAGATGAACATGACAAAAGAGGGCAGGGCAGAGCTACTGCACATGCTCCTATACCCACTCCCCACTTGCATTTAACATAAACCTCTCCTTCCCCTACCTTGCTATTACTGTCAGGAGAGTGTGTAGTATGTTGCTAGTCTCAGCACTGCTCCTTTGTCAGAGACCTGTGGACTGGAAGTTGAGCTGTGAGGTGATGGCATGGCATTTGAAGCTACCCGATGCTTCCAGAACCAGCATGTGGAAGCATCTGATACAGGTCATGGGCTTGCTGGCTGGGAATCAGGGCACAGCGGGTTGAATGGAGCAGACAAACAGGAGACATGTGAAAGAGGGAAACTTGGAGGGAGCAACAGGGAAACACAGGAGGAGGTAGTACCTTTGCTTCAAAGAAAGCAGAGGCTGGGCAAGAGACAAGGAAAAGAGTGGGAAATAGGAAAGGCTCTGGGGCTGTTAACCCCCAGTGGTGAGCCAGAAGGGTGAGGAAGAAAAGACATGGGGGTTGTGGAAGAGAAAAATAAAACAACCAAAGAAAGATGGTTCCTTCAATGAAAAGGGTTCCCAAGCCCTAGGAGGCCACCAGGGGGTTCTCTGAAGCCAAGAAATAACCTGGGGCTCTGAGGATTCTAGGGATCTAGAATCTTAGAGTCATAGAACTGTAGAGTGGGAAGGGACCTAAAGAGCCATCTAATCCAATCCCCTGCAAATCAGGAACCACAGCTATCTGTGATGATGAGGGCTCGCTACTTGTCTTTCCAAAACTGAGGTCTGCAGGGTTCTGCAGCACCCACCACATCTGCATTAGGGGCTGTGTTTATGATGCACAAAGCAGGGGTGTCGGTGTGGATCCTTTGCCTTGGGGAGAGAGGGCTTCAGGTTCAAGGACTGGCTGGCCCCGAGTTTCCTTTGTCTCATGTGACTCTCTCCTCCCCATCTTGCGCCTGCTTCTTTTTCCTCTGTTGTTGCTGCTGCTGCTGCCACCAGTGCAGGGAAATGGTTTCAGATGGTTTTTGACCCAGGATTGGCCGATGTGCACCTTTACCTGCAGCAGCCACACCTACACGCACAAGCAGACTGAGATCAGCAATATGGGTATGACAGTTATTTTCTTCCCAAAGATCTCTCCATCACACCATATTTATTAGGAGTCTTCCTATGAGTGCTCCTTATTTGTACCATTATATCTTTATTGAACCTCAGTGTACTTTGAAAAATAGGGAAATATGATTGGCAATAGGGACCCAGGTGGCGCTGTGGGTTAAACCACTGAGCCTAGGGCTTGCTGATCAGAAGGTCGGCGGTTCAAATCCCTGTGACGGGGTGAGCTCCCGTTGCTTGGTCCCAGCTCCTGCCAACCCAGCAGTTCGAAAGCACGTCAAAGTGCAAGTAGATAAATAAGAATCGCTACAGCGGGAAGGTAAACGGCATTTCCGTGTGCTGCTCTGGTTCGCCAGAAGCGGCTTTGTCATGCTGGCCACATGACCTGGAAGCTATACGCCGGCTCCCTCGGCCAATAATGCGAGATGAGCGCGCAACCCCAGAGTCGGTCACGACTGGACCTAATGGTCAGGGGTCCCTTTACCTTTATGATTGGCAATAGCAAAACTAATAATGTATGTTGGTTAAATAGTGTGTTTGACAAATGCAATAAAACATGTTTGCACAATCCATTTTCCACACTGGAATCTTCTTAGTCTTCATCCACATCATCTAAAACAGCAGAGGCCTGCTGAAATGCCAATTTGCAATAGGAAGAAAAAAAAGCAAACACCTATTCAAATAATATATTCATATCCCAGGAGTTGGAGTTCCACCCTTCCATCTCATGCAACTTTGATTTTTGCAAGGGGCCCAGCTTTTCCACATGCAGTCCACCATAACCTTCTATTGATTTCATATACTATAGTAGGAAGCTCAGTCCTACTTGGGGTCAAGAGCAGGATATTGAGGTCAATCTGCAGTGATTTGAACCATATGTGCTGCTGTATTTTCAGTGCAGGGGACAGTTAGTAATGCTGATTCTGGGGAAAAAGTGTAGTATAGAGTGGCCTAGAAATATCCTGATGCTGAGGGAGTGTTAGTAAATGCCATTGGGCAGACTGCAAGGGATTAACTCTAAATCCCCTGTGGTATTTCATTGCTGTGGAGCTGATCAACATAACAAAATGTGCTGGTTTTCAACTCTGCTCCCTATTGAGACATCAGTAATACTATTGTAGCTTTAGCTATATCTATGAGACAGGAGAAACTAATCCCAAATTAAACAGGGTGCTGTTAAATTACCCTGAAGCAGCCTGGACACACATTTGGGGGCATCAGGTCATCCCCCCCCCTTGTTGCATCAATTTGTAGTGCCTGTGGCACTACAAATTTCATATCAGTAATATAACAACATTACAAAATACTGTAGGTGGTTCTTTTAACTATAATGGGTCAGAGCCACAAGCATAGCTGCCAAGTCTCCCGTTTTCCCCGGGAAATCCCTGTTTTTCCAGCTGTTCCTAACTGAAAAAACGGATTTTTTTGTTTCCCCCTGGTTTCTTCTGGCGCAACGGCCATTTTGGAACTGGGCGGAGCATGCTCAGAAGCGACTTTTGATGCTGCTTTGCCCAGTTCCAAAATGGCTGCAGTGCGACTTCTGGTGCGGCGGCCATTTTGGAACTGGGCAAAGCAGCATCAAAAGTCACTTCTGAGCATGCTCCGTCCAGTTCCAAAATGGCGGTAGCGCTACTTCCGGTTTGCTATTTCCGCCTGGTCCCTTATTTCTCTGACAGCAACTTGGCAGGTATGGCCACAAGGAAGTGGACCTAGCCAGAGCAAAGCAACATGAGATACATGCATATGCAGTAGTTTTGCAACGCACCAGACGACTCAAAATACAACTTGGCAGGTAGCTTAAGAACTATACCAGGGGTAGGCAACCTAAGGCCTGTGGGACGGATGCGGCCCAATCGCCTTCCCAATCTGGCCCATGGACGGTCTGGGAATCAGCGTGTTTTCACATGAGTAGAATGTGTCCTTTTATTTAAAATGCATCTCTGGGTTATTTGTGGGGCATAGGAATTCGTTCATTTCCCCCCCCCCAAAATATAGTCTGGCCCACCACATGGTCTGAGGGACGGTGGACCGGCCCACGGCTGAAAAAGGTTGCTGACCCCTGAGCTATACTATAGGATGACTATCCCTGCACTACGCGTGATCTGTAGTTGGTTCAGACACTCTTCATTCCAGATTGCTTTCTTAAATTGACAGCCTCTCAGCCCCTGGATCTGTGTAGAGGGTAGCCACAGGGTTGGCTCAACAGGCTTTTAGCCTCCACTAACTGGTTCTCACATGCAGCTAATATCCGGACGATATCACAAGGCAAGGTGACAGGTGTTATAAGGGAAAAAAAACTGCTCCCTGTCCCTTATGAGAGCCAGTGTGGTGTAGTGGTTAAGAGTGGTAGACTTCTAATCTGGTGAACTGGGTTCACTCCTCCACATGCAGCTGCTGGGTGACCTTGGGCTAGTCACACTTCTTTGAAGTCTCTCAGCCCCACTCACCTCACAGAGCGTTTGTTAGCTGCTTTGAGACTCCAT
The DNA here is from genome assembly GCF_963506605.1 of Zootoca vivipara. NCBI lineage: Eukaryota > Metazoa > Chordata > Lepidosauria > Squamata > Lacertidae > Zootoca > Zootoca vivipara. The sequence continues at coordinate 5,024,467 of NC_083285.1, forward strand.
AGGGTAGTGATAAAGTGGGATATCAAATCCAAACTCCTCTTCTTCTTATGGGGTACCCAAGAGCCAGCATAGAGTCCTTATGTAGGTTCTCTGTTGGTAGGAGAAAATAACAGAGGCCAACCAGATAATATTGAGAAGCAAAGCAGCTAGTAAGCGTGATCTTTATTAACTGTTGCAACAGGGTGCTCATAACCACACGCAGGAGGCAGGAGGGACCCCGAACAATGGTCCGCAAGCCCTTATATAGACATTTGAAATTGCCCAAGACCAGCCCCCAATACATCATACATACATCACAGAAGGAGTGTAGTCTAAGACCACCTCCCCATACATCATACATACATCACTGAAGGGGTGGTTTACAACAGAATCCTGTCTGGCAGGAAACCTGTTGATGGGTTTACCTGGCTGTTAATGAGTTTACCCGGGTAGCCTGGCTATTCTTTTGTGTTGATATATACTTAATTCCTGAGTCCAAGTCTCGCCCTATTCATATCTTAAATGTGCCCTTAGGACAGGATTTGTGAGCAAAGAGACAATGGGGAGATTTCCCCCATTTCCTCCCTCCTTGCATAGAAATATTTGAGGTCAATTTGGGAGAGACAAAATGGTTTCAGGACTTTTTCCTGTACTGTTTCAGACATGTGGTTTATAAATTTATGTACCGTATGTGTTTGCTAGGTAATTTTATTTTATATCTTAGACCTTATAATTCTCTTAACAATGCTAACCTGTCCATAACATTAGTCTTCTAGATTGAGTATGTATAATGGTGTTGGTTGCTTCCTCACGAGAAAGCGGCTCCAAACCCCGTGCTTGGTTCTTACAGGCTTTTATTATATACATATGTACAAGACAGAGCATCAAAAAGCATGACTGTACTATTCCGATTCAGAATCCGGAAGCACCTCCCTTCGTGACCTCCGCCAACACAGCCCCCTGGGCACCCTGAACCTCCTCCATTGGTCCCTCCTCTTCCCCCCCTTCTCTGTTGGGGTGAGGGTGCTGGTGGAGCGCCTTCTCCACTAGAGGTGCTCAGTTGAGGGACCGGCACTGTAGCTTCTGGAGCCTCCCCCTCTTGAGTGCTTTGGTCCGCCCCCTGCAGCCCTCTCTCTGGAAACCTCGTCTCCTCAACATCCCTAAGGGTCTGCACCTCCTCCTGAACCCCAGTCCCACCTTCTGGAGGCGCTGTGCTCTGGGGCTCCAGCATTGTCCGAGAGCCCCTGTTCCGATCTCCCCACTGACCCCTGGTGGTTCGCTGACAGTATGTCTGATATCTAATTAGGAATCCATCTAGTGAATATGTATTGTGACAAGGAAACTCCTTATGCTGTGTTGGTCAAGCTGAAATACTGAGAGTTCCAGGATAGCTGAATAGGACATGGTGACATGATATGGAAGGTATAGTCAACCATCTTCCTGAATTAGGGCTAATTTTTTATATAATGTGGAAGCATGGAAAGAGGATGCTTGTATGAACTCCTCATTCTCTTTCCATGCTTTTGTGGTCTCAAGTGAAGATGGAGATGTAAATACTGTTAGAAAAATACTGGAGCCTAATTTGAATAGTAGAATGTCAGGCATCTGGTGGGAGGGGCTTTTGTGTTGTGCTCCAGAATTGGCCCCTCCCTTTGGGTGTTCAGTTAAGTTCACTATCTAAGGGTGCCTCCAACCTGTCAGTATTTTGAGATAGGGATTCAACTGCACATTGGAACTTAAGGTGGATTAAAATACTCTGTTGCCCTAGTGTAACAAATCCAGTTTAAAAAAATACTTTTTGTGGTTAGAAAAGTGAGTGGGAAATGCATTGAAAAGTGTGGGATAACTAATAGAAAGATGTGTAAACATGCTGTAAGCAAACCAGAACAAATGTTCATTGTCAAATAACTGCCCCATGAAGAAATTAGAACAAATGCTCAAAACAAGTGGGCATTATCTAACCACTGTGTAAGCTTTGTGCAAGCAAATGAGAATGACATCTGATTTAATTTTGCGTCCTTTATTCTACATGTGGGGCTTATTTCTTTTTTGGTAAAATATTGTTGTTGTTTTTTTAAAAAATAAAAAGCAGCAAGAAGCCATGGGTAAATAATGAAGAAAAGTTTGCCCACAAGACAAAAAGCATGCAGAAATGCAGGCCACAGGACCCATGAACATAGGAGCCCTTATGGACGCTGGCAGGGATCCTAAGAACTATTCAGGGATGTCCAACAGGTTGATTGCGGTTTTGGTAGATCGCGATTGATCGCTGGGTCCCTTTCCTTAGTGTTGCTAAAATCTATTCCAGTCCCGCTCCCTCGCCCTGCCCTCCATTGTTGCACGATCTGCAGAACAGAAGACGGCGTTTCCTGAATGAGGCTGTTTGTTTCCCCAGTGATTTGTTGGTGAGTGGCTGTTCCTCCCCCCCCCCCCAGCCTTTAAAATTGAAACTTTCCTCCTCCCTAAAAAAAGCTCAACAACTTCGACCTGAACTCAAAAAAAGGGGGGTAAATCACTGCCAGTTTTAGTTTTTAATTCTGTAAGTAGATTGCAGCCTCTTGGGAGTTGGCCACCCCTGAACTATATGATTCATTCTGCAAGCTAATGGAGCTTTGTGCTTGTGTTTCTTTGGTAGCAGCCCCTTCCTCCCCTCCTTCCATGTCACAGTGCGAACAAACTTTCAAACTTAAAATTTCAAAATCAGGTTTTCTACCAAATTCTACCACAACCACCTGGAAAATATGTAAACAACATCACAGGTCTGGAACAAATAAGGAATGCTTCTTTGTCTTCAGCTGATCTTCTCACCTATTGAATTCATACTCCTACCCACTTACTTTCTAGCTTTTTCAAACACAGCCCACAAGTTCTCTGAGCCAGTTAGATGCTATAACGTTTTTTTATTCCAACCATTTACATATTGCCCTAAATAGTGTGCGGTAAGGTTACAAAAATCCAACTCTACAATTCTATGATTCTATACAAAAAAGGTAAAATTTGTTGCAGTTAACCATAAAATCAGAAAACTTACTGCTGAAATAAAAAGGGGAGGCCCTCACCTACAGAATGTGATCAACTTGTTACATGCAGTTTCTGGACCAGGTTCAAGGGTAGATCCACAAAATGGGCAGTGAAATAATTGACACTTGAGGGTACCAATGCATGAGTCATTGTGGCCATGCTGTCCGTATCCAAGAACAGCTGTAAGTTGCATATCGGCTGTAGCTGGTGAAAGACCACCCTATTCCCGAGGCTACCGGAGCCTTCAGTTACAAATATGGATCCAGGAACACCCTCAAATTACACGCTTGTTCTTTCAGAGAGAGTGCAACCAGCCCTGATCGGGCAACTGGCCAATCTTCCAGACTCATCAACAGTACCTCTATCTTTCAATGGTTCAAGTTTAGTTTAACTTAGTTCAACATGGCAGTCTGCACAATAAACAATATAACTGAAAGATGCAATTTCCCACACTCCATTGCCTGTAAGGCATGGAGATTGTAAACTGCCTTGTAAAAATTGAGATTACATTAGAGATACCATTGTTAACATTTTTCAGGCTTGACAGTGATAAATTACACTTTTTAAAAAAGCATCTCTGAAATAATATCCCAAATGTAACAAATAGGATCAAGGAACTTGCCTTTCTAAGGAAAAAAAGTGAAACTGCAACTCATTTTGAACCATCCTAATGATAATGGCAATGCATTTTAAGCAATTTGGATGCCATTTTTCAAATCTCCTTCAGGTACAAAAGGTGTTCAGCTGTTTGAATTAATTCTCAGCATTAGATGATATAAATAGTTGAGATGGTTGCATTAACCTCTATGGTTTAGGGATTTAGCAGGAAGAGTTTCTGTGGATATATAGAATGTTTGTACATAAGGGTTACTCCATTTGCTTGTACACTTTAGCCCTTGTGCAGCACAACATAATTGAGGGACTGCTGTTCTACTACAAAAACTCTTATCATAAGCACAGTGGCTTTAAATGATGCTGAAAAGACTTGTCCCTAGAAGAGCTTAGTGAAGAAGGCAGCTTGGTAAAGATGAGAGTATTTTGGCATTCCCCAGACCTTCTACAGGCAACAACCAATTTACGTGTCCTATTGACGCATGACTGTGCATGCATGCATCACACCGAACCCGGAAGTGACACTAATGGCCCTAAAAGAGCCCAGAAAGGGCAACAAGGCACAAAAGGTCACCTGGCAATCCTATGAGCCTTTGCAATCCCATGAGCCCTTGCACTGACCATTGAGGCCTGTTCAGAGTTGGAGTTCGAGCAAGGAGGTTTCGAGGGAGTCTAGTGTGCTGCTGGTTTTTCAAGGGTTTCCAGAGGTTTAGAGGATACATATTTTCAGGTTTTTCCGATGCTGTTTCAAATATCTGTGATTTCACTTAAAAGGGTGGTGCCTTGGAATGTAACTCCCGTGTAAATGGGGAGTTGCCCGTTTGTGCTTTGGACTGAAAACATTCCTAGCTTGGTGACAATACAGCCGAAGCCATTAAAAAAAAAAAACCTTCAAGTGATAACGCTATAAAGTTACATAAAATCTGAAAGCATAGGATGTGTTTGCTTTCCTGCATTATTTCCTCTGTGATGTTTACACATGTGTGTGCTGTGATTACATTTATGTTGATAGTGTAAGGTGCCAGTGTCTAAACAAAAGATGACCTGGAAAAACAATTACTATGTAAAAATAAACTACATGTGAGGTTGGAGAGGGGATTTAGTTTTACTCGGCTCCTTCTTTCTTTCTTTCTTTCTTTCTTTCTTTCTTTCTTTCTTTCTTTCTTTCTTTCTTTCTTTCTTTCTTTCTTTTTGCTTTTTGACATAAGCTCTAGAAAACTGATAGCTGGCTTTGGAAAACTAGTCTGAAAGTCTTAAAGGTAGAAAGACCTTTCCTGTGCATTATTTAAGAATGTATCCCTAAACATTTTCACTGACACAAAGCTCCTGCAAAGCTGGCATTCTGTGTTTTCAGCAGTGCAATGGCATAGCCATTGGTACATGCGCTCCTAAGTACTCTTATGCTGCCACAGCATGTCCTAGGATTAGGCCATAAGCACGATGAGCACTTTAATATTCAAATTATATAAAAAATAAAAAGAGTGCATAATGCTATCTGGGGCAGTGCTTTTATTGTAGCACTTCGTTTTTTAAAAAAAGAATTATTCATCTGCAGTGTGTCTTAACAGACATGTGATACTTTGAACTGCATTTGCCAAACTTACTGAGTAAACACGAAATATTACTCTGAAGTACCTAGTTTATGTCTCATAGAATTGAGTGGGGCTTGCTTCTCAGTAGACATGTATAGAATTGCACTCTAATTGTCAATTGTTTGTAGAACTTGATATTCTAACTGAACACACAAAGTCAACACTACTTAAGGTTGTTTTGACATTGTCGCTGGCTTTCCCACTAGTATTGTCAGTGAGGAATGGCCTGCTGGAGAATATCCAAAAAGTCTTGTATTAGTGATTCATTATTCATTAAAGGAACAAACCTAAACTGTATTTCTTGGATAGTCTGGTCTGTTGTTTCTCTGTACCTGCTGATACTAGTGACGTGTGTTTTGCTGATTATAATTATAGGTGTGTGCTTGTTTACTAAGAGAGCTGATCTAAAATAAAACACAATCATATTATGCTTGAAAAGCTAAGAAACCATATCTTAAGTGTAGTGTTTACCAAAGTTTTGAGAGGCATCTTTTTCCTAAAGTGAATCTGGATGCATACAGTATATCCCTCTAAAAGGAGAGAGAGAGAGAAAAATATCATTAGAGTGTAGAAGAATTGCACCCCAAAGTAGGGGTGTGCACCTGTTCTTTGTGCACCCTGAATTATGAGGTGAATTGGGGTGAGATAGGGACGGTTCTTATGTTTTGGAGTTATATTCTGTTAACAAGACATCTCAAAGCAGCTCATGGACTTCTTAATCTTCTGAGTGGTTCTGTGGCTTCGGATGCCCAAAAACCATACAGCCATTTTGTTTTTACTGAAAAACTGAAACAAACTGACTGGGGAACCACCCAGTGTCCGAGAGGATGGTTTTAATCACAGTGAGTGTTATCCCCAGGGCACTCCAATCACAGTGCTTTGTGCTTGTTATTCACATGGATTAATAATGGGCAGGAGGAACCTTTGGCTCTCCAGATGTTGCTGAACTACAGCTCTCATTATCCCTGGCCATTAGCTATGCTAGCTAGGGCTGATCAGAGTTGTAGTTCAGCACATATGGAGGGACAAGGGTTCCTCACACCTCACCTATACCTTAGGTAAGTTAGTGTGCTTCAGGGGCGTACGCAGCCCACTCCTTGCCTCCGGCCCAGCAGGAAGAAGCAAAGCGCACTATGGAGCGGGTTTCCGACAGCGCTGTTCTAGCATTGGGATCCTGCGCTTTGCTTATTCTTCCTGCTGGGGCGGAGGCAAGGGGCGGGCTCCCTGGCCTGCCCCTCGCCGCTCCGCCTGAGCTGGAAGAAGCAAAGCGGACTATGGAGAGGGTTGCCGGGGGCGGTGCTCCAGCTCCCGGATCCGAGGATCCCAATGCTAGAGCAGCGCCACCAGCAACCCGCTCCGTAGCACGCTTTGCTTCTTCCAACTCAGGCGGGGGGGGGGGGCGGGCCAGAGAGGTGCGTCAGCAACATGGGAGCCTGTATGTCCTTTTACGGCACTCAGAGCACCAGGCTCCCCACCCTGCCCTGCCCCACCCGCACCACTCTGTTGAGTGGCATGTGATGCAGTCAACGGGAGCCTCGCCTCACCCCTGGGATGGGCGAGGCTCTGTTTCACATGCCACTCAACAGAGTGGCATGGATCCCGGCAACATCAGGGCCTCGCTCTGCGACGGCGGTCGCGGCAGCAGCAACGTTCGTCGGTGGAGGTGGGGGCCCGAAGTGCCCCCCCCCGAGTGGAACCCAGGGCGGACCGCCCCTCTCGCACCCCCTTGCTACGCCCCTGGTGTGCTTACATAAGAGATCCATTGTATTCCCCCAAGATTGGAAGCATCCATCACCACCCGTCACTACCAATAACTCTTAGGGTAGCAGGATTCTTGGTGGGGGTGTGACATCTATGCCACCCTATCTTCCCTGTGTTCTATTTTCTTCCATACCCCCATGGTTCCTATTATACCCACCCCCAAATCGTAAAGTCTTCCATTTAGAAAGAACCACTGCAGGGATAAGCATGCTTTGAAATTGTGTCCAGTTCTGACAGAAATGTTAAATAGGAAAAAGTATATGTAAACATTGTTTAAGCTTTTAATCTGGAAGGAACTTGAATTTGACTAGCAAATTGCTGGACTTTCATGTTTAAACAGGCTGCTTAGTCATTTAGCGCCCTTGTTTTACCAGTAATTGTAAATAAATCACATCTGGCACCTCCAGGTATGACAAGAGAAGCAGACATATTGGGCCAAATTTATCACTATTGTAAACTCACTAGACTTAGCATAATTTTCCAGTGAGTTTCTTTGATGCATGCAATATTAATTATTCATATAGATGTCTCCTTTGATAGAAGGGAGGGGGAGATACAGTTGAAAGATACCATGTCTTCAGAGAGTTGCCGTAATAATCCTGCTGGTTTTTTAAATATATTCCAGCACTGGTATCATAACGGCTGCATTGGAACTGCTGGCACAGTGAGCAAAACTCTGGCTCTTTTGTGTCGCTTTGAAGATCGTATGCTTTCTCTCTCTCAGGATGTACTGTCAAAAGTCTGAAGAGGTGGAGTGTTGTAGCTTTGACTGCTTCCATTGTTGGGCTCTTACTTCTTTATTAAACTACGAAAAACCATACCTTCTGGCTAGTCATGCTGTTTGAATTGTTAAGATAGCTTGACTGCTAAGTTTATGATTCCAAAGGCATAACCTGAGCAGTAGAAATGACCTCAGGTGTTGTTTTTAATGCTGGATAATATTTTCTGCATTTAGATACATTCTGTGTACTCTAGTGGAATTCTAGTGGAAACTCTGCTTTACCTTGTCTTATATCTTAATGTGCCTGGTTTGTGCTTGATGTATTCACCTAGAAAAGAAATAACTGGTGTTTCTCTTCCCAAACATATTTTCCTCTTTGAGCTAGAAGCTAAACTCAGGCTACCTGTGGAAGAGCAACCACAAGTAATATAAATATTGTCATCTGTTTCCCCATAATACTGCTTCCAAGTGTTGAACATTAAGACAAGAGCGGTATTCTGCAGTATGCTGGAAAACAGTGGGTTGTATCCAAAACTCCACTGCGGGAACTCCTCTCACACAGTGGAACTTAGCCTTCCTCTCCTCCCACTGTGCTTCCTGAAAATCTGCTCCAGAGGGGCCCCCCCCCCAACCATTTGGATCTGATTTTGAGGGTGTGCAGCAGGCTGTGGGGGAGAGGAAGGGAAAGTGCCGTTCGACAAGTGGAAGTCTCTTGTGGATCAGGAACCTATACCAGGATGATACAAGGATGATACTCATCAAATGAATACTGACGGCAAAAGTCACTGACCCAAAGTTTTCTTATTCTGCATTCTCAGCAACCACAAGTAGAAGTGGTGTCTTATTCTGTAGTAATAAGAGAGCTAAACATTGTCTTTAGTTAGTATGCCTTGGAGATAAGGCTCCACCATTTAGCTTGTTGTTCTTGTTCTTGTTGTTGTTGTTGTTGTTGATGATGATGATGATGATGTTTTCGCTTGTCCATAAATAAACAGCCTCTTGCTCTGGGCCTCCAAAGTGAGTAAGTTTGCTTTGTATTAAATAAATAAGAAATCATATTCCCTTCTTGTCTGTTGAGTAAAGAGAGCCAGTGGTAATGGCAGATAAAGTATTAGACCCTGAATGCTCAGATCCAGTTGAATCCTTGCTCACCCATGTGGACTATTAGGATAAGAATAAAGGGCAACTTATTTGTATGTCATTGTGAGTTTTTTGATGGAAGACTAGGATACAAATAACTGGCATCATAATTATTTTACACCTCTATTGAGAGTGTAACTACTCTGGAGCTATAGAGATATAATTGTGCCTTAATGCTTGTGGGAGCACTTACTGATATGAATCCTCATTTATTACTGATGAGAAATGCCCATTAGTCCCACAATATTTCAGTGCTGTGTTATCTGTTAGAATTATCGTAGTACGAATGAAGCATGACCTCATTTATGGCCCAGTGTCTCTCACAGCTTTTGACATAAAAGTATGCAAATGAACAACTGACGACTTACTCTCTGCAAACTGCTGTAGAAAATAGCATAGCCTATTTCTACAAACAGGTTGTATCTCAAAGTCTTGTGCAATCATGTAGCTGGAATTGTAGGTCTCGGAACAAAACATGAACTTTCTGAAACTTGGTGCTATTTTCTAATTACAGTGGTACCTCAATTTAAGAACTGTTCAGTATACAACCTCCCCCAAACCGGAAGTAGCGTTCTGGTTAGTGAACTTTACCTTAGTCTATGAACGGAAGCCGAACTGTGGAAGGCCACCAGTGGCGTGCCTCGTTAGGGAAAGCACGCCTTGGTTCAAGAACGGCTTTGGTTTAAGAACGGACTTCCGGAACGGATTAAGTTCGTTAACCGAGGTACCACTATAAATGATCCATGCTTTGTTTTCCATGTGCATCCTCTACATTGTCACCCCTGGCCCTCCCAAGAGTAATTCTATGCTAGCTTTACTGCTCCTACTTACCCCACCCCCACCCCAGAACAGGCATAATGCCAGTTCAGGAGTTCAGGGCTTTTTAATGTGTGGTCAAAATTACATATGCACGCACACTTCCCAACAGATGTCTCCTCACCCTAAACTATCTTCATACAGCCATTCAAGTTTGGCTATGTTGTGATATCACCGAGATCAAACAAAGCTAGTACAGTACAGAGTGACTGGAATGCTTCTGAATAGATACTGCCCTTGCTTTAAATTAGTTCCATTTGCTGAAAGTCTGACTAGTGTTTTAGGGAAAGTGACTGTTCAGACATTTAATTTTTTTAAAACAGATCTAGATACCAGCTTCCATTTTAGCTTTCTAAGGTGATTTACAACAGTGCTTCTCAAACTATCTGATGTGCTGGACTTGCACCCGCCCCCGCCCCCTGCCCCCAATATGGCAGAGGCTGGTGTCATAATATTTAGTTTCTGAAGCATCCCGCTCAATTTGAGATGTGGTAGAGTCTCAGCAGCTGATGGCTCACAGACCAGCCCACTGATTTACAATATTATGTAGTACCAGTGTTGCAGCCAATAAAACAGCAGCAGGCTAATTTGAAATTGGAAGCTTGTGGTGACTTTTGGAAAATCCCACCTTTTTTTGCTGAAAGTGCACTGGGTAATATTCAGCTCAGCCCTAAAGGTTATGTACACGTCACCACCCTAAGTTAGGATCATTTCACTGTGTGTAAGAGGTCCGTTTTTCCTTAAAAGCCCAGTAACAAATGTTTTTATAATTATCAGTTTCCGGCTCATGATTGGAACAGATTTGGCTCTGTAGTCCTTAACTTATTTTAAATTCCTTTATTTCAGTATTGGCGTTATACTTGGTGCTTTTTTCAGGGGTACTCAAAGGTATGCAGTACTTTTTTGTTGTTGTGAAAAAGTATGACACATACTGTAACAACTTCATGGTGAGTTACAGGTAGATAGCAGTGTTGGTCTGACCATAGCTGCCAAGTTCTCCCTTTTTTAAAGGGAAATTCCCTTATGCTGAATAGGCTTCCTCACGAGAAAAGGGAAAACTTGGCAGCTATGGGTCTGACGTATTCAAAACAAAATTTTTAAAAATCCTTCCAGTAGCACCTTAGAGACCAACTAAGTTTGTCATTGGTATGGTATGGGCTTTTGTGTGCATGCACACTTCTGGTGACTTCTGTTTCAGTGTATCTGAAGAAGTGTGCATGCACACGAAAGCCCATACCAATGACAAACTTAGTTGGTCTCTAAGGTGCTACTGGAAGGAATTTTTTTAGAATAATAGAATCATAGAGTTGGAAGAGACCACAAGGGCCATCCAGTCCAACCCCCTGCCAAGCAGGAAACACCATCAAAGCATTCTTGACATATGCCTGTCAAGCCTCTGCTTAAAGACCTCCAAAGAAGGAGACTCCACCACACTTCTTGGCAGCAAATTCCACTGTCAAACAGCTCTTACTGTCAGGAAGTTCTTCCTAATGTTTAGGTGGAATCTTCTTTCTTGTAGTTTGGAGAAAGAAGATTCCACCTAAACATTAGGAAGAACTTCCTGGGCTACATTGCTTTATTTTGTTTCAATTACATGGTGAGTACTGGCACCTATTTTTCTAGAAAAAAAGCACTGGCTATACTGACTGACTTTGCTATGATAACATCTTTCATAGAAATAGATGTTTCTCCAGTTCTCTTCATTAGTGGCGACTGTTGATATAGATTATTGAGGATGATGGGAGATTTGTCACACAATGGGTTATCCATTAGCTGCTCCAGTATAAGAATGTGACAGAAAATCATTCAAATTTAACCGTTGTTTTAACTCCTAAATACAATGAGCTTAGTGTTTCAAATTAGTTATTTCATGTTTGCCATGCATTTTTTTGTTTTATACATTAATCGTTTTAGCAAATTATTTTATTTTATTTCATCATTTCCCCCCGCTATCCACTTCCTTTCCTTGTAAATCCCCGTTTCCACACATCCAAAAGCTGAAGTGTCTCATAGTCTATTTTTCTTTCTGGGCTACATTGCTTTATAAAAGTGAGTCCATACAGATGAGCCAACTACCTTGAGATGAGCTTTCTTATTTTTGAGTAATTTGCTTGCCTTTATTAACCTGTCAGGTTATAAGGATGATTTTACCACACAGGAGCCTTATATGAATGGTAAAAGAGTAATTTCTTCCAGTTCTTATTTCCACTACTACCTCATTTACAGCCATTAACTGTGGGCTCATCCAGACTTCCTTTTGTGCTGTGTTTCTAGACACAGGTCTGGGCTTTAAACCTTTTTTTTTTTTGCTATTTGCTCTGATTCAATGCAGATTTCCCTGGGGGAAACTTTCGGACAATGGTTGGGGAGCAAAAGGAAGTCTGGATGAGCCCTGAGTCTATACCAGGCATCCCCAAACTTCGGCCCTCCAGATGTTTTGGACTACAATTCCCATCATCCCTGACCACTGGTCCTCTTAGCTAGGGATCATGGGAGTTGTAGGCCAAAACATCTGGAGGGCCGCAGTTTGGGGATGCCTGGTCTATACTGACTGTCTTACCCTTGAATAGTTTGATCATGTGTCTCCTCTCACCAAGTGGTAAGGATAATTTTATCACACATCAGCTGCAAAAGGATAGTAGAATGATCACCCACATGGGCTTATAGTGTTCTGAATTTTTTTAAAAATACAGCCTAAATTAAAGCTGTATTAAAACTACAATTTTTATCAAACCCTTGAAGATTGTAACGTTTAATGTGAAGACTTCAAGACCACTTAGCTGATTTGCGCTATGAATGTAATGTAAAAGCCTATGATGTGGATGGAATAATGATATAGTTTAATTTAACAGAATATGTCTTTGAACCTTGACATTTCAATTCTATTGTTTTCCCAGTACTCCATACTTCTCTGCAACTTGGTCCTGCTTTAGACTACTGTGACATTAGTGAACTGAACAACTTTCTGCTCTTACTCTGTCAGCATCAACAATGTTAAATAAGTCATTTGGAGAGGGAAAGAAAGACACTTTGTCTACACATACCCTGCATAGCTTCACAAGTTTTAGACTAGGAAAGCTTTTTGCTGCAGGTGGAAGTTCAGAACAGTTAGATGAAAACACAGCGTGGCCTTCCTTGGTGAAACAGTGCACAGACCTCTTCGTAAAAGAAAAATGCTTGTTATGAATTCATTCCACTACACAGCACAGATAGGTACATCATGAACCCTGATTTTGTAAGAAACCATTTTAATCTTCTTTTAATTGAAGTAGAAAATCTGTAAAACACAAAGCTGTGTGAATTTGTTTAATTCTTGACAGGATTAACATTTTGCCTTTCGGCAAATTAATTGCTAATTTCTAGAAAGGGATCATTTATCTTTTTCATGAGCTGTTTCTCAGAATCTAAGCAAAACACAATCTAAGGATGCAATTCTAAGCATATCCATATAGAATAAATCAGACTGGAATCAATGGCTTTTATTGCTGAGTAAACATGACTAAGATCAGGAAATATGTTCAATAAGCATTTTAAAGCTTTTTTTCTCTGTAATCTCATCAGTCCTCTGTTGTTGTTAAGAGCCAGTCAGGAACATGGATCCTTTTGAGAATTGAAATATATTTCTAGAAATATAGAATGGCATATCACATCTTGGACTGCACTGCTTTAGAATAATAATAATAATAATAATAATAATACCCTGATGTTTTCCCAGATGGGGACTCAAGGCGGCTGACAGATACAAAAGCAAAAGCTTAAAACATAGAAAAGATAATCATTAAAAAGTAATTAACAGCTAATATGATTAAAATAATATAAAAAGATCTGTTTAAATAATAGCAACAAGGAAAAAAAACATCACAACACTAGCTTTTTCCAGTCAGATGAAGGGTCTTCATCTGATGGCAAAAGGGCAAGGAGGGAGCCAAAGTTTGGCAACAACCACCAAGATTGCCCCTACCTATGCCCCCCCCCAAAGTGTGCCTGTGAGGGTAGTAAGACTGAGAGAAGGGCCTTCCCCAAATATTTCAGAGCCCAGGTACGTTTGTATGAGAGAATACAGGCTTTCAGATACTTGGACCTAAGCCATATAGAGCTTCAAATCTCATAACTAGCACTTTGAATTGTGCCCAGAAACAGACTGGTAGCCAGTGGAGCTGTTGTAACAAGGTAGTCACATGCTCCCTTTAACCAGCCCCGGTCAACCGCCTGCCCAAATGGGATGAAACTAAGGTGTGTGTCGCTGCGGCTAAATCAGACATTTCAAGGAATTAGTGCAACCAGCACGCTAGGTTTAACTGTTGCACTCCTGGCCACCGCATAAATTGGAGGTAACACCTTTAAAGCCCAACCCCAGAGAAGAAGAACAATCTTACTGTGCATGAAAATTGTAGAATACTTCTATTTCCCTTCATGTTTTTTTTTAAAATGGTGATTAATTGATTACATTGAGAAAAAGCTAAATGATTCAGTAAATGTCTTTAACTAAATTTAATTATAAATTTCTAGATTTATTTGTCAAGTGGTAATGCAGATTCCATGTTGGCTGAAGCAGTAAATGTAGATGGGTGAAAGATGCCATTGCTACTGACAGAGAAACGTATTCGCTCAGTTTCCTTCAGTATCTAAAGTGGACTAATTGGTTTAAAGTCCTCTTACTGCTTCAAAGTTGTTTTAAAAGTGTACAATTCAATAATAGAGTTGTTATTGTTCAATAAAACTATTGCATATTATAACATAGGTATGGCATTGGTGAGCTTTGTGAGCACAAAGTTACCATTTATGCTTAGTATGGTGAACTATAAAATGACAGGTAGGTAGCCGTGTTGGTCTGAGTTGAAACAAAATAAAGAAATTCCTTCAGTAGCACCCTAAAGACCAACTAAGTTTTTATTTTGGTATGAGCTTTCGTGTGCATGCACCAAAATAAAAACTTAGTTGGTCTTTAAGGTGCTACTGAAGGAATTTCTTTATTTTGTTATAAAATGACAGAAAAATTTGACATTTATTTATTTTCTTTATAAAAAGATTTCTAAACTGCCTTTCAGAAAACAAAAGCCCCCACAAGTACAGTTCATAAAATATTAAATCATTAATATTGCATATTAACATTTAATTAAATATTAAAATCCAATTAAATCATCGATTTCATAAGAACAAAGGAAACAAAGAATCTCCTGAATCAGATCGTGGGCCCATCTAGTCCAGCATCCTGTTTACACAGCCAATTGCGTATGGGAAGTCCACACACCCCTTCAAATGAACATTACAAATGAATCCAAAGCCCAGCAGTTAATAAAATGCAGATTGAAATAAAAGTGTGTTTACATTTCCTAGATTTGGGGCCGCCACTTTTCATAAGCTGCTTCTGGTGCCCATCATTTTAGCATCTTTCAGTGATAGGCTAGAGACCTAGCCCTCAGAAATAAATCATAATGGCTTGTAACTATGTGGGTGATCCCTCTTTTGTATTTGCTGGAGGTTTCAAAATATAAGTGTTTCCTCTAAGAGGGACTTCAAAGGTTATTTAGCCCAGCCCTCTCAGTGCAGGCAAAAAACCTACTACAGCATCTCTCATACTATATAATGCATTGAATGAATGACTTGCAGAATTATAATAGTAATTATACACATGGAGTGTAAAATAGCCGCACTCTCAGCAGCACTCCCATTTGCATAGTGTCTAGGGTCTAATTTTGTATCTGCCGGTGCACATAGCGATGATGGTGATAGTGGTGTAGCAATAAAACTGCTAGCACATTTACAACGCTAAGCAGGGTCAGTTATGGTTTCAAATTGGATGGGAGACTGCATGTTGAGATTCCTGCATTGCAGGGAGTTGAACTAAATGACCCTCGGGGTCCCTTCCAGCTCTACAATTCTATGATTCTATGCCAAGAAGTCCTCACATGCTAAATTGCCAGTGCCATTTTCCCATAGTGAGGTATCTGCTTGAAAGAGTTTGTACTGAGACAGCTTCACTGGTTCAGAAATGTCACCAGTCACAAAAATCGAGACTGGAATGACACCCCCTCTATAGTAGATCTTTGTGCATACTCAGATAAAAGATGGGATGTGCAATGTAGGCTACTGTATATGAAAAAATCTTGATCATTGCAGCTCTTATGAGGGGGGATATCTGGACTTATTACCGTATTTTTTGCTGCATAACACGCATATTTTCCCTCCTAAAACGATAGAGAAAAAGTCGCTGAGTGTTATGGAGCGAAGGCAGCAGCTTTCGCGCTGCCCGCTCCTCCCCCTTTGCTGTTGATGTCAGCAAAGGGGGTAGGGGAGGAGCGGACAGCCCAAAAGCACCGTCTCCCTTCTAGCTGGCTGGCTGGGGGGCAGGCAGAGGGAAAGCCCCAGAGCCGCGCACAGCATTTGGCTGGCTTTCCCTCTGCCCGCCCTACACCCAGCTAGGGAGAAGGGAGACATCGCTTCTTGCCGGCTGGCTGTGGGGCGGGCAGAGGGAAAGCCAGTCAAATGCTGTGCGCGGCTCTGAGGCTTTCCCTCCGCCTGTCAGGAGTATGGGCAGGAGTCAGGCTCTGGGGCCTGTAGTGCTTTGCAGGACTGGGGCATGCCTCAACTTGTGCTGGAGAAGCAAGGCGTGGCCACACAGGTGAAGTCCTCAGCTTGTGCTGGAGAGGCAAGGAGTAATCACCCAGGTGAGGCCACTTGAGATCTCACTGCACCTGGTGGCAGGAGCTGGGAGGGTTAAAAGCTCAGCTTTTCCCTTCAGCTCTTTGCCACAGCAACGCTATCCCTGCCTGGTTGCATCTGGCCTCCTGTTCCTTGGACCCTTGCCTTGTTGCTGCCGTGCTTCTTGGACCCCTGCCTCGCCTTCGCCTTGCTTTGCCCCGTGGACCTTCGCTTCTTGTTCCTGGATCCTTCGCCTTGCTCCTTGCTCCTTGCTCCTTGGACCTTTGCTTCGCCTTCGCCTTGCTCTTGCCCCGTGGACCTTCGCATTGCTTCTTGTTCCTGGACCCTCGCTTTGCCTTCGCCTTGCTTCGTGCCCCGTGGACCTTCGCCTCTGCCTTCGACCCTGCTTCTTCACCACCATCTTGCCTCTGGTCCTGACGCCCGCCGACCGGACTGTGACACCGCCTGCCCCACAGCCAGACATCCCTTCTCCCTGGCTCCCTGTGGGGTGGGCGGAGGGAAAGCCGCAGAGAGCAGGCATAGGAGCCTGTGACTGCCCTTGCGAGAGGCGGGCGTTGGCAGCAGAGAGATGAGTGGGAACCCTCCTCCTCGCCTTCCCTTGGCTCGCCACCCTGCGGGGCCCTCATGCCGCCCTCGCCCTCCTCCTGGCCGCTGCCACCGCCTTGCTGCTCCCCACAGGATAGGCACACAGGATGGCAAGCCAGCAGACGGACGGCACCTCCTCTCTCCCCCACACTTTTGCCTCAGGGCACTTCCAGCCCTCGCAGGGAGAGGAGCGCCCCCTCCCGCAGTCAGGTGTGTAAGGGGTGGGGCCTCGTCTCTCCCCCCAGGAAAGAGGGGTAGGAGGGTGGTCGAGTGCTCATCTCCCTCTTTCTTTCGTCTTCCTTGGTTTCCCTGCTGGAAAGGCTGACTCGCTTTTCTATCCTCTTTTCACTCACACACAGACACACAACTCCCAGTCACTGATGCAGGGGCGTGCCCAGGATCAAAACTGGGGGGGGGAGCCATGGGGACCATGCCAAGGGATCGGCGGCTGCGCTCGCTGCTCTCCGGCAACCTCCTCGCCTCTCCTCCCAGTGGAGGAGAGGAGGAGCGAGAAGAGGCTCTTTGGCTGCCTCTCTGGAACTCGCTCGCTCGAGGGACGCTGGCTGGATGCTCGTCCTCCCGCTCGCTGATTGGGCGAAGGGGTGCTTCTCCCAGAAACTGGCCCTTCTCCACAGGCGGAAGGGGAGCTGGCGCCCCGCTCCAGGTGTGAGGGGCGCGGGAGGCGCCGGGCCAGCGGAGCGGAGCTGCTTTGCGCTCGCTGTGGCGGCGGCGAAGCGCAGCATTGAGGGAAACGTGCCTGCCTTCTCTCTGCGAAACTCGCTGGCAAAACTCCTCGCCCCAATCCGCCGCGTGTTTACAAGAGCTCAAGCGACTCCCTCTGAGGATTCCCTTTACCTTCTGGGCGGCTGTGTTGCCGGTGGGATGCCTGCCTTCCTCGCTCGGCTGCTGCCTGTTTTATCACTTTATAACCGTTTAATTTTTTTGCTTGGGGGGGGCAGCTGCCCCCCCTGCTCCATGCTGGGTATGCCCATGCACTGAAGGCTGTCTCCTCCACACACCCCTCTCCATTTCATTTGGCTCCTCTTGCTGCAATCCAAACCATGGACTATTGTTCTTTTCTTCCCATCTCCGTGCACTGCAATTCTCTCCACCACCACCCTCCCTGCCCCCCAAATTCCTTTTAGGATTTTCATGAGCCCCACACCAACTCCCCATGGCCCCTTAGATGGAGCCAACTACAGTTCTCCCCTTGTCTTTCTACCTGAAGTTGTAGTGCCCTTTCATTTTGCTTTCATGCCTGTTGTTCCTGCCTGCCTCCCTCTCTGTCTCTTTTTTCCTTGGTTTGCATGGAGGAAAGGGTAGTGTGCGCGCACTGTCTCTGCAGTGGCTCCCGTGTGTTGTGCTTTGGGCTTCATGGGCGCACCAGAACAGGAGCAGCTGCTTGCCTCCACCAGTTTCCTCACAGCGTCCCCCACAGGGACCCACAAAGAATACCAGTATTTTTTTCTTGTTTTCCTACTCTAAAAACTAGGTGTGTGTTATGGTTCGGTGCGTGTTATTTGGAGTGGTCCTGCTTTGTTAAATTGCTTTGAGTTTTTATTACAGTCAAGCGACATACAAATTTTTTGAAAGCAAAATAAAAATGTTTTCAATATATTTGGTTTTTTAATGTATGCTTTGCTTAAGGTTTTTATTTTAAAATACACAGGCCACCCTTAATTCCTCTTACTTTCTAGCCATTAACTGAATTTTATTGGCATGCCAATAACTGTGCTTGTTTTATTTTGTCCCACCTACTTTTATGCCAGAAATTCTGTTAGAGCAATTTTCTTATTATTCAAATGCATAGATTTTATAGTGTTTTGCAGCAGAGATGCCTCATTTCGTTCTTTGTCTTCTGCCTAATAGGAAAATGTGATTAATTAGGGTAGGTGTTGTTCCATCAGGAAAAGACTATCATAATCTCCCCAGTGTGAAATTGCTTATGAGTACTGTTCTGTTATTCACTTTTACCTTTAGAAATACTTAGGCTATACTTAATGAAATGCAATAATTTATTTTGCCTGTTCAGGAAACCTGACATGAAAAGGGCACAAAATTATTCTGTAAAACATTCCTGTCATCATAACTTTGGACTGAACTTCACAGTAAATACTTCTAAAAGCCTTTGTGCTGAAGGTGTCAAAGGAATACATGATTTAGTTGGCTTGTGGGAAATCTATTTAAGTGTTGCTGCGGAAATAGCATTGTCATTAAAAATGATTTCTTTGTGAATAAAGCTTATTAGCAGAATAATAGTTTCATAGTTTTAACCAGCATTTTACTTTTCTGGTTTGGATCCAGCAGTGCTCCAATATGAGTGGGTGTGTGC
Organism: Zootoca vivipara; assembly: GCF_963506605.1. Taxonomy (NCBI): domain Eukaryota; kingdom Metazoa; phylum Chordata; class Lepidosauria; order Squamata; family Lacertidae; genus Zootoca; species Zootoca vivipara. The sequence goes on from NC_083285.1 coordinate 5,043,689, forward strand.
GAGTTATTTTCATTCTAGCAGGGAGGTCAACAGTTTACCTATTTCTCTCTCTAGCTACCTGCTACTTTCTACACCAGCAATTACCAAAGTGGGCTGCACTGCCCTCCAGGGAACGGTGATGGGGGCACTAAGAGGCAAGGGGGAGGCATGGGGTGCTGGAGGTGTAAGTACCTATCGGACTGTTTTAAGCTGGTATAAAGTTCATTCGTTTGTTGAATTAATTAAACTAAAAGGTTTTAACTGGACATTTAATAAATATTCAATTAGTTGTTATTGTTTTGAATTTTACTGTGTGGTTATCTTCCGTAGCGGGTTGTGCCAACTGCTATTCGGAATAATGCTTTTTAAATGGTAGGGGTAGTGGGTACTGGGAATTAGTTTATGGAACTAAGGGGCTGTTGCCTGAAAATGTTTGGGTACCATTGCTCTACACCATAAAAAAAACTTTCCTAGGAAGCCCTTCAAGGGGTGTAGGGGGCTTCAGCAGAGGAAGAGGTGAGAAATTTTTATCCTTTGATTAGTTTTGTAGTTGCTATCAATAGGCTCCAACTAATTGGGATTGCATTTGATAGGGTTGCCATATGTCCCAAATTTCCTGGACATACCCGGAATACTGCAGTCCGAAACACTGTCCGGGCAGAAATTGGCAAAATGTCCAAGGAAAATCTGGACGTATGGCAACCCATGTCAGCAGTGTTGTTTTTGGCGATTTCCCTTAAAAATAGCTCAAAAATAGTTCTCAACAACTTTGGCCAAAATATGAAATATGGCAACCCTAGCATGTGAAAACTGATTTTATCCTTGACTGCTATGGAATGTCTCCATTAACACTTTGTGCTCTTATTTGTTTAAAAGGTTTCACTGTGCTGGTGCCAAAGAACAAGTGACGCAAATTAGTGTTGTAGCTCTTACTGGACCAACACTTGCCACACTTCACTGTGCTCTTCAGAAAGCACAGTGAATTTCATTAATTTTCTGCTGTATACTTTTTAATGCAAATAATTCTAGACACAGATGGTTCGTAGTGCCCCAGTCAGAGCAACTCTTAAACAGCAAGGGCTTCTAAATCTTATACTGAATTGCATTTTTCAGACCCAGAGACCTCCCCCCTAAATAAATACTCAAATTTTAGTTTTGGTTTTTGTCAGAATTTAGGCCACAACTTTATTGATTACAGAAGGTGAGTGGTTCCATAAGCTCTGGTTTGACTAGCTCCCTGCCCATGGCAGGTAGCGGCGACCCAGGGTTCCAGCATATGTCAGCCAAGGGTGAACACCTGGATAGGTGGAAAGTCGGGAACAGACTATGTCTGCCACCCAGATGTCCCCCTGGACTCCAGCACGGGCACAACCCCTCTCAGGGGTTGACCAAACCACTGAGTCCCTGGATTTCTTTAATGGAATACCCTTCACATAGGGATGGTGAGAGCGTTCCCCCATCCCTATCACTTGAACCAGAGCCTATCCACAACCTTACAAGTTGTGACAATTTGCTACGCAGTAGGCGAAACCCAAATGGCAACAGCCAATCAACCAAGTGGGGAAAAATCCTGTTGTGCCCCTGTCCCAACGACAGACTACACAGGACGGCATAGCAAGGTCAAGTGCAAAAGCCCTAAAAGTAGGGAGAGGTGGGCAGGTGTTCCGAATGCACGCGCCGAAAGAGGAAGCCCTGAGTCACGTGGATGGGCATATATAGGTCCCTCAATCCATTTAGACTGTGCCCCATTGGCCAGGTTGAACCCAACATTGAGGGACCTACCAATCGGGTGTTGTGGCAGACCAATCATACTCACCCACAACACAGGGAATCGGTCTCCAGGTCTCACCGCAACATGTGTCCTCTTTAAGGGAGGACATGATCTTCCAACACTTCAACCCTATTAATCTTAACTATCCTTTAGGAGCAGCATAATTCAAAATTACCAGATGTGTTTTTGAAAGTTGAGGGAAGGGTTCTTTCTACGCATCCGGAGATTAATGGTCCTTTTACACAACCACTTTGTTTGTTGGCTATGTAAGAGAAGTCATTAATGACAATTCCAAAGCCTGGGCCAGGGCTCCTACTTGTAGACTAGGGCAGACCCAAGGGAGAAGGTTTCCTCTCCTAGGGCGACCCAAAACTCTGCTCTTAGGGATTGACTTGTGAGTTGGACCTGAGATACACTGTGCGGACACAACCCACACCAATAGGAGGATCCAGTCACTTCATCTGCACCTGACTGATGAGCACAAAGAGCCCTTCTCCATAACAGGAACTTAGGATTTATATAATAATAATAATAAATAATAATAATAATAATAATAATAATAATAATAATAATAATAATAATAATTTATTTATTTATTTATACCCCGCCCATCTGGCGGGGTTTCCCCAGCGACTCTGGGCGGCTTCCAACAGAAAAGTGAAATAAAACAATCTATTAAACATTAAAAGCCTCCCGGAACAGGGCTGCCTTCAGATGTCTTCTAAAAGTCTGGTAGTTGTTTTCCTCTTTGACATCTGTTGGGAGGGCGTTCCACAGGGCAGGCGCCACCACCGAGAAGGACCTCTGCCTGGTTCCCTGCAACTTGGCTTCTCGCAACGAGGGATCCGCCAGAAGGCCCTCCGTACTGGACCTCAGTGTCCGGGCAGAATGATGGGGGCGGAGATGCTCCTTCAGGTATACTGGACCGAGGCCATTTACATGCAGAGTCCATTCACATACCGGTAGCTCTCCACATTTGCTGGTTATGCGAAAGAAGTCACCCTGTATGAAAACAGTAGTGCTGAAGTTGGCAATGATCATGTTTTTGCAATCAGTCACAACCATGGGTTTTCAGCACCGTCTATCATCTAGTTTAGCAGTACTGTGGCTGGGGAAACCCAGCCGGATGGGCGGGGTATAAATAATAAATTATTATTATTAGTACTGTATAGTTTAAAAATGATGTGTTTCTTTTGCCTACATATCTTGGAGGAGGGTTTTGAATATATGGTATCTTGGATATTCCATATGGGTTTGTAGGGTTTGAATAATGTGTCATAAAAGTTTGTCTGTATATTATATATCCTTAAAAATTATATGCCGATGGATTGTAAAAAGAAACACCTCTAAGTGGTTTTACAAAAATATAAAATAAATATTGAAATTCATGATAAAAAGTTAAAAACAGGCATTTAAAAGCATTTGGAATATGACTAAAATCAACAGTAGCTAAAATGAGGTAAGACACATGTAAATTGTACATGTCTGGATAGGTTTGCCTAAACAAAAATGTTATAAATGTTCGATATTTTAAGTATTTGAAGGTTCAGTATATGGACTTCGTAATATTATTTTGAGGGTAGTATTTATTTAGTAATGTGGTTGTCATTTTACACATATATTGACATATACCAGTGAAAACTCATGAACCAGAAGTGGTAAGGAAATTCTCTGGACCTAGAATACACTAATTAGATAGAGTACTTTTAAAACAGTTGAAAATAAAAGTCATACAACAGCAGTTTCACTTCTCCCATTGTCATACAGTACTTGACCTTGCAGATTTTTGAACCACTAAAATCTCCTGATAAGACCTCTTTTAGCAGAGATAAGTGTAAGATAGAAAATGAGTGTACCCACGACAAACAGCAATGCCTTTAATCACACCATGTTCACCTCTCTAAAACAGCTGTTGTCTCTCAAAATGCACCAAGTTGTCTCTTAATCTGTAGAGAATTGGTCTGTTTGCCCCCAGGCTGTGTTCCATGTTGCATCATACAATTCAGACCTTGGTATTTCTCAAAGCCATAATTTTATGTGCTTCAGTTACAGTCTTTTGGATAAAATGCTTTGGGCTTTAGTCAGCCTAAGGTTAAGTATAGGTCCCAATGATGCTGAAATCTGTTCCATTCAAATAGGAGGGGATAAGAATTTCTTAATTTTGATCGGAGTGTCTGCTTATTTAGGTAGTTAAAGGTAAAGGTAAAGCAACTCCTGACAGTTAAGTCCAGTCACGAACGACTCTGGGGTTGCGGCGCTCATCTCGCTTTACAGGCCGAGGGAGCCGGCGTTTGTCCGCAGACAGCTTCCGGGTCATGTGGCCAGCATGACTAAGCTGCTTCTGGCGAACCAGAGCAGCACACAGAAACGGCGTTTACCTTCCCGCTGGAGCGGTACCTATTTATCTACTTGCACTTTGATGTGCTTTTGAACTGCTAGGTTGGCAGGAATAATGTTAATAACCCCCCTTAATTAAAATATAGGTGATGGCTTGCGTCCAGAGGTGTCATTTTGCTAGAACAAACCCTAGACTTGCATAATTGGAAAGTCCCATGCTGATTTTGCCTAACTCAATATGTTCTCCAACCATTAGCACTAGTGCATATAGGAAAACCCTTCTTGCCACTTCATTATGCTGGGGTTGCGTGCTCATCTCGCATTATTGGCCGAGGGAGCTGGCGTATAGCTTCCAGGTCATGTGGCCAGCATGACAAAGCCGCTTCTGGCAAACCAGAGCAGCACATGGAAACGCTGTTTACCTTCCCGCTTCCTATTTATCTACTTGCATTTTGACGTGCTTTCGAACTGCTAGGTTGGCAGGAGCTGGGACCAAGCAACGGGAACTCACCCTGTCACAGGGATTCGAACCGCCGACCTTCTGATCAGCAAGCCCTAGGCTCAGTGGTTTAACCACAGTGCCACCTGGGTACCCAAGTCTCAAGTACAGGCCCAAACAATTAAGCCAAATATCATTTAGGTTTTCATATTTTAAAAATGTTTCTTTTTCCCTGCCATAGAAGTTATTTTTAACTACAGTACAGATTACAGATTCCATAACTTACCCATTGTGCAAGGCTTTCATAGGCTATATTTAATCTTTACATTTCTTGAGGCGGGTGGTGGTATAATTTGGCACATACACTGTTGGAATCTGCGGTTAATGTATTTGAGTTAAGTTGGGTTGAAGCTTTCCCTACTCTGAGTTGAACTCTGATTGGGGATCTACACAATTGGTTCCAAATTTATTGCTTGGTGTTGATTGTGAGTCAAAAAGCCCAATTATAGGCTGCTGGGTCTCAGTACCTCATTTGGGCCCTTAAGTATGGGCTTGTGGACTCACTCCAGTCCTTCCAATATTCTTCCAGTCTTGTCTGTATTTTTCCAGGTGGAAAGCCCAGGATAGCAGCATTCATCCAGCCCTGGGGAGTCCTGAGCAGTGGTAAGGGCCTGTGGCATAGCTCTGTCTCTGATTATGTACTTTGTTGAATGTTAAATAAACAGAATACAGGATGTGGAGGGAGAATGGCCGTCCCTGAGAAATGAATGGAAGTTTTCTTAGTATGCAAGGGGAAATGTTCTGGTGCTGTAGACTTCCAGTGTGGACAAGGAGAAAATAAGCTATCCATTGGCGCAGCAGGAAAGCTCTGATGCACACACTCTCCTCTGATTTCCCAGAACTCCCTGGTCTGCTCACTCTTTTGATACACAACATACAGCGTGTGGCGATTTTGAATTCTGCAATCCGTTTGTGTGTCTTTTCATTTGCAAGTATCTAAAGAACCATTCAACTTGTTCTGTATGTTTTAGGCTGGTGTTTTTCAACTAGCGGCCCTCTTCCATACTACTCCATGGCAAACCACCTTTGAAGACCGAGACTTTTAACAGCAGTTTGTGATATAGCACAGGGCCACGCCCAACCCTTTAGCGCAGTGGTCCTCACCCTTGGGCCTCCAGATGTTTTGAGACTACAATTCCCATCATCCCTGACCACTGGTCCTACTAGCTAGGGATCATGGGAGTTGTGGGCCAAAAACATCTGGAGGCCCAAGTTTGAGGACCACTGCTTTAGCGTGCCCAAGGTGGCTCCCGACCACATATGAGAAAATCCTAAATAGCCACATTTCTTTAGAGCAGGGGTGTCAAACTCAAATTCATCGGGGGCCGCATCAGCAGTTTGGTCACCCTCAAAGGGCCGGTTGTATCTGTAGGACTATGTGTCCACTCTTTATTATCATAAATTATTGTCTCCATTAATCACAAACATGTATTCACTTTCCCATCTCTCCTGAAATTGCCTTCCCTCTGCATCAACTTTTCTTTTCTTGGGCATTTTTGAGTTATTTGATTGTAGTTTATGGTCCTTATACCACTGTAAAGTGACACGGATATATCCAAAGTCTACCGCTCAGACTTTTAAGCAGAATAATAAGCAGACCCCCCCCCTATCATAGAATCATAGAGTTGGAAGAGACCACAAGGGCCATCCAGTCCAACTCCCTGCCAAGCAGGAAACACCATCAAAGCATTCTTGACATATGCCTGTCAAGCCTCTGCTTAAAGACCTCCAAAGAAGGAGACTCCACCACACTCCTTGGTAGTAAATTCCACTGCCAAACAGCTCTTACTGTCAGGAGTTTGATGAAATAGCAATTTGCTGAGTTTTGTTTTAATTTTAGTAGAGCACTGGTTTCCAAGGGATAAACAAAATGATGAGTTTGGTCACGTCTAAGGTTTGAACTCATAATTCAATAAAAGGAGACCGATAAATTATCACATGCGAAGCTACAACAGAAACCGTAAGCACAGATAATTCTGTGTCAGCACATAGTCAAACATACGTTGGGTTTTTTTCACTGCCAAAGCAAAGAGACACACCAGCTTTGCATGCCTATGTTAAATTCCATCCCTGCTGCTGCAAAAAAACTCAATTCCAAGACCCCATGGCCCTGCCTGGATGTGTATCCTACTTTACAGTAAATAGTTCTCTGTTGGAAGGAGTCCTCTATTTGAAATGCTGTCCTGCCCATACCTAGTTTAAACATAAAGAACCATAAGAAGGGAGAGCAGAGATTCTGAAGATTAACAATCAGCACTTGACCAGGCAGACTGAGCATATATACCTGGTCACAGCTTTGCCCGCTATGGTGACATTTATTGTTTTTCTATTTAAATTAGTAATTGTTTCTGAATTAACATTTATACATACGTAAATTTTAGGCAAATCTGTGTTCTCTTTTTGTGAGTGTACCAATGGTCTCTGTTTGTATCAATGGTCTTTTTTCTCCCCTCATGGTTCCTCATTCACCTGGAACTTTAGGATCAGGTGCATATTCTGACCACCTTCCATACATTTAGGTGACCTTGCTCTTGAGGGGGAGGTGGTATTCCTTCCGAAAGAACAGTGGCTTTCAAAGTGTATTCTGAGGGATGCTGGGGCTTCTTTGAAATTTACCAGAGGTTTGTAGTGATGGACAAGATTCCCTGAAAGACAAGGGGGGGAAGAAGGGGGGAATATTTGGATGCAGCCTTATAATCTGTTACACTACTTGCGTGACCTCATCGATTTTGTCATTCACATGTGTTGCTTAGGGGAGTTTGGATTTTAAATCGCATGATGGAGTCACAAGCAAAAATCATCCTTGTGACCTTATTCAAAATGACATTTGAGCATGGAATTAAGTTGCTATAAAGTTGGCAAAGAGATTGGTGCTGTTTCAGAATAAATTGCATGTACTTAGTTGGCGTCTAGGGTTATTAGCAGAATGGCTGCATGCCCTGAATTTGGCTGAGGAATTTGCCATCATTACAACCCTTTTTCAAGACATGTTTATTTTGCTGTAATTAGGAGACTGGCTGCACAGATGCACCTGCTTTTTAACAGCACATTTATATAGGATTCTTCCTTATGCCTGATGGGACCTCAACAGCACAAGTACAGGCTAAGAAATATGCACAGGGAGCATATTGCTTTGCATTTAGCACTGCGAAGGGGGTGGATTCTGCCTGCAGTGCAGAAGAATGGGAACCTGTCAGGTGAACACGCTTAAACTATAGGGATTTTTGAAAGTAAATTTCATATTTACAGCAGCTAAAACAAACAAAAATCCCGGCCTCCGGCCCGCCCGCTACTCTGAGGCACTTGGGAGAAGTGTGAATTCTGAAATACAATTAATTTTTGGTTTGTGTATTGCTTCCAGAAGCACAAATTAGGTAGGTTCACATTGCAATGTAAACTGAACAGTATTTCTCCTCCACCTCTACCGGGTATTTCCACTACTTTCCCTCTTACTCCCTATCCTAGGGTGACCTTGGGCTAGTTCTCAGCCTAACCTACCTCACAGGGTTGTTGTGGGAATAAAATGGGGAGGAAGAATACAACACCTTCAGCAACTTGGAGAGAAAGTGGGATATAAAGGCAATAAAGAAAATTGAAGGGGGCATGTCTAGAGACTGCTCCCCTGAATGACCTGCCCCTGCAAGGAAGAAATACACACACAGGACTCCTTCACTTCACAAGATACTGTACACTTCAGACTGATGCCAACTGTGCCAAGGGGTGTGGACAATGCACAAGATAAGAATGCAAACAAAAAGGAGCCCCAGCCAATTGCAACTGACTGCACAATGCATGTTCTTGTTACACTCCTCCTTCGAGTGCACCCAAGATGTATAAAACATGGACCTCCAGCACACGGCTGTTTTCAAACAAACAAAGAAACACACACACACACATCCCGACATGCTTCGCTGGCAACTGGGGCGCCTGTCCAAAAAACACACACCCTGAGGCTCCGCTGCCCACGTAGGCAGAAACACGAGCAGCCAACGTCAACGTGCATTTCCTTCTCTCTCTCTCTCTCTCTCTCTCTCTCTCTCTCTCTCTCTCTCTCTCTCTCTCACACACACACACACACACACAACCCATTCACATGATACGTGTCGCGCACGGGCGGTCGCCGAACCTCGCTCTGCCTGGGTGGGCGGTGGCGGGGGAGGAGGCGGAGTCTCCCCTTCCGAGGGGGTCCGAACCGGCTGCGAGGAGAAGCTGCCGAGGCAGCTGCGGCAAAACGGGCGGCCAGGGCCCTGAGGCGGGCAGCGCCGCGGCCCGCAGGCGCACCGGGGCCCTCCGCCCTCCGCCGCCTCTTTCTCCTCAGGCCCGCCCTGGCGCCGCCTCCTCCGGCCCCGTCGCAGGAGCGGAGGCGGCGGCGGAGACCCCGCGGCCCGGACGCCGAGCGCCGCCGCCGATGCTGTTGCTGCCGCCGCCGCCACCATTTTCTCACGGCGTGAGGGGAGGAAAACGAGCCCCCGCGTCGGCCACGCCCACCTCCTCCATATTCATGAGCCCATCCACCGCCAGCCTCCTCCTCCTCCGCTGCTGCTGCTGCTTGTTGTGACGGTCCATTAATGCGCGCGCCGCGGACGACAGGAAAAGGCCCGCGCCGCCGCTGGAGCCCCGCCCACTTCCCCCCCACATCCAATAGCCAAGCGAGGGTGGGTCGGCCACACCCAGTCAGAGGAGCGGGCCGTGAAGGAGGCTCCTGCTGTTGCTGCTGCTGCTGCTGTATATAAGTGACGCCGCAGCCGCTGCCCTTTCCCCCCACCCCCACCCCAGCCTTCACAAGCGACGTTCACTTTTTGCGCTGGGTTTTCCCGTTTCCCTCATGTTACACGGCTGCTGCTGTTGGGGGCACAGGCGCGCCTAAGTGAACGCGCCGGGCCTGGGCGAGCGGCCGGTGGGCAGGCGGGCGGGCCACATCGCGAGGTCTGGCGGCGGGCGGGCGGCGGGCCACATCACAAGGTCTGGCGGGCCGGATTTGGCCCGCGGGCCTTGTGTCTGACACCCGTGCTTTAGAGGGTGGGAGAGCAAGTTCACAGCCTAATTGGAATACATCTGTCATGTCAGAATCAAGGGACAGGCAGAGCTACTGCATGAGTAGTAAAATGTTTCTTCTATTCCTCTAAACAGTAATGATGCCTGCCACATGAATAATATTAAGTAGCTTTAAGATGACTGGTCTTGCTATGTAGTGCTTAGCTTCAAAGCAAATACGTTCCCCCCATCTGTATATTTTCAATATATTACCACAAATTGCAGTTTTGATCTTAAAACCACATATTTAAAGTAGCACAAATGTACCAAATGTTGGCACATGACACATCTAACGCACATGCCTAATGTAATAACACCCTCTAAGCTTTCTAATTTTAATCTAGGTTGTCCTGAGGTAACTAATCTCTAATACCAATTTTGCACAACCAAACGATCACATGAAAGGTCCAGTTATTTGAGCAAATTGATGTTGACGATAATATACAGCAGCAAACCTTGTGAGCTAAACCACACTGATAATGTTCATGCCTTGCATGTTCAAGGTCTCAAGTTTAATTTCCAATCCGTTAAAGCAGGTGGAGGAATCAGTGGGCTGCACACGGCAGCTGCCAACAATGTCCTAAAATCAGGTGCCTCCCCCTCCCCACAATTTACTTGCCATAGTGCTTTTCTCCCTTTGGTGTGGGAGCATTGCCAGAAGGTCTTAATGCAGGGGTCCCCAAACTAAGGCCCGGCCCAATTGCCTTCTCAATCCGGCCCGCAGATGGTCCGGGAATCAGCATGTTTTTACATGAGTAGAATGTGTCCTTTTATTTTAAATGCATCTCTGGATTATTTGTAGGGCCTGCCTGGTGTTTTTACATGAGTAGAATGTATGCTTTTATTTAAAATGCATCTCTGGGTTATTTGTGGGACATAGGAATTCGTTCATATATTTCTTTCCCAAATATAGTCCGGCCCACCGCATGCTCTGAGGGACGGTGGACCAGCCCACGGCTGAAAAAGGTTGCTGACCCCTGTCCTAATGCATATAAAATACAGAAAATGTTTTTATTTTTAGCGGAATTGGGGTAAGAATCACAAATGTTACCCTGCCTACTTTTGCCTCAGGCCACACTTGCCTCTTACCCATGGCCCCGTCCACCACTGACATGCCCCCCCCACCCGACTGGACAGTGTACGGGAATCAGCATGTTTTTACATGAGTAGAATGTGTCCTTTTATTTAAAATGCATCTCTGGGTTATTTGTGGAGCATAGGAATTCATTCATCCCCCCCCCAAAAAATAGTCCAGCCCCCCACAAGGTCTGAGAGACAGTTGACCGGCCCCCTGCTAAAAAAGTTTGCTGACCCCTGTCTTAATGTATCAAAAGTAGGAAGGAGGGCTCAGTGAGAAGGAAAAGAAACACTTAAGATGATTCCCTGAGGAACAACAAGACACAGTGCTTGCTCTCCTCTCATCCCCAAAACAACCCATCTATGCCTGCTCTACAGAGGCACACAGAGAGTGCTGTGCGCCAGCATCTGTGGTGAATGTGTCTGTTTGGGTTTGTGTGTGGTTCATATGGGGTCAATGCGTGACCTCTGTGTGTGCAGTAGCTGTGCCTATCAATGGCATTCAGACCTCAGTGGGGCAGCTGACTGCAAATGCAGCCCTTGGACCAAAAGGTTTTAGCTAACCATTGACTTAAAGGTAAAGGTAAAGGGACCCCTGACCATTAGGTCCAGTCGTGACCGACTCTGGGGTTGCACGCTCATCTCGCATTATTGGCCGAGGGAGCCGGCATACAGCCTCCAGGTCATGTGGCCAGCATGACAAAGCCGCTTCTGGCAAACCAGAGCAGCACATGGAAACGCCGTTTACCTTCCCGCTGTAGCGGTTCCTATTTATCTACTTGCATTTTGACGTGCTTTCGAACTGCTAGGTTGGCAGGAGCTGGGACCAAGCAACGGGAGCTCACCCCGTCACAGGGATTCGAACCGCTGACCTTCTGATCAGCAAGCCCTAGGCTCAGTGGTTTAACCACAGCGCCACCTGGGTCCCGCAACCATTGACTTAAACTATCTTAAAGAACAGAGATACGGAATGTATCCCATATCCTTGGGAACTGCTGCCAGCTGGGGCTGGAAGGAGAATCGGGCTGATTCAGCAGAAGCCAGTTCCTTCCATGTCTCTCCAGCCCTCCCCCATGCTGCAGATTCTGCTGTGGCAAACTAGTCATACAGTAACAGATACAGGGAAGCCCAATTCTCACTACATAGACATGTGCCTGAAAGGGAGATCTATCTCTTCGCTTCTCTACCGAGATTGGAATGAAGATCCCCCCTCTCAAACACACACACACACACACACACACACACACACACACACACACCCCCTATATCCCTGGTGGGTATGATCTCCATGGCAGAGGGAAGAGATAAACCTCCCCTTACGATGTGGCTTTGCAGTAAGAATCAGGTTTCCCTGCTCCTGTCATTAGCTGCATTAAAGAAACATAGTTGCTTGCATTTTATTTAAGTTACAGTGTTACTTGGCCCTGATAACAGACGTGCCAGGGTCACAATGCAAATCCTGTAACTTGGGTCCAGTTGGGAATTAGTACCTGCTGGTAGACAAGTAGAGCTGTTGCAGACACAGCCTAACTCTGCTTAGTTAAAATAATTTGGACGTCTTTTGACATTTTGCTTTCATAAGTAATCTAATATCAGTGCCATCTGATTCCCACAACTGCACACAAGGTAAACGTATTGTGGCAGTAGCATATCCCCCTCCCCCCAGTTCTAACGATAGTACACTGTATCCCTGAAGGATTTGTTGTCTCCAGAAGCATGTTACTAGATGTATATTTTCCCTTCTTTATATGTTTGCATTCAGTGGCTAAGCTGGAAGGCATAACCGGACATCTGTTGTAATAGAATGCTGTTATGCCTCTAGAGTATTGAGCCACAAATGTTGACTAACTTCAACTAAACAAGAAGAGGCAAGATGCTGGTATGTTAAGCTCTGGGGTATGCATCTTTTTCTCAGTATTTTGGATAGCAGAAGATGAAATGTCTTTGAACATAAAAGTACATTGAAGTACAAAACAGTAAGCAACTCACTGGATTATTATTTTTTACAAAAATGACAAAATACAGATATTGTAAACATAAGGTTTTGATATGGTGTGTAACTGGTGTGATGAAAATGCGAACCACTTGTTCAAATCTCACCCTGTTTTATAAACACATTTCCAATGTTAGCCATTGGAAGACCCATTGAAATCAATGGTTTCATTTGCTGTTGAGGAAAAAGCTGCTTAAGTGGTCAAACCAGTATTTTGTTAACTTAATGGCGCTAGCAAAGTCTGAAGTCTGTTAAGCATCTTTTTGCATGACTGAAGACACCATTATCTCTAGTGCAGGGGTTCCCAACAAAATTTTCTTGAGGACCCCTCATTGAGCCGCTATTGTGACAAGGACCCCCATTAATTCCTAATCCTAAAATTAAAAAGTGAGAGCCAAATTAAGAGTCTTTTTATATTTTATATTTATACGTTTTTTACAGTTACAACAGAGTACTCCATCAGTATACAGTTAGTTTTAATTTTCAGTTCTTAATGAGATGAACCACTTTTTAACCAACGGTCCATTTTTAACTACGCGAACTGTAGCTTCCGCGAAAAACAACGCTTTGTTTGCAAACACTACTGTTTTGCAAAGAGGCAGCACGTGTCAGGGAGGAGAGAGGGGAATGGAGAAGACAGGGTACCTGCGCAGTAGCGCACAAATGAAGCCGACGCGCGCAAAGCATCTTGGGGAGGTGAGCGTTAGTAGAATGCGCGCGCTGCCTCTTTGCAAAACAGTAGTGTTTGTAAAGCGCCACCTAACGGCATACAGCAGAACTACTGCCTCTATCTAATTCTAGTTTTGCGCTAGACTCTGCTCATGCAGGAAGCGGCCAAAACAAAAAATCTGTTATCATACGAAATATAGTTAATATATTTTTTTATTCTAATAGCATCTTGCGGACCCCTCTGGCATAGCTCGCGGACCCCTGGGGGTCCCCAGACCACCTGTAGGGAACCACTGCTCTAGTGGACTTCATTCCAAGGAAAGCAAAGCTCAGATACTTGCTTGCACCCCCAAAATAGTGCATGTAACACTATGTTTCCTAGTACTAGTGTCCTGGGTGTCAACTTCTACAGAATGCATTTTAATATAACATTGTTCAATGCAACACTTGACTTGAGGCTGAAGGATTAAGAAGCATAATTGTATCAAAATATTTAAGACACATGCTTACACAAATGTATTTTACTGGCAAGTCTTTCTTGAGCTGGCAAAGGGTACAATGAAGGCAACTTGACAGTGAAGAAATGAAGGTATAAAGCTTGTGCTAACACTGGAAATAATAAACCAATTTATTTCTAGTATATACTACTTCCACATGGGCTCAAACATAGCTCTATTTCAACCTGTTTCCACATTAATCTGTGACTTGGGGAGGGTGGGAATGCACAAAACCCAACTTAAATACATTTAAAAATCATTTCTCTCTCAAAGTATTTATTTCCAAATGTATTTACTTAATACTGTGTCAGAACATTTGAGGAGTGACAAAACAGGTGGGATATATAGGTTTCAATCTCCACATTAGTCCAGGACTTGCTGATCAGGTCAGTTTGTATTTGAATTCACTACAAAGATACCATCCCTCAAGGATCCTTAACGGCCACCTGGTTTAAAGCAATGTGTGCTGTGGGACATTGCTTTTTCAGGAGGTTTTCATTACAAAAAACAAAATGTGTGTCTCTGTGTGTGCATGTGTGAGATATACAAATATATTTTTGCGTAGCTTGTTTTTCTTGCACTTTTAAAAAGCCTAATCAATGCATATTTTCAAGTGGTCCCCAGGATTAAAAAAAACAACCATCTACCTTTTAAGGCAAGTTTTATTTTAAAAAATTGAATTTTTAGAGTAACAAATCACTGTTATTTGGATAAACTAAATGAGTTTGTCAGATACATTGTATAACCTGGGTGCTGCTTCTTGCCTCTCAACCTCCAGCTTTTTGAGAAAATAAATGTGTGGACTTTTAATGTTGACGAAATGCAGCGTGTGCATATGTAGCATGTGTTTTTGATTCCCAAAGAAATTCTGTCTCTCTGTGTGTGTGTATTACAGCGGTGTAATTCTCAGGTTACAGAACAAAATCAGATAGATCAGGGATTATGTATGTGTGTGCCCTAATGCAGATGTCACGCTTTGTAATCTTCTCCTGTGAAATCCCTCATGCTTTAATTAGGTACATAAACCACTGATTTTGATACTTTCAAAACACAGAAAGAAGTGTATCAGTAACTTTTAGATTATTATTTAACTTACTTAACTGAGCATTTAGGTGTTTTCTCGTATGTCTTATAAACATACTTCATTGTTTCCATTTTTAAGCCGATTATTGAGTTAGTTCCAGAATGTGTATACCGCAATATGCTACAGAATAAACAGCCGTAGTTTTCATGCTGGGATTCTCTTTATCAAGAGAAATTAATACTGCCAGGGTCATGTTGATTTTGTTGTTCTGCCAGTCTATAGCAAATGGCTTTGGTTTTGAAGGATATTGGGCCAATCTCTGCATGGCTTTAGAAATTCCCAGTTCCTAATAGTTTCCAACCTCCCAGGCTTGGTAAACATGCTTGCTTTGGATGAAGAAACACACTTTATCTCGTCAAGCAATGGAATGTGTTTTGGTTTTGAAAATGGCAATATTCACAGATCACCTACCAGAAAATATGGTTTCTAGTATGTGCTGTTTATAAATGTACATTAGTTGTGATTTAACTGGAGCTGTTCTTGAACTGTGTGTGTGTGTGTGAGAGAGACAGAGAGACTATTACAAGGACACTCTCTGGCTTCTTTTGTTCCCTCGGAAAATGGTTATTCGGGGAAGTTACAGGCCAGCTCGGTTACACAGCTTCTCTTGCTGAAATCATAGGAAGTTCTTTCTGTCTTTGCAGTCTCCCAGGGCTTACAACATATAAAAATATGCAATTACAAAGACAATAAAAGTAGTCAAAAACAATGAAAACATCAAACAATTCCACTTAAATCATAAGATCTAAAGTAAAGATACAAAAAATAAACCTCAATAACAGCAACAACCCCTCCACACACACAAAAAACCCTTAAACAATATACCACTGGCCAAGAATTTACTCATAAGCCTAAGCTTTTGTAGGTCAAAAGCAGTCAGGGCCCTCAGGTCAAGTGGGAAAGGGTCTGCAAGGCAGGGAGCAGGTCTTGCAGGACTCACAGCCAAGATCCTATGCCACACCCTGACCCTGTCTAGAAGCATTACCTACAGAGAAGATGCCAATATTTTGTGAACCATTTCTGTTATAATAGTTTCATTTAAATTAGCATATAATAATTGTTTGGTTTATGAAACAAGAGGCTTCAATGAACCTAAAGAAGACTTTGATTTAAGGTGCAGAACAAGAACATGATTCCTAATGGCACAGAAATAATAGCAAAAATATTCCTAAATAAATTCAACATGCAGAAGCTATTTTTGCATGCTAAATGGGGTGTGTGGGGAGCAGGATATTACAGTCAGTCCTGCTTTCCCTCCCAGGTGTTGTCTGCATAGAAACTACACACAAATTCCACTTTCTCTCCAGCACCGAAAAGCAGGATTATGATTCACAACCCAGGACCCTATGCAAATATTTGGGTCCACATGCAATTTCTATGCAGATGGTTAACTGAACATGTAGAGAGAGGGACAGAGATTACACATTTTGTCTTTCTCTCCACATTCAGTGCAACATTTGAAAAATGTATTAGTCTGCATCTTAATTAGATGTTACTTTAGCCTAGGGCTGGGTAAACATCTTTAAATTCCAGATTGTGTGGTGCTTACAAGAAGATATAATTTTGTGGCTCTTTCTATCCATGGGGGTATATATGTGTATGTTTTGGACCTTTAACTGATAATGGATCATTTTTAATGGAAAGAAAAATAGGCAGCAAGGGTTGATATGGATGGAGCCAAAATGTTACTAGAAGTGATTGATTTGTTATTTAGTTCCCAGGAGCTTGAATAAGAGGTCTGTTGAAACCATGGCTTGACAGTATAGGCTACATATACAGTCGTACCTCGGGTTACGAACACCTCGGTTTGCGCACAGTTCGGGTTACGAACTGCGCAACCCCGGAAGTGTTTTTGCCGCGTGCACGTGCGCAGAAGCGGCGTGCGTCTGCGCATGCGCAAAGTGTGAAAATCGCGGAAATCGCGCTTTGCGCATGCGCAAAATGGCGCTTCGGGTCGCGTTCGGTTTACGAACAATTCGGGTTACGAACTGCGATCCGGAACGGATCGCGTTCGTAACCCGAGGTATTACTGTACACTGCACTTTTAAAGGACATTGTTGCCCTCAAAGAATTCTGTGCATTGTAGTTTACTCCCTCACAGTTACAATTTCCAGCAACAGTTACCAAACAAAAATGTCCATAACTTTTTGAGGGGGAAAATGTGTTTTGAATGTGCTTTAAAAGTATAGTGTGACACAGCCGTAGTTTGTTTGGAGCAAAACAAACCAAGGTCCTTGGTTCAGATGTAAAGCTTAAGTCAGGGGTCATGATTTGTTGATCTCGCTTGTGCTAGGGGAGGGGCGAAGTGGGAATGACCTGCATGTTCATGGTAAGCCACTAACTATGCTTTACCATGATGTGTGCACACAGCCATTAAATGGCCTTCTGCTTTCTCAAGGGCTTTGCCATGCAGGGCCGGCTCTACATAGACCCCCGGTGCACCACGGCGGGGGGCTGGTAAGGTGGGCGCCGGCCTGGCAATGAGGGCGCCGCGCGGCAAAGCCGAGCGGAAACCAATTGCGCCCTGCGAGGGCGGGGCGGGCGGCGGAGCGATCTCCGCCCCTCAGCACCAGGGCGCGCGATCTGCTCAAGACGGCCCTGTTGCCATGTGTTCATTGCCTTAAGCATTACATGATGGTTTCTGGCTAGCTATTTTTAAGTCTGGTTTATATGACTGATAAGCATGAGACTGAAGAGGTTGAAGTTTTTCTCTTTTTAGCTTGTGCACACTAGCGGATGATAAAAATATACAAATTCGGAATCTTCTCATAATAACAGAAGCTGAGTAGAGTTTCTTTCAAAACATCCCTGGAGCGAGACTTTAAAAAACTACCACATGCATTGAAGTAGGCATTTAAAAAAAAAACTGTATAACTTTCAAGATAAAAGTGTAGACTGTTAAGTAATAGTTGTTTGGTACAAAGATGTTAAAACAGTATTCTTTTCAAGTGTGGATCTTCCTGTATGCAAACTTGATAACCTAGAGTATTCTACACTGGCTGTTGAATTTGTGTATACTCAGTAGGAAGCTGTTAAAATGTTCTTGCAGTGTTTTTGATCTAAAGAAAAATTTATGTCAGCAGTGAAATGGTGGGGAAATATGTCTTGTACTTATCTCAGCCAACTGTGTTTCAATTAATTCTCTCTTTGGAGCCATGGATCAAATTTTGCTGTACATCTTTTATGTTTGTTTTATTTACCAATGCCCTCTTATTTGAACATATCAGTGAGCACCGCTTCTCTCAAACTAAACATATTCAGTGACAGAAATAAGAGCAACAGGTATAGGCCGTTTGTGTCTAATTCCTCCTACGTGTAAAGTCCAGCATATACATTCAAAAGTGTGCTTTAAGTAGTATTGAACGCACATTTGTTGCAAGTAACATGTGCTGAAAGAGTAGTTTTCCACTGAAAGATAAGCCTTCTTTTAAAAAATCTGTTGGAGTTTTTTGTTACATAGTTCTTATTCATTTCCATCTTTGAACTGTGCAACAGGCTTGCATTGAGGCATATCTTGGTTTACATTAGAGCGTACGACAGGCAACAATTACCTTGAATTGAGATTTAACAATCTGTTTTTGTCGTACCTTATCCAAAACATTCCCCCTCTTCTCCAAAAAGTGGTACTTCTGTTCCAAGGAGCTGCTCTGCATACAAAAAGGGGAAAAACCTCAAAAGCAGCAGTAGTCCTGTTAGCCAAGGCCAAGGCTCACCCTCTCAGCCCAGGCACCAGCTCATTGGCTAGTGCAAAGCTACCACTTGCCATGCTGAGTCCCTGAGTGGTCAGTGGATCTGGTAAGACCAGGCCTATCAATCTTGCCTTCCCTCCTCTGGGAGCTCACCTTCCTTTTCTTCCTGGGTGAGGATTGTTAAGCCCTGTGGGCCTCGAGAGAAGTCTGTACAAGAGATGTGTCTGTATTTGGTGGGCCTATTATTATTATTATTATTATTATTACCCCACCCATCTGGCTGGGTTTCCCTCACCACTCCAACAAATAGCAAAATATATTAAAATATCACAGATTAAAAACTTCCCTAAACAGGGCTGCCTTTAGGTGTTTTCTAAATGTCAGGTAGTTGTTTATCTCCTTGACCTCCGATGGGAGGGCATTCCACAGGGCGGGCGCCACTACCGAAAAGGCCCTCTGCCTGGTTCCCTGTAGCTTTGCTTCTCGCAGTGAGGGAACCACCAGAAGGCCCTCGGCGCTGGATCTCAGTGTCCGGGCTAAACGATGGGGGCTAAACCGAGGCCATTTGGGGCTTTAAAGGTCAGCACCAACACTTTGAATTGTGCTCGGAAATGTACTGGGAGCCAATGAAGATCTTTCAGGACCGGTGTTATGTGGTCTCGGAGGCCACTCCCAGTCACCAGTCTAGCTGCTGCATTCTGGATTAATTGCAGTTTCCGGGTCACCTTCAAAGGTAGCCCCACATAGAGCGCATTGCAGTAGTCCAAGCGGGAGATAACTAGAGCATGCATCACTCTGGTGAGACAGTCTGCGGGCAGGTAGGGTCTCAGCCTGCGTACCAGATGGAGCTGATAGACAGCTGCCCTGGACACAGAATTAACCTGTGGCTCCATGGACAGCTGTGAGTCCAAAATGACTCCCAGGCTGCGCACCTGGTCCTTCAGGGGCACATTGACCCCATTCAGGACCAGGGAGTCCCCCACACCCACCCGCCCCCTGTCCCCCAAAAACAGTACTTCTGTCTTGTCAGGATTCAACCTCAATCTAGGCTCCAGATGATGAATGATGAACATAGAAAGTTTCCTACATTGAAGGTGTACCTGGTTAAGAAAATTGTAGATAACTCCAAGTCAGAATGCATGAGAGTTATCCAGTTGAAACCTTAGATACGGTAGCTTTTTCTTCTTTTCTTTTGCTGAAGATATGTTTTGAATTTAGATGTGAACCAATTTTGCTCCTTGAGTAAAAGGCTGTTTCATCATTGACAACTGGCTATCGCCAGGAAAATCTAGTCATTGCTATTAAGTAAATGCAAGTTCAGTGAAGTAATTAAAGATTGAAGCAGAAAGCCTTTATTGTGGCATTAAATCAATCTATAGTTCTGAAAAGCATTATCCCAAGCACCCAACTAATTAAAAGGCAGTTAAATGAAACACATGCTGATAAATTAAGTGATTTTCACAAGCTGATTTTTGTAATGATGTCTTATTAAAATGCCCATAAAATATCCTGTATCAAATTCTAATCCTGTTTTTTTTTAAAGGAGGATCTAAAAATGCTCCATTTAGATGTGGGAAAAGAAGCTAATTTTTAAAAATATAAAGGTTCTACAGGATAAACTTGATATATACATGCGAGGATTATGTTTGAATTTGCCAGAGTGTAACAGCTAACCTGTTTAATTGGTAGATTAATCAACAAAACTTAATTGATGAATTGATAGTACCAATATATATCAATGGAGTGGACGGTTAAGGAGGCATTAGTTAATTGTTTTGAATACAGTTAAGTTGTGGAGCAGCAGGTGGGGAAAGGCACAAAGTCCCTTTTATCAAGGCTACAAAAAATTGGGCACTGTATTGTTGGGAAATTGAAACAATGGGCCTTGGTGCAACCTGATCCCTTTATTAAGACTGCATGTTGAAGCAGATTTCAAGGCTTCAATATCAGCCAATTCCTCCCCTCACCCCATTGCTCCATTTACCATTTGCCTGATGAATAGTTCTGGAGAACTCTGAAGCTTGCACAGTGTTTTGTGGTATATGGGTTGGTCTAATAATTATAATTATGGAATTTTTCAAATGAGCCAATATGCTGTGTTTACTTTTTGTGCGACTTGGAATGCCAAACAGCTCCCCCCCCCCCCCGGGACCATGAAGTCTTAAATATCTAAAATGCTGCATTGCCATAGCAACACTCCTATGCAAGTCACAAAAACATTAATAAAAAGCATAAAATAGATATAAAGGTCAAGCATAAGCCAATTCATTCTGTATAACAATGCAGCAATTACATGGTCTTCATATTCTTGCCACAGATGATAAAATCCCATTGCTATTAGGCATGTAAATAGATTAATAACTTCCAGCCTATGAAACACCCCAAACAGATGGCATGTTTCTTTTCTAAACTTTTAAAAAACAACATATAGTTGTCCTTTTGGTTAATACATTCTCATATCATTTCAACATGAGCTCCCTTGTAGTCTTAATAGGCCTTGGTTTCATCTTTTATTTCAATTTTTAGCCTGCTTTCAGGCAGGTAGCAGTTCAAGAAGTACTACCTTGAGCCCTGCTGTTTTGTTCTGCAAAGTGGAAAAATCACTCTCCCTGAGCTGTACATGGTTCAGACATCGACAGAAGACAATGGGGACCGTTAGCTGTATCAAGCATTTGAATTGCTGAAATAATCCATTTGATTTTGTCTGGAAAGCTGGTTTAGGAGTGTCCTTTACCTTTACCTCTATCTAGTACTGTTGGTGTGCTTTTTCTCCATAACAACAGCTCATTTGTAAGTAAACAAATTATTACTAGATGCAGAACTTTAAAGAATACTGACTAATGCTATAGATGCAGCCTTGATATTCTTCTCTCTCATAAAAGTACTAAGTAATAGGTTGAATTCATAACCCCCGTTGTAGGTGATACGGAACTTGGAACCTAACCCTTCCTCTCACCTTTATGGATGTACAGTATAGCAAAAACATTGAAACTGTACTTATGTTGTTATATTACTGGGCCGGCATAAGGGGAAATAGTTGACATGAACCTCTAGGCAATTTTTGAAGATTAATATACTTGACTTCTGCCTAATCTGGTGATGATGCTATATATTTGTCAAAACTGATTGTCAAATGTGGAGTGTTAGCTGCATTATTGTTTAGTTTTACAATGGATATTTGAGAACATTCCACTTTCTAGGAAGTTGTTAAGAAGTCTTTGTTAAAAGACAGCTGAAATATTTGGATAAATTTCTTAACTCTAAACCCCAGCTATTTCACCTTGGCAGATACAGCTGTATAATATTTGTAAATCCTGGTTAGTTCCATTCTCTTCCTCATCATTCCATTTCTTTGTGGGCTCCTAAAATCTCAAAACTGCTGTGACTTTTTAAAGCAAATTTAGATCATGTTAACTTTTGCATGTGCCCATGTTATGAAAACAGGCAATATTAACCTTTCCCTCCTGCAATGCTTTTGCTTGCTTAGACAAACAGTAAGCCTGTTTGGATTGCATTATGTGGTAGAACGGAAGGTCATTTTGTGTGAGAGGGAATATTGTGGCATTTCTTTAAAGAGTTCAGGAAGTAATCAATTGTTTGGCTATTAAGAAAGGAAATCAATGTCTGTAATTAAACATTCCAGATCAAATTCTGCCCCTTCATCCATCGTGTAGGACCAGAGAAGTCAGTGAGTGATACCCCCTTACAGAGCAGATTCTTGACCCATAAGTGATACCTTGCTAAATAATTTATTCCACTTTCTATTATAAGTAGCTACTTTTTAACAATAGATAGCAGTAGTGTGCCTATATTTGTAAACTGTGAACACACTGTGTAATATATAAAATTCTGTTTTAAAAATAAAAAGGAAATTCTAGGTAATTTTTCTGCTACTCATCAAATCATAACGAGTTAGGGGTTTACAGGTGCTCACACACACTGCTGTGTTTACATTTATATCAGAATGTGATCATCTTCTTAATACTTTTTGAAATTGTAGCTCTTTCACCAAGTTATATTTGTGTGTCTAATAAGATTTTTGCTTAACGTAATGGTGTGATTGAAATATTAGTACCACAAGATATAGGGACGTGGGTGGTGCTGTGGGTTAAACCACAGAGCCTAGGGCTTGCCGATCAGAAGGTTGGCGGTTCGAATCCGCTTAATAGGTACCGCTACAACGGGAAGGTAAACGGCGTTTCCTTGTGCTGCTCTGGTTCGCCAGAAGTGGCTTTGTCACGCTGGCCACATGACCCAGAAGCTGTACGCTGGCTCCCTTGGCCAGTAAAGCAAGATGAGCGCCACAACCCCAGAGTCATCTACGACTGGACGTAACGGTTACCTTTACCTTTACCACAAGATATATTTTGCAAACATGATAATTCATCATAAATTGATACATGTTTAAAAACAATCTCACAGTAATTGCAAAAACAGGCATCTAAAAACACACATTCAATGCATACAGCAGTCGTTTCAATGACTTCAGTATCTATAGGAGTGCAGTTTATAAAGAACATAATGATAACAGTTTTACTTTCTCACCAATCTGGGTAGGGACCATTGAAACCTGTGGCAGATTATCAAAGGCTTGGATGAATAGGAATAGCATTTACATAGAAGTGTATTTATATTTTACAAGGCAAGGTGCTTATGTAATTCATAAAAATGAGTCTACTGTAATACAGTATCAGGGAGTATCACTTAATATTTCAGGAAAGGAAAGGTGTAACATCCAATAAGGTCCATTATGCTGCTCTGGAATATCTTATAGGTTTCAATGAAAAAAAGGCAGTGTGTATTTTGACAAAATTTTATTTAATGTATTCTATATCTAACAGATAGACAAACACTGCTTATATGTACCTCTTGGGCTTGCCGATCAGAAGGTCGAAAGCACGTCAAAGTGCAAGTAGATACAATAAACATGTACCTCTCTGGCGTTTCCGTGCGCTGCTCTGGTTCGCCAGAAGTGGCTTAGTCATGCTGGCCACATGACCCGGAACCTGTACGCCAGCTCCCTCGGCCAGTAAAGCGAGATGAGCGCCACAACCCCAGAGTCATCCGCGACTAGACCTAACAGTCAGGGGTTTACCTTTTAACTAGCAGGTTTATGTCTTTATCTCTTTGTATTAAGAACCTTTGGAAATAGGCAAACAACTAAAAAATTAATGAAATATAAAGAAAATCAACAACCACCACATTATTCTATGCTGTGGTCTTCTACTACAAACCTGGTATCAAAGCATAGACAAAAAGGTTTAACTAAAACTATCCTGGGAATTTTTCAAATATCTCTTAAAAGCTACTTCAAACAGCTGAGGTTTCTTGTAAAGGTAAAGGGACCCCTGACCGTTAGGTCCAGTTGCGGACGACTCTGGGGTCGCGGCGCTCATCTTGCTCTATAGGCTGAGGGAGCCGGTTTTTCTCCCCAGACAGCTTATGGGTCATGTGGCCAGCATGACTAAGCCACTTCTGGCGAAACCAGAGCAGTGCATGGAAACACCGTTTACCTTTTTATCTACTTGCACTTTGACATGCTTTCAAACTGCTAGGTTGGCAGGAGCTGGGACCGAACAACGGGAGCTCACCCTGTCATGGGGATCCGAACCGCCAACCTTCTGATCGGCAAGCCCAAGAGGCTCAGTGGTTTAGACTGCAGCACCACCCGGTCTTAACTGGAGGGAAATATGAAAGACATAAAGTGTTAATTACAGGTGGTAGGTAGCCGTGTTGGTCTGCCATAGTTGAAACAAAATAAAATAATTCCTTCCAGTAGCACCTTAGTTGGTCTCTAAGGTGCTACTGGAAGGATTTTTTTAAAAAAATTGTATCAAGTGTTAACTTTCACTAAAAGGTAATCGGGTGGATTTTTTTTTTAAAAAGGTTGTAAATCAAAGGTAGGGAACCGTTAGCTCTTAAAATGTTGCTTAGCTCCTTTCTATCAGACCCTGCCAGCATTGCTACGGGATGACATCGTTGTCATTAGGGATGTGAAAATTGTAGTTCAAGCTACACCTGGAGGGCCACAGGTTCCCCAGCCTTGTTGTAAATGGTAGGAGTCATTTTGTGCTTTCAGGAACTGAGTAGACTACCTGTAAAAATAAACATTTTAAAAAAGATATTCAAGTATTTATCTTTCTTTTTAACTGGTTCATTTAATCCAGTTTGACAGTTGTAATGCATGGGATAATTCATTATTCATTTTTTGATGGGTGAGGCTGAAGGGTGTAAGCTTTTTCTTAAAAACACACGCATACTAATCTTCACACATTTGGATATAGATTTTTTTTAATGACTCATTAAATAATGTCAATAGCCCTAATGACAGGACATGAATTCATTACTGGTTCCTTAGTGCCATCTACTGCATTGTCATATGTACTTATAGCAGGACATAGTGTTGGGTTTTCTATTCCAGAGCCAGAATTATAAACAGAGTCATGCTTGGCAGCCTCAGCTATCATTAATATTAATAGCAGATTATAATTGCTGCTATTAATTATAATTGTACCAATAGCATCTTATAATTATAACTTTAATACTAGATGTGTTCCATAGTGAATAAGTATGCAGCAAAATCATGCCAACTTCCAGCAGGAAAGCATTCAGCTGTAGTGGAAGGACGGGAGAACATGTCATATTTGGCCTCAAAATTATACCACACCTATTAAATACATTAGATGTAATAACACACATAAAGGAAAACTGGTTACTATCTGGCATGCTTTTAAAGCACAGTCCTACGCATCTATACTGGTAGGTTTCACTGATTCCTGTGCAGTTTATTTGCTAGGGGGCAAGCCCTCTTTTAACAACAGCAAGGCTTTCTTCTGTGAAAACAGGCATAGGATTGCACTGTTAATATATTTTAGTGATACTTGAGGTCTGTCTAAATCACTGGAGATTACTCTACAATAAGTGTTGCATGTGGCATAGATAGGATGTAAGATTTAGAACCTAAAATTGCCTCCCTGACTTTTGCAACAGTAATAATCGAATCAATTATTCTGCCCTTCAATGCTGCCCAGGCAATACATTTTAATGTCATGTATAATTTTTTCAGTATGGAGGGTGCATCAATCAAAACACATTTCAAAACTGAGAACTAGAAATAAATTTGAAATGGACCAAATCGCCCTCGTTAAAATAGATCAACTGTTTTCACATTTGAATTTGTAAACTATTTTACAAATACATGTTGCAAAATTAATATTACTTTCACTTTGCAGATTGGCAGGGGAGGTAAGGAAGGACAATAACGGGTCCAAGACCCTTCTGTGTGTCTGAGTAGGAGCCACATCGAAGTGTCCCTGCTCTAAACTAAGTACAGTGGTACCTTGGTTCTCAGACTTAATCCGTTCTGAAAGTCTGTTCCAAAACCAAAGTGTTCCAAAACCAAGGCATGCTTCCCCATAGAAATGGATTAATCCTTTCCAGACTTTTAAAAACAACCCCTGAAACAGCAATTTAATGTGAATTTTCCTTTCTAACAATACAATTGATCCATAAAATGAGAGCAATAAACAATGTACTGCAGTCACACAATCAATCAATCAGTAGCTGAACTGGGTTCCACAAAAAAACAAAACAAAAAGAGCCGCAAAAACAAAAACGCAAAATAAATAGCAAAAACAGACAGACCTCAGCATAACACTCAAAACGGAAGTGTGGCACTCAAATTGGAAGCTTAACACTCAAAACAGAAGGGTTGCACTCAAATCAGAAGCGTAACACTCAAATCAGAGCATGTTCAGCTTCCAAAAAAAGTTTGCAAACCAGAACATTTACTTCTGGGTTTGCAGTGTTTGGGTTCCACGTTGTTTGAGTACCAAGGCATTTGAGAACCAAGGTACCACTGTATTCCATTTCATTGGTTTATTTTTCTCATAAGTTCACCCTAATATTTTGCTATATACATAAATATGTAAATCTCAGTTTGATGGAGGTTATCATATAGGATGCTAAGTAAACAACTGATAAAAGTAATTCAAATGTTTTATAAATATGTGAGTATATGCCAAAGGAATTTACATGGATAAGTATGTAAATATGCATGTATTCCCACTTCTCCTGAATTCCTTTTAAGCTTTATTATTTCCATATAGATACATCACTGAAATGAGATTCTTATTTCACCTTTAAAAGACAAATAATTAATTGTAAAGCTTTCACAAGACACCATAAAGACAGCACAAATGGTAATGGTTGATTCCTGCGAGTCTTCAGTTTTGACTCTCCCCGCCCCCAATTAAAATGTATACTCAAAATACACCGTTTATATAGTTTATACAGTTTAAAAGGTACAGTAAAGGGATGCCTGACCATTAGGTCCAGTTGTGACCGACTCTGGGGTTGCGGCGCTCATCTCACGCTATTGGCTGAGGGAGCCGGCGTACAGCTTCCAGGTCATGTGGCAAGCATGACTAAGCCACTTCTGGCGAACCAGAGCAGCACATGGAAACGCCATTTACCTTCCCATGTAGCTACCTATTTATCTACTTGCACTTTGATGTGCTTTTGAACTGCTAGGTTGGCAGGAGCAGGGACCAAACAACAGAAGCTCAGCCCATTGTGGGGATTCGAACTGCTGACCTTCTGATCAGCAAGCCCTAGGCTCTGTGGTTTAACCCACAATGCCACCTGCATTATACAGTTTACCCAGTAGCAATTCTCTGCTGACAGCAGGATTCAAAGCCTTTCTTAAGTATATCTCAACACAGAGTTTCATTACAGCTTCTGTTCTTTAGATTTAAATCCCTGTAAACCATTGAGATAGATCTGATGAGGAGATAGACATGTATAATCACTTTGAGCAGACATTCAAGAGATCCTTATCAGTGTAACAGAAGCATTGAAACTTGAGCCAATCTTGCTTTGTCATGTATCTTTGGAGCAATACGATTGTTATCGCTTGAAAAATTCCAAAGAGAAAGCTTTATTACCTATATTCAGGTTTCCTCCTGTGCCATAACTTACCAATAAGCATTTTTCCTGCTTCTTGGAAGGGTCAGTGAAGTGCACTGTTAACATTTATACTTTACTGTCCTAGAACATAACCCAGCTCTACATATTGTCTTCTCCCCTTTCCAGATAGATTTACAGTGGTACCTCTGGTTAAGAACTTAATTCGTTCCGGAGGTCCGTTCTTAACCTGAAACTGTTCTTAACCTGAAGCACCACTTTAGCTAATGGGGCTTCCCACTGCCACGCCGCTGCCGCTGGAGCACGATTTCTGTTCTCATCCTGAAGCTCTTAACCTGAGGTACTATTTCTGGGTTAGCGGAGTTTGTAACCTGAAGCGTTTGTAACCCGAGGTACCACTGTAATTAGCAGTATTCTCTTCCTATGTAGTTGAAACCAGTTTACTGTTCTATCTGAACCATAAAATTTAGGTTGCAATACTATTTTGGTAAACAAACACAAACCAGACATTTGAAGTTGGTTTCCAGTTCTGGTTTGGGTCAAACAGAGACTTTAATTGCACATCTTGTCCTCAGCCCAGTCATAAAGCTGCTCCATGTTATCCCCCTCACAGTGATCTACTGTACAGGAAAATATGAAGCTACCTTGTGCTGATTTCTGGCTCAGAGGGCTGGCCGATACCTGGTTTTCAGCATAAAGGTCTGCGATTTGAATTCCCGTGATGGGGTGAGCTCCCGTTGCTCGGTCCCAGCTCCTGCCAACCTAGCAGTTTGAAAGCATGAAGTGCAAGTAGATAAATAGGTAGCTCTGGCAGGAAGGTAAAAGGTGTTTCTGTGCGCTGCTCTGGTTCACCAGAAGCGGCTTAGGCATGCTGGCCACATGACCCGGAAAAACTGTCTGCGGACAAACGCCGGCTCCCTCGGCCAGTAAAGTGAGATGAGCGCCGCAACCCCAGAATCATTCGCTGCTGGACTTAAGTGTCAGGGATCCCTTTACCTTTACCTTTAAACATCACAATATACGGATATATCATGATGCCTGAAATAAGGATGGAGCTATGTATGCATTGGCTGGCTTCACGGTTTTTCCTGCCTCATGATTTTTGCCAGTGACTGCTCTTGTGATTCATTGCCAGCCAGCAGAGTTAACAGGCTGCAAGAATCAAGCGAAGCATTGGCTGCCTTCACAATTTTTCCCATATTGTGATTTATGCATAGCACACACAAACACATATCATGATTCGTGATATATTTCCAGGTCAAAAATTAATAGGTTTTGGACGATACATCGCCCAACCCTACTGGTTCCACATCAAGATTTCTGGCTCTATATAAGACCCTTCCTGCTGGAATTCCTCAGCCTGACCAAAGCCTTCCTTCCTGCCTACTCATTTTCCTGACTGAAAATTTATGTTATGCCACATCTTGAATTATTTCAGCAGTAACATTCTTTGTATAAATCGAGAAATACAAAACAAAAATATGAACTGGATTGAGATTACGGTACATAACTTCCCATCGGTTCCCATTGAAATCAATGGGAACTAAATGTAGCTAGGACTATACGCTGGATCCAACTCATGGAGCTGGTTAGCCAAACCTCCTCAGGGTTCTCGGAGAAGATATTATAGCCACTACATAATCTCCTGATCTTCCTCCTGTTGTGTTACCATGAGCTAAGCCATAGTTTGGCTTGTCATGTGGTCCACATTGGGGTTAGTGGTTTCTCTCCTCCAGAGACTTAGATGACATATTACCGGTAAGTCTGTATCGCAGCAGCACAGTAGGAAGAATATGGGGGAAAGAATACTCTCTGAAGGTCTGCACATTCATGCTTAGCCATACCGTAGTTAGTGATATGTACAAACCAGCTATGTATTCGTTACTGCAAATTATACTACTCTGTATTCTAAAAGACCTGTAGATATTGTGCACTTAACAAAATGAAGGTATTTTTATGCACCACCCAGGCCTGCTTTTCCATGGTCTGTGTTTGCTTTTGGTAAATGAGGCACAGCAGAGACTATGGTATCTTTACGAAATATGGTTTACTTAGACATATATACAACCTGAGCATTCACAGCATTCACACCCAAAGTGGTTCTGGCTTCTATAGCCGCAGCAAGCTTGGACTTAAGCAGACCTCAACCATTACTTTTCATAATTGATCTCTGACTCTCTCTCTCTCTCTCCAGCCCATGGCTTACTATGTCCATTGCTTTACTCCCTAACCCAAAACACTGGCAATTGTCTTTGAAAGTAACTCTCAGTTGTGGAAGGGAGGGGGGGCCACCCATTCACAAATTAGATTTGCCCTTGATCCTTTGCCCTTAATCGCTCAGTACCCCCACCCTATCGCCTCATGCAGGAGGCTAGTCTCAGTTTAATTAGCTTTTGACACATCACAGGAAGCACCAGCTTGGCTTAATTAGCTTTTGACACATGCTGATTCCAGAGTGTTAGAAGCATCTAGTACACAGCTCAAGCACACCCATGGGTATAGCAGCCAGTTTTAACACACAAGCCTTAATTAAATTCCAACACTAGCTTGATCCAGAATTTAGGGTGTCTTGCACTCACCAAGTCACAACAGTATTAATCATGTTAAATGTCAACTTACATTTAGACTTTGAGGTATTTCAAAAGCCTGGCCATCTTTTTCAAAAGAAACACACATTTTGCTGACTTCTTGTGACAGAGACAATTATAGATCTATGCTTTCTTTTTTGCTGGTAGCATAAATCCATTCTGGGTGCAAACATGGAACACAATGATGTTATTTATTTGTTTTGTTAAAAGAAGATATAACTTTATTTGCCACAGTTAACATTTACCAAATATAAATGAGTAATGCTGAACACTATGTTGCACATATGACTGTCATACATGTACTGTATGCCTTTAGGATGTTTCCAGGGAAGCTGATGGTGTGCTATAATTTTTGTGCCATTTCTGTATTTTTGGTTTGTGTGTTTTTACTCATTGCTTCCAAATGAAACACACATTGGGCTACATTGACCGTTCTTCCTGCCTAGCATTGGCATATCTCTGGTTGTAGCTATCCAAATATGATTTGAATATTGTTTCCTTGGGTCTTTGCTGTGGCTTTTGTTTGTAATTGGAACAGCTCTATTAGAAGCCATTGTGCAAAATGGGATAATGGGATATAAAGGCTCATGTTTGTTGAGTTTCCTCCACCACCACCTAATACATTATTAATGTTGTATAAGATGAAGCTGTTCATGATCACCTCAATATTGGAGGTGAAATTAATGAATAGAGATGCAAACAGTGAATGATCTGCACACAGGATTTTCTTTGACATTGGTCTTTTAAAATAGTCTATATGCATTAGTCCTGTCCTCCTGGCAACCTGTTAATCTGTATGTACAAGCAAATTAATTTTATTCCCATAGATCTGTTGGATGTTTGTATAGGGAATTTTCTTATTATGCTTTCATTTTCTCTCTTTTTTAAAGGCTAGGACCTGATGCATTCTTTATTAAATATGTATTTCAGAGTAGGTACAGCAGAGGTTTTTTTTTAAAAAAATATATTATTCTACTGACATTAAGGGGGCATTTATCACTGGTTTAATTAAACTGATACAAAATCAAAGTTGCTTTTGTCGTTACTCAAGAGACTCTTGAAGGAGATGCTTCAACCTGCCCTCCTCATGCTTTAATATCTGTAGATGAGGGGTTCCCCTGCCTCAGTGTACTTTTGGCAGAAAAGTAAAAAAGGTAAAGGTAAAGGGACCCCTGACAGTTAAGTCCAGTCACGAACAACTCTGGGGTTGCGGCACTCATCTCGCTTTACAGGCCGAGGGAGCTGGCATTTGTCCGCAGACAGTTTTTCTGGGTCATGTGGCCAGCATGACTAAGCCACTTCAGGCGAAACCAGAGCAGCGCATGGAAACGCCGTTTACTTTCTTGTCGGAGCAGTACCTATTTATCTACTTGCACTTTGAGGTGCTTTTGAACTGCTAGGTTGGCAGGAGCTGGTAGGTGTTCTCTATAGTGTGTCTCTATCGTTGGATCTTTGAAGCTGCCACATCTAAGACTTTCTCATGAAGTCATCTTCTTGTTTCAGAGAGTCCTGGGGAAGGAAGGAATACATTAAATCTTTGTTAGTACTGTAATCGAGGAGGCAGGTTATTTTATCTTTGTTTCAGAATTCTCATGTCACTCAGATTCCACCGATGAGATACCAGCCAGGTTCTTCCTTGACTTTCTAGGTGCAGTTCTTTGTTTCCAAAGAGGAGTCACTAGGTTGCATCTCCTGATCTGGTGCCAAGGAAGACGACTGGCACATCTAGCTCAGCCCTGTTGACACTGATTGACGGCAACTGTCCAGGCTTTCAGAGTGGGGTCTTCCCAGGGGTTGAACCTGGGAACTTCTGCATGTGAAGCCGATGCCCTTCCTTGCCCAGCTATTTACCTTTTAACTCCAAAACTGTTCTTTGAAATGGAGTAAGGTGGTTTATATAGTAGATGCCCAAGATTGAACCTGAGATCGTCCAAATATGAATCATTTGCTGAAGTGGTAACTGTGCTAAAACCCCTCACCGGAAGTCTCAGGAGACCCAACGTCCTATGAAACCTTCCCTCTGGGGAGGTCTGCCTGCCTTCCAGAAGTTGGGAAAATTTGTTAGGATCTTCCTGTTCTAGGAATGTCTTTATATCTCTGGAGTTGCATTTGTATTGCACTGCTTGTTTATGCTTGGTCCATTCTATCCAGTTCATTGTGGGCGATATGACATTACAGATCCCTATTTCACTCTGCCCTCTGTGGTATACGTAAGGCTGTTAATCAGGAAGGATTAATCCCGAGCAAGCCTCCATGTTTCCAGCCAGTCCTCTCACCACCCACAGCTTTGTCTTTTTCCTGCTTAGGCAGTTTTGATTTTCCCTAAAACGACTTCAGATAAATTCAAGAGGTGCCCCACGGTTTTAGCAACTTGAGAAAGAAGTAACAATTCCCTATTGACTCTTTCCTTAGAGTTTCTAATTTTTAGAATTATGCCTTCTCTTGCTCTTATTTTCCCTCCTCTTGCTAAGGCAAATAACTCCATCCTCTTAAGGTGAGAAACTGGTCCAATCTGCTGACTATTTGGGGATGTGCTCAACATCAGCTTGCTTCCTATTATAGTTCCTGTCTCTCTCTCTCTCTCTCTCCCCTCCCTCTTGCCTTCCTCTGATTTACATGCCTGTTCAGTGCTGGGAGTAGTTTTTTCCTCTCTTTTAATTGAACAAAGCCTTTTCTTTTAAATGCACTGTTTTAATCTGGTCCATATTGCTGCTGTTTCAATCTTGTCTACTTTTGTTTGTTTTGTTTTTAATAAAAAGACTCATACATGAGCTGTTCTGAGAACGTTTGGTCTTCTGAAACCACAGGTGCTCCTCTTTGCGCTTAATCCCAGGTGGAGTCCGTGTGTAGTGTACATAGTACTATTACTCATCTGTAGTATCAGATATGCTGATTCAGTTGGGGGCTCCTTCTGGAATGAGACTCGAGGATTTCTAAGAAGAAGGTGTTAACAGTGTTTTTCACAGGGGAACTGTTGTCTGGTTTGCTATAATTGGAAGCAGTAGCAAATGTAAGAAACTGTTATTGAGAAGAGAGGCAGAAGGACAAGAAATGTGACAGAGGATGGCCTGTAAGTTTTAAATATATGGAATGTAGAACATAGAAAAACAGATATGATGGATCAGAGCCAGAGGCCATTAGTCCAGCATCCTTTTTCCAGGGGTCATTGTCCAGATGCTTCCAGGAAGCCTAGGTAAAGGGACCCCTGACCATTAAATCCAGTCGTGACCGACTCTGGGGTTGCGGCGGGAGCTCACCCTGTTGTGGGGATTCTAACCGCCGGCCTTCTGACTGGCAAGCCCTAGGCTCTGTGGTTTAACCCACAGCGCCACCTGCGTCCCTTAACCTTATACATTGGTGTATATAGAGAGCATATCGGGAGATGGAGGATTGTCAACTGTAGCTTGTTAACTCAGCCATAGACTTCTGAATGCTGGACGTGGGTTTAAATTGTGTGAGTCCTCATTTACATACTTAACAAATTCATACTATTTTACATGGCACCCTTATTTGTTCCCCTATGACATCAAAAGCAGCAAAGTCTGACTCTAAACCGTTGATTCTGACTACAGCTTGGAATGTGCAATATATATGCTGGATCGTATTAAGAAATTTGGGGACAAATTTTCATTTTTTTTTATAGAACTGGTGTCAGAACATTCTACTGCAAACAGTCAAAGGCTTTAAAAATATTTAATGCCATGATCAAGAGTGACGATTCTGATGGTTTGGATAAGACATTAAGGTTTAATACAGCCATACCTCGGTTTAAGTACGCTTCGGTTTGAATACTTTCAGTTTAAGTACTCTGTGGACCCGTCTGGAACGGATTAATCCACTTTCCATTACTTTCAATGGGAAAGTTCGCTTCAGGTTAAGTACGCTCCAGGTTAAGTACAGACTTCCGGAACCAATTGTGTACTTAAACCGAGGTACCACTGTACTTTTCTAATGGGAACTGCAATGTTGTGTCCAGGGATGTAACCTCCACCATCTAAGGTGCAACAGGTGGTACCCAGAGAAACAACTTTTCTAGGGTCTGCCCCGTGGAGGCTCCCTGGCACCTACTTTATTTTGCCAGACCTTTTAATTCAATCATTAATAATAATAAAATCCATGTGTTGATTTCATGCTGCTCTTTTATAGGTGGTGTTCTTTTTAGTAATACTGTTCTTTAAATACTGATTCTTAACATTGGTCTTCGAATTTATTCAAAGAGTAGGGTAGAAATACTTGTAATAAATAAATGAAATAGTAGGAATTAATCAGCCCCTAACTTCATTTTTTTTCTGTTGCATATGAGAAATGCACTAACAACACTAAAGATGTGATAAGGGGTTGTGGGGGTTTTTTTTGGGGGGGGGGGTTCTGAAAGGAAAGCCAATAAAACCCACTCTTTGCAGTCTTAGAATTTTTTATAAAAAAATGACATCAGATATTGATTTTAGTTTAGTGCCTAAATTTTTAATCTCAATCTTAAACCTCCAAGATTTGTTTTTTGAATTGTTAATATTTGTCCTTGTGAGCTGTGAATTGTGTTATATTATCTGTGGTTTGTACAAGTCTGCGGTTTTTATTTGATTTGTTGTGTTGTGTTGTGTTTTATGATGGGCGTACAGCCGAATAAATATCTTTGCTCTTTGCAGCCTTATACTCACATTCACATCTCAAGACAGGATTTTTGGTTGGTTTTAAATGAACTCTACCTTATACCATTGCTAGGAGAGGGAGCGGGGGACTGAAAGAAAACTAAATACCCACCAATGCCATGTTTTTTCTTTTTTTAAGAAGCAATCTTGTTCCTATTGCAGCATCTTTCAGCTCATCAGCAAGCACAGTACAGACAGATGCTCTGTTTGTGATAGCATGAGTAGAAAGCAGCAGATGTTGCAGCGGCAGACAGGACGGCATCTGGTGTATCAGCACTGCATTTTCTCTGTCGCCTCCTGATGAGAGCCCATCAAGCAACAGCAATCGCAGTCACAGCCGCTTCTTCTTATATAGCAGCTTATTAGTCCCAAATTGCCATAATCTTTATTATGGGCTTGTTGTATTTATGATATTACTAGATACAATCTGTGGACAACTAAGCAACTTTAACATGTACAGGCGATCCCCTCCACTTACGTGCGTTCTACTCACTTGTGACCACATATATGCGCAGCACCATGAAATAATTAAATAAATAGAATCATAGCAGGAAATCGTAGCAGGTAGAAGAGAGCTGGAGAGTCCTCGTGACTTGTGAGGAGGAGACCCTCCTTGGAGCCCAAAGAGGATGTCAGCGAGGGTGGAGGAAGCCCCAAAGAGACCTGGGGTGCAGCACAGTTTTGTTTAGGCTGCTCGGCCTCTCCCCCTAACAGCTGACATGTGGGGTAGTGAAGCAGCAGCAGCAGCAGCAGCAGCCTCCAGCTGGCCCCAGAGCTGCAACTCTAGTTGAAGAGAGAGTTCTGTGACAAAGTCACAGAGAGACATCTAGACTGTATTCATCATATCATTCATAGCTGTTCCCAGTCCAAGGATGGTGCTGAGCACTGAAAAAAATCCATTGGATTCACCTCCCGGGTTCTGTTTCGGGAACAAAATGCTTTGAGCCAACCCTGCAGAGATGGAACATAACTGAAGAGTGTAATGCTCTTCACATTTGTAGAGCGTGATAGCATTTTGATGACTATACAATTAGGTGGGAAAGTTTACACATGCAATATTGGGTAGTAAGTTCTGAAAATGAGAGAACTGACATTCAGTGTAGTGGAAGAAAAGCATGCCATATTGTATCTCTCCACTCTCACTGTTTTCTGTACAAAACTAGACTGGATGTTGGTGAACTAAAGAACTTCTTACGTATCACAAGCATAAATGTTTCTAACCCATTGAACACTTATTAAAAGTACATTGCCTTATAACACAGGTGTCAGAGACAAGGCCCGCGGGCCAAATCCGGCCCGCCAGACCTCGTCATGTGGCCCATGTAGCCGCCGCTTGCCTGCCCACCACTTGCCTGCCCGTTCGCCCGCCGCTTGCCACTCGCAGCTTTCCCTCCTCTTGCTGCTGGCTGCTGGCTGCAGAGGCGCTTCCCTGCAATGCCTGCAATGCCCTGCAGGGGGCGCAGGGCCCCGCAGGCGGGGAGGCGGTGGAACCTGAGAGAGCGCGCGCCCAGCTCCTTCCCCTTCCTCGCCCTGTCGCACTTCCTCCGTTCCTCCGAGTCCGAGGCGACGAGCAGTAGCTGCAGCAGCGACGGCGCTGGCCGGCCGAGCGCCAGGGCTGTCTTCAGCTTATCTGGCGCCATGGTGCACAGATTCCTCAAGCGCCCCCACCCTCACCCCCACCCCCACGTTTCCCTCTGGGCGGGCAGCGGCTGGAGGGCGGCTCCTCTGGCTGGATGGAGGCTCCGGGCACCGTGCATCGCGGCATGGTGGAGGCGGGAAGCGCTATGGGGCTGAAGGGCGGCTCCTCCAGCAGGGAGGAGATGCCGTGGAGGAGCCGGGGGCGTGTGAGAACCATGCACCCCTTTTTGAACTCCTGAACAACAAGAAGATATGATTCTGGGGTTTCAAAAGCAACTTTAAAAACCCAAACCAGAAACTTGTTTGTTACAGCAAATGGGGAAGAGCAGCAGTGAGACTGGACGGGGAGGAGAGGCAGAGAGAGTATGTTAAGTTTCAAGAGAGCAAGAGTGAGATCGATGGTGGGGGAGATGTTTAAGAGAGGAGGGAAGAAACTTTTTTTAAAAAATCTGCACTGATCGAGGGAGGATCTCCAGGATCTTTCCAGCAGTTCTCCCGAAGTAATCACCCATGTAAACACAGCTGCTGCAAACCCCAGGAGTTACGAGAGAGAGAGAGAGAGAGAGCTTTTACGCACGTATCTCTGCACCCTGCCGAGGTCCCCCCCCCCGCACCCTGCTTTTCTTTTGAAAGGCGTTCAGAATGAGTGGAAAGTAATCACCGTGTCAGTTAAAGTGAGTGTTGCAGGGAAAGCGGATCCTAGGCGCTGTGTGTGTGAGAGGGAGAGAGGGAGAGGGAGAGGGAGAGGGAGAGAGAGAGAGAGAGAGAGAGAGAGAGAGAGAGAGAGAGAGAGAGAGAGAGAGAGAGAGAGAGAGAGAGAGAATGAATCCTGGGCTGAAAACGCCTCCTCCAAACACAGCTGCTGCAAACCCCAGGAGTTACGAGAGAGAGAGTGCTCGAGAGAGCTTTTACGCACGCATCTCTGCACCCCGCCGATCTCTCGCTTTGGGTGGAAGGTGTATGTATTTAAGACCCAGACAAGCTGGACAGAGGGACCCTGCTTGGGCCGCTTTCCCGCAGGGCCCTAATGCACCCCGGTTTCCTCGCCCCGGTGGAAGAAGGCGGCTCGCGCTCCACACTCTGCTCCACTTTTGTGCGCTTCATGGAAGCAAATTGGAGAGAGACCCATCGCTATCCTCGTCCTCCTTTCTCTACAACCCAGCCCACCAGTAGCAGATAACAGGAAGTCCAGGTAACTGGACTTCCATTAGACTGCAGCTTTGTGGGGAATTACATGACTGAATGCTCCTCCACTTTTAAAATAATACACCAAGACAGAAATTTAAAAGTCAAGAAGATGGTGTCTAGTGTGTGTTTGTTTTTAATCTTTGATTATCTCTTCCCCATTCCCATGGAGGAATAGTCAAGCACACAAAATCCCATCTGCAGTCCAGAAATAATTTTGCTACATTATTTCTTTATTTGTCCAGCCAATATCAATTTGATAGTAATCACTGAGACTTTCAGAAAGTGACACTTGACTACAGCCTTTGTTGGAGCTAGAAAAAAAGATGATTCACACACTTGTTTTTACATAGTGATGACTGTGTGATGGAGCAGTTGTGAGCTATTATTTTTCTCATAGCAACTGGTCTTCTGAATGCCCACTAAGTCACTGTGGTTCACCACGTCCTGGAGAATGTTCAGCATACAAGTCAGGGTGAACACATGAAACTGTCTTATACCGAGTCAGACAATTGATCCACTGCCTACTCTGCCAGAGACTCTTCAAGGACTCAGTCTGCACTATAAAATTGAAACAGTGTCATAGCATAATAATAATAATAATAATAATAATAATAATAATAATTTATTATTTGTACCCTGCCCATCTGGCTAGGTTTCCCCAGCCACTCTGGGCGGCTTCCAACAAAGATTAAAAATACATTAAAATGTCACATATTAAAAAGCTTCCCTAAACAGGGCTGCCTTCAGATATCTTCTAAAAGTCAGGGAGTTGTTTATTTCCTTGACATCTGGTGGGAGGGCGTTCCAAGGGGACTACATTATTACAAAAAAACATTACATTATTACAAAAAACAGTAATAATTGAATGCAGTGACAATAATTTATGATAATAAAGAGTGGATACATAGTCCTACAGATACAATCGGCCCTTTGAGGGTGACCAAACTGCTGATGTGGCCCCCGATGAATTTGAGTTTGACACCCCTGCCTTATAACAACCTTATAAAGTAGGTCCCCCTGTTGCAGGTGGGATTAAATTATTTTAGCTTGACTAAGGTAAGGATACCTTCTAAGTTCACAGCAGAGGTATTATTGGTAGAAGCAACCGTGTAGCGCACAGTAGGATCTCCACAATGACACACTTGCAGCTTAACCTGATACTTTTGGTTTTGATAGCTATTTATAGGTTTGAATTTTCAGGATATTTACAGTTTAACATTAATTTGATAGGCTAGAATAATGATGAGATTCTATACTGTAACGTAGTTCATGGGATATGACCTAAGGGAACAGATCATCCCATCACAGATGTGCAGGTGTATCTCCTCTGCAGAAGTGTCTCTTGGTCCTGTTGCACTGGTGTTTCCTTCTTGGACACTGTAGTGCTCTTGCTGGGCGAGAAGGATTCATTAAAAGCCCATTAGAGATGTATCCTGTGGGCCTCTTTGGCCCACAGGAATGCAAATGATGTGTTGGCAGCAGCAAACAAGGAAGGCGATAAGAGCACTTCCCATGCTTAGAGTCACTACTGCAAAATAGTGAATGATTGGCAGGGAATGGGGATGCTAATTGGTTGTCACTGCTGAAGCTTTCAAGTCCTAATCAGCACCTGGAGAGAGAACACTTGGAGACCCGGGCTGTCTTTTCTGAAATTCCCAAAGGAGTGGGATTTAATGTACAGTAAAGGTAAAGGGTCCCCTGACCATTAGGTCCAGTCGTGACCGACTCTGGGGTTGCGCGCTCATCTCGCATTATTGGCCGAGGGAGCCGGCATACAGCTTCCAGGTCATGTGGCCAGCATGACAAAGCCGCTTCCGGCAAACCAGAGCAGCACATGGAAACGCTGTTTACCTTCCCGCTGTAGTGGTTCCTATTTATCTACTTGCATTTTGACGTGCTTTCGAACTGCTAGGTTGGCAGGAGCTGGGACCGAGCAACGGGAGCTCACCCCATCACAGGGATTCGAACCGCCGACCTTCTGATCAGCAAGCCCTAGGCTCAGTGGTTTAGCCCACAGCGCCACCTGGGTCCCAAGTACAGTACTGTATCTAAATACATAACTTGTAGTGCAGTTCATTGTATTCAGGGTGTATTTATTGTTCTAAACCTTTACTTCTTAGTTAATTACTAATAATATTGTGTTCTGTTAGAGCCACATACACCTTTGCACTATGGGCACCTCCCCTGCTGGATACAGACAGAAATTATTTAGCTTATTTATGCAGTCATATAATTATATTATATGTGTACATTGCCCCAGATATAATTATATTATATGTGTACATTGCCCCCTCTTGAAACCTATATAAGAAAAGGCCCCATGTGTTTTACTCTTCCCACTGAATGCATGGAGCGGGACCATGCAGTTCTACCTCTCGGCCTGCATTAATTGTAATGAATGGAAAAGCTTATATCCATAGCAGATCATAAACAAACAAGCTAGCTGGTTTAAAATACATCTCTTCATAAAGACAAGCAAGCAAGCAAAGAAATATGGTAGAGAATATGTGGGATCACGTAGAAAATAGATGTCTAAAAAGAAGTGTTCTTAGCCATTGCTTTCAGATTTTAGAGCAAATTTGTCTGATTTTATTTGTAGGTCTTCAGTAGTGTTGCTGCTGAAAAAGTTTTCAATATGTGGTT
Source organism: Zootoca vivipara (assembly GCF_963506605.1). Taxonomy (NCBI): domain Eukaryota; kingdom Metazoa; phylum Chordata; class Lepidosauria; order Squamata; family Lacertidae; genus Zootoca; species Zootoca vivipara. The sequence continues at coordinate 5,083,949 of NC_083285.1, forward strand.
GCTAATGAGTTTCTACCACAATATAATAAATTACCTGTCACCTGCTGAGGAACACCTGTGAGCTTAATGGCCGAGGACGAGCTTGTATACGGTTCCGACAAGCAAAACCAACAGTTGGCCATTGTTTGTGATACCATGTAACAGCAGGTACTAACATCTTCCACATAAAGTAGGCAAATACCCTGTTACATTGCGTATACCTTGTATATACCTTGTTGGTATACACAATGAAGCTGGAAAGTTCAGTCATGCACAGACTGAATGCTTTGCTATACTACAATTCTGCTAAAAAGCCTTCATTTTCAAATAAGGAGATCATGCTCTTAATTAGAGAACTTTGCTTCTGGAGCATGTACAGCGGGTGCTTTTTTTGTAATACCTTCTGAAATAATGGATTAAGCATTAATTTTTTATCAGCAGGTCATTCAGAGTTTGTAGTTATCACATAGCAAAACTCAAGGCAGGAGTCACGTCTGTGATCAACTGAATTCTTTTTAAAATGTTAAAAACTTGATCCATAAGAGCAGGTGGTAAATTAGCTGAATAGATTTGCCCACTGAAATTATAATTGTAGATGCTTGGCTTTTTGGTGCACTTCTTAAGTTTTCTTTAAAAAAAAATTACAGGTTTTTTTTTTATCCAGTTGTGTTTTTTCTTCCACTTACTGGTTACTGCTAATAAGCTGGAATGGAAATGGAAAGTGACATTGCATACAAAATTTTGTCTTGAAACATATTGAGCTCATTTCAAGCTTATTTATTTCAAAAGAAAGTTTTAATCTGAAGATGTTTAAAGTTTCCATGAAGTACAAATTGTTATTTTCATATTTAAATTAGTTACATAAAGCTTTTTCACCATGAAATAATACTCCACACTGAATAGGAATTATTCAAGACATGGTGGTAAATCAAAAGTGTCAGAAATCAACTTTAAGCAACAAACTTTCAAATAAGGAAAATCGTTCATGAATCAGCATCGCAATCATTCTGATCATGTTTTAAAGAACTGGTTAAGGGTTTGGGAACACCCTGTGGTTTGGTTTGCTTTTGTTTTTAACTTTGAAGTAAAAACAGAGGACCTGTACTGTTGTGTCACCCCATTTTTGGACCTTCCTCTTGAGAGAGGCCACCATTCCTAATTTCTTCTCTGCAGCAGGTGAAAACCCGTAAAGTCAAACCCATAAATAGTTATCAAAATCAAAAGGATCAGGTTAAGCTGTAAGTGTGTCATTGTGGATAAGAGATCCTACTGTGCACTACACAGTTGCTTCTAGAAATAATACCTTGCTGTGCACTCAGAAGGTATCCTTACCTTAAAGGTAAAGGGACCCCTGACCATTAGGTCCAGTCGTGACCGACTCTGGGGTTGCGGCACTCATCTCGCATTATTGGCCGAGGGATCCGGCGTACAGCTTCCAGGTCATATGGCCAGCATGACTAAGCCGCTTCTGGCGAACCAGAGCAGCGCACAAAATCATAATGGTGTTTTACTCCCAGGTAAGTAGACATAAAAAATGGATGCAGGTGGCACTGTGGTCTAAACCACTGAGCCTAGGGCTTGCCAATCAGAAGTTCGGCGGTTTGAATCCCCGTGATGGGGTGAGCTCCCATTGTTTCGTCCCAGCTCCTGCCAACCTAGCAGTTCGAAAGCACGTCAAAAGTGCAAGTAGTTAAATAAGTACCGCTCCAGCAGGGAGGTAAACAGCGTTTCCGTGTGCTGCTCTGGTTCGCCAGAAGCGGCTTAGTCATGCTGGCCACATGAGCTGGAAGCTGTCTGTGGACAAACGCCGGCTCCTTCAGCCTATAGAGCGAGATGAGCGCCGCAACCCCAGAGTCGTCCGTGACTGGACCTAATGGTCAGGGGCACCTTTATATTTACCTAAGTAGACATAGGATTAGATCCTAAATGACTCTAGTATCAAATGATGCCTGTGTGAAATGAGAATTTTCAGATTAATTGCTGCCATATATACCTGCCATAGTCACAATACTTTTAAATGGCGTTAGGTGAAGTAGTATTCACTAATGAATAATGGTACAATGTAGAAGTTGGCTATTAATTGATTAAGTGACAAATTATCAGGTAGCGTAAAGGATGAGCTGTCAGGTGATGGGGTGCATTTGTGGATCTATCCTGGCTCACTTAATAATCAACAGAGGTGTTCAGAAGTAAAAAGCTTCGTCATTCCTATAGCCACGTGCAGCTGCTTCTGCTCCAGAGTTCTGTATGTGATGTGATACCTTCACCATTATGGGGTATAGGTCAGCGCCATGCATGCATTCTTTTTTTTTGCACTGAATGAATGGTTAAGCCCTTTCCTCATGTGCTCTTGGATACCTGGATTGGGGAAACTCTATGTGGGTACCACACAAACCAATATCTGCACTTACTCCATTTTTATTTAAACTTCACTAAATTTGTCAATAAGGGACCCAGGTGGCACTGTGGGTTAAACCACAGAGCCTAGGGCTTGCTGATCAGAAGGTCGGCGGTTTGAATCCCTGCATCAGGGTGAGCTCCCGTTGCTTGGTCCCAGCTCCTGCCCACCCAGCAGTTCAAAAGCACATGAAAGTGCAAGTAGATAAATAGGGACTGCTCCGGCGGGAAGGTAAACGGCCTTTCCCTGCTCTGCTCTGGTTCGCCAGAAGCAGCTTTGTCATGCTGGCCACATAACCTGGAAGCTGTCTGCGGACAAACGCCAGCTCCCTCGGCCTATAGAGCGAGATGAGCCCCGCAACCCCAGAGTCGGACACGACTGGACCTGATGGTCAAGGGCCCCTTTACCTTTTACCTTCAAATTTGTCAATAACATGTAATAGTAGTATTATGTCAGGCATCTAACTCCCTCCCAATCCAACTAAATTGTCAGCCCATTTGTCCTCAAACAGCAGGAAAGAGGGGGCCATTTCCCCCCCCCCAAGTGCCCAACATTTTCTCCTCTCTATAGTTTACCAAATGGGTTACAAACTGTGTATTACCTCCACCGGTGGATGAGCTGTGTGGCTGGATACTCAGTGCAGCACCATTGCAGGTCAAAGTTGTGGGGTGGGGAATCATGATCGTCCATAAAAATTCCAGTTCTCTTCCCTTGCCCGCATAGTGTCTATACTTAAGAGACTGTTCATGGTATTGGTCTGGAGAAATGCAAAGGGGATGCTGTTAGTGCACCTTCCATCCACCACATTACACTCTCTGTGTCTGAGCTGGTGGAGATAATCTCAGATGTGGTGTGGCATAATGCCTTCATCTACTTTAAAGATAACTCAAATGGAACTTCATGGCCTCCTTGATAACTTATATATCATTGACCCAGTACGTGTGACTGGACATACGTTTGACCCGTTGTTGTTTTTTGTCCTGTTTTCTTTTTGCCACCAAGCAGATTAGTACTATTTTGATGATGGGAGGCTTGTTGTGAGCCTATTGTTCTGGGATGATCCCTCACTGTTGAGGTTTGGGCTGTGAATGCAACTACTTCTGCAGTGGTGAATATTTCTTTTTTGTGCTTAAAAGAGGGTGGCAGTGACCCAGCTTCAGGCATGTTTCATTATCAGATCCATTTCTCTTCAGGTGATTGCACTGAAACCAGGGAGACCAAGGTCATTGAAGATATGCTGGGAAAGAAATGGTAGCCATGTGACCTTGCTTGTTCTTCTTGACCTGTTAGTGGCTTTTGATATCATTGGCCATGGTATTCTAGGGCAGCTCTGGGGATCCTGATTTCTTGCTGTAGCATCTTGTACTTGATGGTCTCAAACAAGAATATTAAAAGTATAATAAAAGCTACCCAAAAGTTGTGGTTCTTAGATTTTTTTGTCAATTAGGAAATATGATTGGAGTGCTTTGGGAGGATGATTAAGAGTGCCCTGATTGAAGTTGGGCTGAGATTCACTTGATGGAGGTGCAAAGCTGGGGAGTTGAAATACCAATTTAGAACAATATTGGACATACAGCAGTATTTCAACAATACAGTGGTATTTCAACAATTGGCAGTTTTAAAACATGCCCATAGAGGGCAGCAAAGAGCTTCCCTTGAAACCATCAGAAGAGTGTTGTGGAAATATTACTGCTTTGGTGGTCTTGCGTTTTTGCTTTTATCAAAAAATTGAAGGAAGTTGAAAGCACGTGAACACCATTACCCTCACTTCAAAGTTAGGCACGCAAATAATATTGTTTGTTCTGGGTAGCCTAAGGTTATTGGATAGAGCAATTTGAATTAAACCTCACCCTAGGCAAACAACAGTAGCAAATCAATACAGATATTTTTGTAATAGTGATGAGGCAAAGATGGGTCACCACCGCTCTTCTTGCTTCCAGGCAGTTTAAGATATTAGAAAGTAGAGTTTTAATGGACCCCGAGAGGCCTACTGCTACATCACCCTGTAGGTCAGAGTAGACAAACAAACATTGCATTTATTTTAGCTATTTTTCTATTTATTTCTTTAGTATCAAATTTAACATCCTGTATGAATTTAAAATTATTGTTGGAATAATCTATGGAGGATCCATAAGGTTGTAAGGTGTCCTTCTGTTAAAATCCGCATTTGTTTTTCATGTGTTCTGACTCTACTATAAATATATTTGCAGTTCACTTAATGTTATCGTGAGCCAGAATACTTGACATGGATTCCTGCTTTTGGTTTTCCTTTGTTTTGCTTGTATACAGTTTATGCAGACTGTAGTCCTGTGAGAAAGGTCAGAACGATTGTATCTGTGTACGTGATCTTCAAAAAGCTACAGGGGTCTCAGAAAGGGGGGGGGAGACAGCTATTTAATGCCTGTTTTTAAAGGGCGGGGGAGAGGTCCCAAGGTAACCTGTAAACACTCCAATCACTTATAGACCTGGCAAACAGTAAGGCGGTTCAGTAGCAATGGATTAAGTTTACTTTAAGCACTCTGTTTTGCTGAAAGAACACCCAGCTATAACAGCATGGAAGACGGAAGCGAATCACTAAGGCTACTATCCACTCAATAACATGAAACCAATGTGGCTGAGGACAGATATAACTGTGTCCTGGGCAGCAGCTTAAATGCATAACAGACTATTCCATTTCTCAACGGAGGGAGCTAGAGCCCAAGACACAAGGCGCCAATTAAATTTCAGATGAAAATGAAAGACTGAGGAGACAGCATCTGAACCATTTGTAGTTCCTAATACTGTGTAAATGATGTCATGGTAGTATAGGATTTATTTTTAATTATTAGACCAGCCGGGGGAAATGCTGTCAAAGTGCAGTGATAGCATGTCTGTTGCTCATTTGAGCATAACACAGAAATAACAAAGGGCCTGGCTTAGAGCTAGTTACAATGCAGACAAAAGCATTGTTTGAGCTTCTTCTCTCCCTTTTTGTCATCTCAGTGCTCGAGCTGCAGAAATATAATTGAGCACTACAATAAAACAGGATGTTTGGACAGATCCCTGTGGTACAACAAACAAATTATCTGTGAATCTCTCAAATTAACCCTGATCTTCCATTAGGTGATGTTTTATCTCCCAGTTTTTGCATTTTGATAAAGATTGTTTTAAAAGAGTGAATAGGCAACATCTTTTTTTTGTTTTTCTTTGTTTGCAATAGCCAGACAAGAGTTTTTAGTGCCATTGTTTTCTTATTGTGCTTCCTTCATTCCTAGCTCTACAGATTTGCACTGGTTTCTTTCCTGATTTACTTGTTCCTTGGAAGTAAAACTGGATCCAATATGATCTTGGGGAGTGCATAAATTCATAGTGTGTGTGTGTGTGTGTGTGTGTGTGTGTGTGTGTGTGGAAACCACTTAGCACCCACCTGTGTCTGCACCTGCTGCTGCTGACCAGCCCTGTATGCCTCCATAGTGCTATCACAGCCACCCTCTGCTTCCAAAGTCATGTCTAATGGTAAGAGCATAGGGCCCCCAGCCCCATTAGCCACTCAATTTATGGTACAGTCATACCTCGGTTTAAGTACGCTTCGGTTTGAGTATTTTCAGTTTAAGTACTCCGCGGACCTGTCTGGAACAGATTAATCCACTTTCCATTCCTTTCAGTGGGAAAGTTCGCTTCAGGTTAAGTATGCTTCAGGTTAAGTACAGACTTCCGGAACCAATTGTGTACTTAAACCGAGGTACCACTGTACTTATTTAAGATTACAACCTTATGCAAATATACATGGCAGTGAATTACACTGAATATAAAGCACACTTTTTGTGTAGCTACCGGTAATAATAGAATGGACAGAAGTATGTCATGCTTCAAGGTTAATATTTCAGGCCTTCTGAATTTTAGAGAAAATGGCTTGAAGATGTGGTCTTAAGGGGTAAGAATATTTTCTGAACATACATATTTCTTTCATATGTATGTTTTAAGGATTGGGGATATTGCGGTATTTTGTTACTGTGGATGCCTATGTTGTGTTGAACCAAAGGTGAGTTGTTCCAGGAGCTTTGCTAGCACCAGCCGAATACTCAAGATAACCTCACAATTGGTGGCAGCTGCAGTGCTAAGCTTTCACACAACACACTTGGGAAGCAGACTCATTGGCATGCTCAAGGAAGGGGGTTACCCTCATCCATGGGTGTGGGGCACTGGCAGAGGAAGAGGGGTGGGGGGAGCGCAATCCCGGTGGGGTGCCATCGCAACTGCCCCCTGTTGGGAGATAATGCCGAGACCCTGTGCCTTTCCCCAGTGCGTTGCCCAGGATTCATCACTCCGGTCTCCCGTCACGCTGATACGACCCATATCCTCCTGGGACTTGAGCACACAACCAGCAGAGTCCAAAATTGAAGCGTTAGCATTGAGGTGTAACATCTAATCCTTATTTATTGCAACGAAATCAAGCATAACGGTACAAACAGTACAAAATAAACATGGCTCCCCTTTCTCTCTCTTCCTCGGAGAGAATGCTGAAACAAAACATCACTGTGAGAGAGAGAGCAGTGGGAGGAAGGGAGCAAACAGCGCGTTTCCCTTTCTGCTTATATACCGGTAGCTCTAGCAATCAGCAGCTGAAATGCATTGCATACAGACATGTGCTCCAACAATCCTATATCTGCAGCGTAGGGAGGGGTGAAATCCTAACACACACACCCGCCCATGCTGGGCGCCACGTCGTGGCTTAGTCATGCTGGCCACATGAGCCGGAAGCTGTCTGTGGACAAACGCTGGCTCCCTCAGCCTATAGAGCGAGATGAGCCCTGCAACCCCAGAGTCGGACACGACTGGACCTGATGGTCAGGGGCCCCTTTACCTTTACCGTTACATTTTAAAGTGTCACCATCTGTGGAGTTTTGGGTTTGTACAGGAAAACAATGAATGTAAAACCAACCCACCTAACCTCCACCTTTGCTTAGTTGATCATCTCTTTCTTTGTGGGAGACTCTCAAGCAGAAGGGATATCGAAGCATTATTGTGGATGTGCTTTGTGCTCTATTCCTCGGCCTATCAACTAAATCTTAAGATGCTGAGAGATGCAGTGTTCAACAGTTTCATTAAGCATCTTGCTTGGTACTTCCCTTCTTGTTCAGGGCAACTCCTTCCTTTGGGCAAGCAAGAAGGTAATTCACCTCTATTTTTGATAGAGGGCAAATGCTGTTCAATAAATACTATAAATAATATTTGGATTACTAAAACAAATGAATTTAGAATTAACACACTGAACAAGGCAATTATATCTGTTTTAGAACTTAGCTGAAAGAATGAACTGGCCTTTTTCTTCTTCTTCTTCTTCTTCTTCTTCTTCTTCTTCTTCTTCTTCTTCTTCTTCTTCTTCTTCTTCTTCTTCTTCTTCTTTTTTATTATCAGCCTTTGCCCAAACAGGTTCCAAGTCTGAATAGCAATTTTTCCTAAAAGCAGCTGGCACCTTACACAGTTAATAAGAATAAGAGATGGAGGAGAAAAGCCATCCTTCTAAGAATTTTCACATATAGTAACACCTTTGTCAAATGACATTTTTAAAAATTAAATTCAGTAGCCACCTAGGACAGTGTTTCTCAACCTTTTTTGGGCCACGGCACACTTGTTCCGTGAAAAAAATCATGAGGCACACCACCATTAAAAAAGTTTAAAAAATTAACTCTGTGCCGCCCTATATTATAATTATGACTGTAAGAAACACTTGCCAAATATTGCTTTCCGGCGGGTTAGCGGTGGCCACCAGGCACGTGACAATGCAAATCGCCCCTCTAGTCGGCGCACGTCACGGCACACCAGCCAGCGTCTCGCGGCACATTAGTGTGCCGCGGAACAGCGGTTGAGAAACGCTGACCTAGGAAACTGCAGAACCTTTCTAAGAAGTGATCAATTCTTTCACTTAAAATTTTCTGTGAGAGTAAACTTATAAGGTTCTCTTTGAATTTCCCTTTGAAATTATTTGTCAATTTTGGACCTGGAACACATGCCCGTTCCAAATTAAGAAATTGTCCAAGCGTACAAAATTCCACTACTTAAATGTTTGTAGCCATCTGGTCATGCTTATCTGGAAAAGCTAGACATGAACAGAAAGATACCAAAGGTTACAACGAAACCGCTTTCATAGAATAGGTTTTGAGAACCGGCCCTATAAGTCTGAATAGAATATCTATAGCAGACCCAGTAACTCACTGACAGCCATTGGCTGCCCCACTTAACAGACTAACAGTCACATTCTATCCTAGCTGTAGGCTCTGAACTGTCTTCAAGGGCAGCCCCACATACAGTGCCTTACAGTAGTCTAAAATTTGTATTAATGTTTTTAAAGAACAGTTTAATTGAACAAAATAAAATAAAAAGGAAAGGTATGCTATATCCTTATAAAAGTTAACAATTACAATTCTATAGTCTAGACCAGAGGCCACTGGAGCAAAGACAACTGGGGCTGGGCAACCTTGGTCCAAGAACAGGCATGGCTGGTGAATCAGCTTAAGCATTAACACTCCTAGCCATAGAAGTCACTTTAAACTTTACTGAAAAGCTGGAATCTAGGAGTACAGCAGTTTTCAAGCCCTATTATGAGCTTCCCATAAGTAATGGCTGACCACTATTACCCATTTATGATCTACAAATGATCTACAGTGACTTTTCTTAGGTCTTGTTATTACTTCGTCAAACTGAAGCCATATTTCCTGAAAGTAACAGAAGCAGAAACCACAGTTTCATGTACTGCACTGGTCTTACGTGGACAGTGGATAAGAGGAAATGGAAGCAAAATCAGTGTAACAGGCAAGTGGCATAGCTGAAATAACAAAGACAGGGCTTTTCATCGGATTGGCAGAGTATTATACTTGATGTTATATAAAAGAGCAATGCCATAAGGCCATTAATGCCAAGTGCCCTATTTAAAGGAATGCCTGTTTTGGCATTGGTTTTCTTCTTTCGGAGAGAAGCATATACGGTACTTCAGGAAAGAGCAGGTTTCTGCCATAAAGAATGTGCCACTCTATTTCAGAAATCAGGAAAGAATGGCAAGCTATTAATGCAAAAAGTTCCATTATGTCCAAAAATAAAAAAGGGAAAAGGAAATTCAGTGGAGCATAAATGGTTTCACATAGAATCAATTCTCCTGTGAAAATGATCACAGTAGAGGTTTGTCAAACTAACCTTCATTCTTCCCTCACTTGCTTGATACTTTTTTGGGGGGAGGGGGGCAATTGTGAGAATAAGAAATATAGATGTACAGAGGGAAAAATACTTCTTTTAAAAGTTCTTGTTTTTATTATACACAATTCACAGTAGTAAGGTGTTTTTACTTGATTTTTTAAAAAAACAATCTGTTGAAAAGTATTGCACATTTTATTATAGCATTTCTTGTCTGAAGGAGTAAGACTAGATCTGGTTGCTTTAATATCTCTCTCTGATCTAAAAGGGGCGGTTTCACGGTGTCCTGAATATGAGAACCTTGTGCAGACATTTTCACTCTATGCATGAGAAAATGGTTAACTACTATTGCAATGTTGGGCCTTTCTGCCCCAAGTAGTTGACATCCACATCTTTACCAAAATGTGTGCATTGTTGGCAATCACAGTATCAGTAAACCTCATGTTTCCCCACAATACGGATCAGTTAATATCTTTGCATGATTATGCTTCTATGCACATGTTCCAACTAACCCATGAAAGGGCAAAGCCTGGTAACATTCCCTCCATTCCACATATACAATGAACAAATGCATAGGGCAGCTATTATGGTGTTTGTTGTCTTGCTTTCATCATGACTTGCCCTTAGTGGTATTGAAGACTAAAGTACTGATTAAGATGCTATACTGATTTACTATGTTTTTCAAAAGCGAATTGGCCCATTTTGCATCTGATGCTAAACCGCTGTTTAGAATACAGTGGTACCTCTACTTACAAATGTTTCTACTTACGAATGGAGCTCCGTCTGCCATCTTGGATGCGGTTTGGATGCAAATTTTTAGATAGGATTTTTTCTACTTACGAATTTTTTCTCCCAATGCATTCCTATGGGATTCGACTTACAATTTTTTTCTACTTACAAATGTGCATTTGGAACGCATTAAATTCATAAGTAGAGGTACCACTGTAATAATAATAAAATAATTTATTACTTATACCCCGTCCATCTGGCTGAGTTTCCCCAACCACTCTGGGCGGCTCCCAATCGAGTGTTAAAAAACAACACCGCATTAGATATTAAAAACTTCCCTAAACAGGGCTGCTTTGTTCCCTGGAACTATGGGAATGGCTCTTGGTGAGCCCTAGGCTCCTCTATTCTCTGATGCATCTGCAAAAAGTTTGGAAGTCTCCACTTTTAAATTAATACAGATTCTGTATTATATCCAAACTTTCCCATTACGTCCAAACTTGAACTATGGTTCGTAAACCATAGTAATCACCCAGTGAGCCAGGATCAAACAGTGCTGAATGATACTGACTTGTTAACAAACGACAGTTTTAACCCTCTCTCTGGACACAGTAGGAAATCTGATTAATTTAAAATCATAAATGCCAATCTGCTCCTTTCAGCCACAGCTGTCTGAGAGCACAATAGGCCACAACAGGCAACATGCGAGCTTCAGATTTGTTTCCATAATGCTAAACTATTGTTTAGTAGAAAGTGAAACGGGCCACCGTTTCATCTGAGGATGGAAACAGACCTGAGTGATACAAACATGAGAAGAGGCACCAGCCATTTATAAGTACAGTATCCTCTTTCTACTTGCCCTTGGTGTCACCTGAAAACTGCATAGCACCTAATAGACCTTCACTGGAATGTCTACTACCCATTCCAAAACAACCCCAAGACTCTTATCAAATGCAGATTCAGATGGCTTCACCGCTAGCCTTGAGTTTTGAGAACTCATATTTTAGTTGACCTAATTAAGATATTGTCCCAATACAGGTTATGGAATATTTCTGGACCATGTTCAAGCATATCGCCAAGCCAGTTCAGGCACTACATGAAACAGCCTGCTTGAGCCCCAGCAAACATTTGGCCTTGCACACACTTCTACTTTATTTTTCTCCACCAAATCACCTGGAGGGAGAACTTCCTTATAATCTTGGCTTGTTGTTGTACACAGAGTGGATATTTTGATTAATAACGAACTTTTGTAAATTTCATAACTAGACAGCTTTGAAACCATGAGCTTGTAACTAGCTTAATACTAAATTAGATTCCCCAAAGAAGGAAAACTAAATGCTATCGAAGTCCTGTCGGGAGTGTGATGAGGCCAATGTTGCTGAAAAATATCCATGTAGCACTAAACCATGAGATAGCCTTACATGAAAATGGAGCACTGCAATATTAGTTAATGTACTTCATGCAATCTTTTCTGGAGCATTTCTTGCTAGGATATCAGTCTAGGTGGTTTTTTGACTTCAGGCAAATACAGAAGCTATACTAGTAGGATGATCAGGATACAAAAGACTCCGATTCTTTCAGCTCAAAATCCTCTACCCCCTATAAGCCATGTTTACATAAGACAACTGGGCGTATAAGACGACCCCCAACTTTTCCAGTTAAAATATTGAGTTTGGGATATACTTGCCGTATAAGAAATACGACCCGGCGTATAAGACAACCCCCAACTTTTGAGAAGATTTTCCTGGGTTAAAAACTAGTCTTATACGCAGGAATATACAGTATTTTTTTCTTAAGACAATACTTCATTGCGGCAGATATTGCATCATAATGGCCAAGGTGTTAGGACATATATTGCATATATGAGGTTCTGACCAGCTAAGCTCTGACCAGCATTACTCTGGATTACATTCAAGATTCTAAACCCCTATAAATCTAGCATTATTGAAGCAAATAGTTGTCTTTTTCTCAACTCTGAAATGAAGGAGGGATCATTGGGGTGTTGCCAGTGGGAAGTAGAACTAATGAATGTGTCTAGTATAATGTTACTCTAATAGACTTTTATCTGATTGATGTAAGCCCTACATATATTAAGCAAAACAGAAACATCGTCACCTACTCTCACCCCCATCCACCCCCTATCTACCTCTTTCCCCCTCTTTCTAAATGAAACCACACACCTTTGTAATTCAAGAAATTTTTAAAAAAATGGTAAAGGTAAAGGGAACCCTGACCATTAGGTCCAGTCGTGACCGACTCTGGGGTTGCGGCGCTCATCTCGCTTTACTGGCCGAGGAAGCTGGCGTACAGCTTCCAGGTCATGTGGCCAGCATGACTAAGCTGCTTCTGGAGAACCAGAGCAGCACACAGAAACGCCGTTTACCTCCCCGCTGTAGCGGTACCTATTTATCTTCTTGCACTTTGAGGTGCTTTCGAACTGCTAGGTTGGCAGGAGCTGGGACCGAGCAACAGGAGCTCACCCTGTCGCGGGGATTCGAACCGCCAACCTTCTGATCGGCAAGCCCTAGGCTCTGTGGTTTAACCCACAGCGCCACCCGCGTCCCCTATGATTGATGTAATATTTGATGTTTATTTTTGTTTTCTTCATCGCTTTAAGGTTCTTCTGAATATAAAGCAATTAAGACGTTTTCTAAATAAAATGAGTATTAATCACTACTGTCAATAGTATTAACCTAATCCATTAAATTAGTTGAATGCTTCTTTCTCCTTAGGCATCTATCCATAAATTGTTTGTGCTGTTTTGTTTATATTGTGTGAGGATAGTTTAGAGACTGAGTAGGGTTGTTTTGCCCCATTCTCCTCAAGTTTAAAAATTAATTTTCTTTATCGAAGTAATATTTCAGTACAGTATATATAATATTTCAGCATTATTAATTATGTTGCTGACTTTTGTGCATGGTAGCAATTAGAATTTTTAAGCAACTAGAAATCATCATTTTGGTCCTGGTCATGGTGGGAAATATTGCCAAGGTAAATGAGTACATGGAGATGCAGGCGGCTTCCTCCACCGCTGAGTGAATAGCATGGTGGGCAGTGATGCTCAGCTCCCAACAGCCAAGTTGCTTCTGCTTCTGCAGTGGGAGGCTGCTGCAGTATAAGTGTATTTTCAGAAGCATTGGTTTGGCTCCTGCTGGTGCATTTACTCGATGCCAACCTTGCCTGTGTCTCCTGGTAAGCAGCAGCGGCGGCTCAGTGTTTGGGAGGTCATGGGAGCAGATTGTCACTCCATTACAATGTCTGCTGCTTCTCTGAATGCTAGTTGCTGGGTATCATGAGTGGGAGGGTGTTAATGAACTCATGTCCTGCTTGTGGGCATCCCATAGACATATGATTATCCACTGTGAGAACAGGATGCATTTGGTTAAGCATTTGGCTTGATCCCTCAGGGCTCTTGCTATTCTTTTGCTATGCTTGTCATCCCGTGAGAGACCATCTGAAGTGCATAGAGGAGGCTCAAACTTAAGATGATGGTGTGCTTTCTAAAGAGCCATTTTTATTTCAAAAAAGACATTCTTGACAAGCTGGCCTGCTGTAGACCCAAGTCCATGTTATTTGAATCCATGTTATGCTTCAAAGCTTTTTTCCTCTATACTTGTGGAATTTGTTCAGAGTGAATAATGAACCCCTCTGTGAATATGGAGCTTCACAAATAATCAGTTCTGCTGTCCCCCCCTTTCTCTTTTTGCTATATTGCTCCTCCACAAGTGTTAGTGAACTGTTATTCCGAGTCAACAGACAGCAAGAATTTGTCTGTTTCTGACCCAGACCCTGTACATAATGTAGAAAAATTCCTTCAGTAGCACCTTAAAGACCAACTAAGTTTTTTATTTTGGTATAAGCTTTCGTGTGCATGCACACTTTGTCAGGTATCTGACGAAGTGTGCATGCACACGAAAGCTTATACCAAAATAAAAAACTTAGTTGGTCTTTAAGGTGCTACTGAAGGAATTTTTTTTATTTTGTTTTGACTCAGGCCAACACGGCTACCAACCTGTAAATAATGTAGAAAGTGAGTTAATTTTTTTAAAAAAATATATTAGAATGGCAGAGGAAGAGAAACATGTCACAAGAAATAACTATATTAACTGTGGTCTGAGCTTTTGTGCATTTTTGTTCCGAACATTTTGTTATCTCTTTCATGAGAATCTCTGTCCTAAAACTACAAAGCATTCCTGGCAGATGATGAATAGAGCTGCTGCATAACCGTCTAGGAATGTCATGCCTACATTGGACAAATTTGAGTTCAGAATTCCATCTAAATTTGGCTGCAGTGACATGAAGTTTCTAGCTAATTTCTCATGCGCACTGTTCATCCATATGGCTTTGCATAAGTCATTGACATGCAAAACTGAAATTCCAACAACTACAAATAGTAAACATGAATTTTGTTTCGGCTTTAAGGAAGAATTCGGCTGGTAGTTTCCTCATAATAATAGCATGCTGAGATTGAATTCATATTTGCTTAAGAATAATAAAGGTCACCCATGGAACATAATAACGAGTTACATCTCTCTTGAAAGCTAATCATTTTTCACATATTTTACTTATTCTTGTATTTCCCATCCCTGAGAACAGTGTTTCCCAACCTTGTGCCTCCAGATGTTTTCGGACTACAATTCCCATCATTCCTGACCACTGGTCTTGCTAGCTAGGGATGATGGGAGTTGTAGTCCCAAAACATCTGGAGGCACAAGGTTGGGAAACACTGCCTGAGAAGAACTCAAAATATTTACTACCACTGTGAGCTAATTTGTGACAAAAGAATTTCTGCAACTGTACAATGAAATATGTCAGAGTTGAAATATTGGGCTTTTATCCAACAACACCATCCCATTCATGTCAGGAGTTCCATTTACACAATTAAACACCGTCTCCCTCTCCTGCCCATCTGTGCTCTCTGTGCCCCACCAAATCACCTCCAGACTTACCTTCCAAGTCCCGGACTGCAGAATCCGGGACCGGCAGCCGTGTGACACCGGAGGTTGTGTTGACGTAACTTCCGGTGTCGCTTTGTCCTTCTATGGGCACCAAAAATGGCCTACGACAACACCGGAAGTCGCGGCTATGCACTTCCGGACATGCGTAGATGCGACTTTTGAAGCTGCCGGCGGCCATTTTTGGTGCCCATAGAAGGGCAAATAAGAAAAAAATGGCCGCCGGCAGGAGAAAATAAAGGAGAAAAACGGGAGACGAAGTGATACGGGGGACCACCGGGAAAAGGTAAGTAAAAACGGGGGTTTCCTGGGGAAAACGGGGTACTTGGCAGCTATGCCTCCAGAGGTTTGGAGGAAAATCCATAACAGATTTGGGGGCACGTGCAGGGAAAATAGGAGGAGCAATTCCATTGTCCAAGCAGATGTCTTTGCACAAAAGGGATAACTTGGTTGGATAAAATCCTTGGTGCTGAATCCCTTCCAAAATGATTATGCCATCCTGTATGTGTCTGCTTAAGATAACAACTGCATGTAGCAGTTAAATCTATTGACTTTGCACACTTGAGGATAATACATCTTGGTTTGGGCATAGATATTTCCCCATTGCACAAGTGAAGCTTTCCTCAGCTGTAAAAGAGAAGACTCTTTGCTTGTGGAACTTCAAGTATGCATTAGCTGTGCTGCATTGTGGCCATCCTTTTTACAAAAGCCCTTTCCTGTTGCCAGGCAGATTATTAATTAAAAAGAACACATTAAAATCCACTAGGAAACCTTTAAAGCACAGCAAAACAAACAAACAAAAAACATACTTGTGAGTACTTAGGAGGTTTGAGGGGGGCACGCTGCCTCCATTCCTTTTTTCCTGTAATTATCTGAAAATAGAATGTCCACCTGCTCTCAGCTACTGAGCAGCTACCATATTTTTCCCATCCAGTTCCTCCTGTAGCAATGGAACTTCATCAAGCACCATCACTCCAAGGAGGACTTTCTTAATATTCATTCAGGACACAGCATCAAGGAGCCCTGTGCACTGGCTGCTACAGCTGTGGGTGACTGGGACACTGTTTTCAAAAGTTCTAAAGTGGAAAAAGGGGAAGGGGATGAATGGATTCAGTCAGACTTCAGATTCTGAAGTAGACCACTGTTCGGATGCAGGTCATGATCCTCACAAATTGGATCAGTGAGTCTACTTTGGAATCTGATTAGGTCAGATTATTCCTCTATCCTTGCATCTAATCATGGTTTCCTCCAAGATACATCATTCTATTGCCACATTTTCCCCAATTCCACACCTTTCTGCACGCTTCCATCAGTCGGCCAGTATTCTGTAATCACGGACTATACACATTGAGCTATACACATTCCCCCCCTAAATATTTTTGTACCTGTGCAAACTTTGGGGTCACCTCGAGCTTGTTGACCTGTCTTGTATCTGCATGGTGCCAGTTTGGCTATATGACCAGCATTCGGTGAATTGAATCTGATATTCATTCATATGATTCCTGCAACTTCCACTGTGGGTGGACAGAACAGGAAGACATATGTGAAACTGACGCTATGCTTCAAAATAGAAGAGATGTGAGCAGGGACGTAAATTGGTCCTTAAAGTTTCGAGAAATGGACACATTCAATATTCGTTGATTGAACGTCTAATAAATATCATGTCATATGTATAGGCTCCCAAAATAGACTGTTTGTTAGTTAGGTTTGAGAAACAATTTGGCAAAACGGCATTTCTTCCGAATTCTGAACGTTCACATTCTGACAGCTCAATTCAGGAATCTTGCAGGGTCTGAATTTACTCATCCATTTACTATTGGATAGGGGGGGAAAATGGTTTTCATGTTTCAAAAGCGACCTGGGTTAGGTCCAAATGTTCTCTTTGTCTGAAGGAAGCAGTTGTCCACTGACAGAAGGAGTCTTCCTCTAATAGAAGGGAAATTTTAGATCCAACATTCTGCTAAATTGAAACTTTATGTATTTATTTCTAATTTATATACTACTTACTTGCCAAAGATGGCTTCTAAGCTGTTTATATTCTCCTTTAGTTCTTGCTATCATCAAGTGATTGGAAAGTGTGATTGACTGTCTGAGACTTTATCCCTTTAAATCCCTACAATAAACACTTTGCTTTCACTGGTTTTTGCTATATTGTAAAAACCAGTAAAAACTAAACCCACACACACACACACACACACACACACATTGTGTCTAGCATGACCTAATTTTCTAAAAACTATAGTTTGCATAGATGCACTGGCCTGTTACAAAAAAATAATAATGGAATTCTTTGTTCCGTTTATTTTCTAGACAAACAATAAAGGTTTGAATGAAGTGCAGCAATAAAAGGTTAGGTCATATCTAACCGAGAAATGACTCCTGAGTGGAGAGCAAAGATGAAGTACAATACTGTAAATGGAATGGCAGGATGGCAGGAAATAACTGAGATGAAAAATAACTTTCATTCTATCTTCAGGTCATGGCACCTGCGTGTTGTGATTGTTCAGGCACTTGGAAAGCAAAAGTTCACTAAACTAATCTTAGTTTTTAAAATGTAATGGAATTAAGCTAGTTTTAATCTCACACCTTTTCTATTTAGCATCTCAGTAGAATAAACTGTATTTATGCATTTTTTAAATGAATTAGTCAACATTTTATTTATGTATTTATTTAATCAATCAATATGTACAGGTTTTTGATCAAAAGTTTCTGATTATGTAAAATATTTCTCTAAACCAATGGATAAAGTCAACTAATTTTTTTAAAAAAGTAGAATAATAATATTATTGAAAATATGAATAAATTCAGCAGGAATGAAAAACAAGTATGCATAATAAAATTACATTTCTGGGTAGGCTTGCCAATCAAACATTTTTAGCAGGCACTTGAAACAGCACAGTGAAGATGCCTTCCTGATCTTAAAAGGGAGGGAGTTACAGGGAATGGGTGCCGCCATACTAAAAGATTGGATCCCCACATATGGAACTTACAGTGCAATCACATGAATGTCTACGCAATGGGAATTACTGCAAAGTAAGTTTGTATAAGGTTGCAGCCTTAGGGTATATTTTACTTAAGCAGATTCTTGGGGTGGCAGCAGGGGCAGGGCTTCAAAAATGGTCACTGGGGGGAAAGAATTGTCCCAGGACATTTTCTGACTCAATATTCCATATTGGAATATTAATCCGTTTCTTTTCTTCAGGCTGTGGCACTTATAGCTCTTTTCTAAAGCATCACAGCAGTGTTCTCCAAACTTATGGTGTCTGCTTTTTGTTGTTTAAAGTTAGAGGCACTCCACTCGTTTTTATGGTGTATGTTAAGGCCGGTCCATGATGTTTTGCTGGCAGTAGGTACAACAAAAACAGAGATAATGGGCTAATGCTGCCAATTTCTTCAAAAGTCCAATACAAAACAAGCAGCACGCAAGGGCACCAGATTCAATCAAGTTTCAATCAAGTATTATTAATCCAAAAAGAAAACAATAAGAGAACCATATACAAGTGCTGACACAGAAGCCAAAATCAAACGTTAAACAGATAGCATGTACAAATAAATACCAAAAGGCAAACCAGTCTTTATGGTCTTTGAGGCTATAGCGGTCAGCAAAGTGGCAGCAGGTCGAACGAGGTATCAATGGTAGATAGGCTGCCGGCATTTTTTGCCTGTTTCGCCCATATGACGGGCTTTTTCAGTAGTTTCTCCTTGTGCTTTTATGTTTAGTGCATTCACTGGTGGTATAAACCAGGTCTTATTAGTATTCGAACTAAATCACTAATATACATCTAAACAAACAAATATCAAAGACAGTACTTACAATTTGTATGAAACCACTTATCTTGGCTTAGGCCACAATGCTCAGGTTCTTTTTCAAAAGGTTCTCTCATTTACATATTCACTGGTAATACAAATCAAATTCTAATTATTGTTTAAACTAATACAGTAGTACAATTTCTAAAATACATGTACACATAAAGAGATACTTACATTTCTTGTATTCAGAGTATTTTTGGTTTGAGCATATATTGACTAAGCAAAAATCCTGTGTTTGGAGCACACTTATATACAAAAAGTTGGTTCACAGGTGATAGTAATTAGAAATGACAATTGGGGGGGGGAAGAAGAATGTGAGTACTGATAACACTTACAGTATCTCTATGATTACTGTATGTTATACTGCTGGTGTGTTAGTTTAAATGAATACAGAAAGGTCAAGATCTGAGTTTAAACCGTCCGGTTGTAATGTCTTAAACATAAAAATCAATTTAGTTTCTTGTTGTCTCAATATTTTTGGGATGTCCTGCTTGTGGTATTTCTTGGGTGTGTACTGCCATAAGCCAAAAAACATTAAATCGGAGTCACTGTGCTTCATTTGTAAAAAATGAGATGTAAGAGGGGCTTCCATCACTTTATTGCGGATGCGTGATCTGTGTTCCCCTATACGTACCTTTAGTGCCCATGTGGTGCTGCCTACATATAGTTTGTTGCAAGGGCACCGTATGCAATAAACTACGTTCTTGGAGTTGCATGTGGTCATGGAGTTGATTTTAAAAGTGAACTGCATATGTTCACTTTTTATTTCTTTTACTTGTAAACTGTAGGGGCACATATTGCATGAGCCGCATCTATAGTGCATCCCCATGACCAGGCGGCTGGGTTTTCTGTTTTTGATGCTATCAGACCGTGTTTCAAGCAAATTTTTTCGGTTGCGACTGTCTACACGTCTATATGCGTCCTGTATGATACAATTAGGGTAACCCCGATTAACGAGAGCTTTTTCTACCTGATGAGCTGCATTTCTATAGTCTCTCTTGTCCGTAGCATTCCTTTTCAGTCTGATTAACTGTCCGTATGGTAAATTTCTTTTTAAATGAGAAGGGTGACTTGAAGAGTAATGGAGTAGGGAGTGGCAGGCATGCAAGCACGCAGCAGAGGAGACAGGCAGGTGCACAGTGCCAGCAGTTGGGGTGATTTCTGCTGTCTCCTCCCAGCTGCTGCGAGGCTGCCACCCTGACACTACTGCTTCACCCCACTTCATGGGTGGAACGGCTCTGGTTGACGTATGTATTTTCTCAGAACAGCAGACAGGCATGGTAGAATAGCCCAGCTAATATTGTCTGCAATATTAAAAAGCAGAGACATCACCTTGCCTACAAAGGTCCGTATAGTTAAACCTATGGTTTCCCCAGTAGTGATGTATGGAAGTGAGAGCTGGACCATAAAGAAGGCTGATCGCCGAAGAATTGGTGCTTTTGAATTATGGTGCTGGAGGAGACTCTTGAGAGTCCCATGGACTGCAAGAAGATCAAACCTATCCATTCTGAAGGAAATCAGCCCTGAGTGCTCCCTGGAAGGACAGATCATGAAGCTGAGGCTCCAATATTTTGGCCACCTCATGAGAAGAGAAGACTCGCTGGAAAAGACCCTGATGTTGGGAAAGATGGAGGGCACAAGGAGAAGGGGACGACAGAGGATGAGATGGTTGGACAGTGTTCTCGAGGCTACTAACATGAGTTTGACCAAACTGCAGGAGGCAGTGCAAGACAGGAGTGCCTGACGTGCTCTGGTCCATGGGGTCACGAAGAGTCGGACATGACTAAACGACTAAACAACAACAAATATTGTCTGCAAGCATCTTGCGCTCTGTGTTTCCCATTACTTTGCAGGATGATTGTGATGCTTTTCATATTTGCTCATACTGTATGTTTCAGGGAATTACAGTACATCCCCATTTCCTTCCATGGGATTATGTTACGGGCAGTTTATTGTCAGAAGAGAGTGAGTGTTGCCTGGTGTCTCTCCACCCCAGTGGGCACAGACTGTGGGAAATATCCAGCGTGGTGGCTTAACTTTTCATCTGTTCTCATGGCATATCTTGAATCAGTACTTTACTTCCTTGTTATGTGACTAATCTTGTGGGGGTGGGGGTGGACAAGTACATAACTGCATGTAGAACTCTTGTGAAGGTAGACTGCTGAGCAGAAAAAGGCGCAAGCATGCAGCAGAGATACTATGCTTTGAAAACAGTAATGACTTTCAAGGTGATTCATGACTGTATTTAAATTTTCAGTGTGCTATGTGACAATTCTTAGACATGAGGGACTCTGCTAGGAAGGCAAACTGACACAGACAAGATTTTTAACTAAGAGCAGCAGTTGTTTTATGTTTTGCAAGTGTTTCTCAGTATTTAAACTGCTTACTACTTGCATCATTTAAACAGTTTACAGCAGCAAATGTTACAATCACCAAAAACATAAATAAAAAAATTCATTCAGCAGCACCTTAAAGACCAACTAAGTTTATATTTTGGTATGAGCTTTCGTGTGCATGCACACTTCTTCAGATACACTAGAAACAGAAGTGTCAGACCCTATATATATACAGAGGGTGGTGGGGGTGGTGGGGTGGGGGTGGGGGTGGGTCTAGTTCTACCTGTAACTAGAACTATGGAAGGCACGACATTGAGCCGCATGAAATGGAAGTCCATCAACCTCACCAAGAAACTTGCACAGGTACAAACTGACATAATATTTCTGACCAAATGCAAGAACCTGGATATTGTTCCTAAGGGTCTTAGAATTAAGAACCCCCTTCAATCAACGTATCCCACAGAATATGCCAGGAAACTTTGCCACACTTTATCCAAGAAGCTACTCAAACATCTTATCGGCGTTCTTTATTCAAAACAGAAGCTTATAAAGGAGGAACTCTCTGCACTGGACAACTCTATCAGGAATCACCCAGCCTGGCAGGAGTTCCACAAGGAACTCAACTGGAGTTACTGAAGAACCGGAAAAATAAAAAACTACCTGTAACCAAAAACATAATCTTGTTCAGACTATGTATTCAGCCTTTGTATTAGTAGGTGATGCCCCCCTAAATTGCCCCCCTAAGGATTACAACTCCCATAATCTCTGACCCATTGGCCAGGTGATGGACAGCTGATGGAACTTGTAGTTGAACAATATCTGAAGGTCACCGTATTGACTTAATGAGCACCGCAGTAAAGCAGTGGAACAGATGCACTGATTTGATATAGAAAGTTAGTGCAGTATGACATTTTTTAGAATCTTAGAGTTGGAAATGACACCACATCTAGTCCAATTCCCTGCAATGCATCTATCTATCTATCTATCTATCTATCTATCTATCTATCTATCATCTATCTATCTATCATCTCTATCTATCTATCATCTATCTATCTATCTATCTATCTATCTATCTATCTATCTACTCCCTGCAATGCATCTATCTATCTATCTATCATCTATCTATCATCTATCTAATTACAGCTATTTATATCCCACCTTCAGGGATACAAATCCTTCTAAAGCAGTTTCCAAGAAACACTAAACTAACGTACTTTCCCGTTTATTAGACACCCCCACATAGAAGACTCCCCCCTATCTTGCGGGACTCAATTTAAAGAAAATGAGGGGAGATGGCCCAAAGTTGTTGAGCCTCTCCCCCCCCCCCAGCTGCGGGCAATAAACACTCTCTAGATCGTTTCCCATGCACAACAGCATCGAGGGAAGTTGCGCTCCAGCCAGCCAGCCGGTTGGCACCTTCCCCCATGCCGCTGCGTGCGGGAAACCATCTAGAGAGTGCTTCTCACATGCAGCGGCATCAGGGGAAGCTGCGCGCCGCCAGCCAGTGCCCCCAGCCAGTGCGCAGTGGCATCTCTCCCCCATGCCACTATCCGTGTATTGGATGACCCCAGTTTTTTTAACATGATTTTTGTGTCAAAAACCTCATCCAAGACATGGAAAAATACAGTATATTCTTAAAACAAGCAAACAATTAATGATGATGGAATTCAGTTGCAATGAAGATGATGCCATTGTAGACTTTGATTGTTTCCACACTAATGGCCTTTAGTATTACTGAGATATTGCTTTTCTGTAATTAACGGGAAAATAGAATCATTTTGAGGTTCCGCTCAATATAGCACTGTTATCTAGCAGTCTTCTTGTCCATGGCCAAGAATCGTCCATAATGTTAACCTGGGAATCTGTGGTCCTTTCCGATATTAATCAAACCCTTTCTGTAGCTTTAGCCTGTTTCTCTAACGTTGAGTGCAACTGGAAGATTCATGGTACATTGCTCCTTAATTACCCTGTGTATAGCTTCTCTGAATGTCACAAGTGCTGCGGTGCTGTTAGGTTTGGACTTGGGTTGGCAGGCTCTGACACAGGAGAAGGAAGATGGGAGTAGGGTGAATGGTGAGGGGGGATTTCGCCTTTCCACCCCAGCTTTAGCCACTCTGGAAAGGGGATCTCAGGAATGCTGGCTCTCTTTTTCTGACCTTCCTGTGGAGCATAGCACCTCTCTGGAAATGGAACAGGAGACAGCTATGACTGAACAAACACTGGAACAGGAAGGTACAGCCTAAAACCCAGGCACTGTCTTCTCAGATGGGAGTAGACCGATCCCAAAGGATGGTTCACGTGCAATCTCAATATTCACAAGACAGTTTTGCAAATGACCATGCCTTGCCTTGTCTTTAAAAGGGGGTGGGAGGGTGGGAAACTTGTTGGGACATCTTCATTGCATCTGTTGAGTTCTGAACTTCTTACACTGCTCCATAACTCCTATATTGTGACTCCTGAACACTCTGCTGCCCAGCCTGTACCGCTAGTTGCCTGGATAAAGACCTCTTTCTTGCTTACAAGTAGGAACCTCTGTCTATGTTCTGAGCAGAAACCAGGATGCTTAACTCTTCTTTATTGTCAGCTTTTGTTTCCCTCGGTAAGAGTTTCAATTATTTTGTTTTGCTACATAAAAATGAAAAGAATTTGGGGGGGGGGGAGAAGAAATCAGTAATTAAAGCCGACTCCCTCTTTAGGGGAAGACAATAAGAAGCAATTCGGAGAGGCTATTTACGGGGCAAGCTGGTAGAAAGACATTTAGGCTGCAAATTGCTATCTTACTGAATGGTTTATAATTGTCTCTGGCTTTTGAACAATTTTACTGTTGTATTGTGTTACTTTTTAAAGGGTTTGTTGTTATCGGTTTACTCAGTGCAGTCTTTTGCATATGCAAAGATCTGCCCAGCGCCCCCAAATTTAGCTTAGCCCCCAAATTAACTTTTATTATGCTTATGTCAGACACCACGCTTATGCCTGATCTCTTGTTTATGAAAGAAGGGAGGAAAAAGAAACAAACCTTTTCATTTGTTCATTTATTTACAATACACTTATACTTAAGTATACAACACCAACACACTTAAACTTATAAGTATTGTTTAGGCACTTACTTAGGAGAAACATCAGTCATGTCAAAGGTGCCGCTAACCCCGCTGCCGCATAGCAGCTCAATAGAATATGTAACATAATATATTGATGTAAGAGTTAATTTCACATGCACGGTGCCATTGAGAATGACAAGCGCCATTGTTGAGTCAAGTGCCGCCGTTGTGAATGACAAGCATGGCGTGTCTTTGATAAATGAGTGCACAAAGTCAAAAGTCATTTAGTGAAAGAGTAGGTATACATTTCGGTAATACCTAGGTATATGTGTGTTTTGTTTTTTTTAGCTTGATCAAAATTATTTATTATTTCTTAACAGGTAGATAGTTAAGAGCTTAGGCAGCTTCAGTGGCGGGTGGTCCCCCCCCCCCCGAATTCAGCCCTGGGTTTACTGCTATATAGTAGTCAGTCATCAACTTTATTTTACTTGTCAATGGCCTTGACAACTTTCAGATACGCAGTCAATATTTCATGATTTCCACTTCACAGATTACAATATAGTAAAAAATAACTTTTTTAAAAAAAATCCACAGCATCCAGTACAATAAAATTCCAGATTAAACTAAAGAGATGGAAGCAGAGCCTGTGACTCGTGCTGTGGGGCATGATGGGGAGATGGGACAAGGCGAAGGAAATCTTTCGCACTAGTCTGTTCTGACCTAGGTTCTGACCTTCCCCTACAGCTCCCTGCTACTCCAGGACTCACAACAATATATTTTATTGTATTAATACACTGTTCACCACTTTGGGGACGTTTGTACCAAAAAGCCACAGCATACCTAATGGTCTGTTTGCTAATAATTTGTCACACTTGTTTGGTGTACAGAGAACTTCATGATTCTTCTGTTCATCACAGATGAAGCTGCATTGAATTCTTTCCTTTCTTGATTTTCTAAATCACTCCGGGCTTGAATACAAACTGAAAGGGTTAGACTATGACTCCCAAATAAATTTAAGAAAGCAAAGCTATCATAAAAAAGGTGGTTTCCACCCCTTTCTTTTAAGGTTTGCAGCTATAAAGCTTCCATTTAACAGTGTATTTGTCTTTTGTGCCAAGCACAAGGCAATTTTTCATGATCTCATTCTCTTTTTCTTTCTGAAGTCTTCAGCTTGTTGAGTTCAGAAAGAGCTTAAAAACTGACATTAGTAGTATAAAGCTTGAAGGAGCCAATTGATTTGTAAGCCCAAAGAGCCAAAGGCAAAGTTCTTGACAACATACAACTGCTGAGCCACCGGGTTCTGCTTCTGAAATACTGTCACAGATCATTTCCATTTGCATTGCAAAATGTATAGCAGTAATGCAGATCTTAACAAGCGCTTTGCTTAAAATCCCTACAGCACAAATATATTAAGGTTCTTTATAGTTCTTTGGAAAGCATTATTCAAGAACAGTGTCCTAATGGGAATTAATCACAAACTCTACCCTGACAGAAATATATTTGTCAGTTAAAAGACTGAGCAAGTGTAGTATATGAAACAAAGAGCTGTTGCCAAGTATGCTGTGGCTGCCCATTTAAGAATCATAAGGAAAACTGGACCTCATTTGCTTGTGCAGGTTTTTATAACCTCCATTGAGCTCATATTTTACCTTCAGAACAACCCAGTAGGACAGCCTAAGTCAGAGTAACTTCCACTAGGCTTTTCTCAGTGAAATTCAGTTGAGCAGGGGTTCGAATCCATAGCCAGGCCCCAACATTCTCAATCTAGTACCACCTTGGCTTTCTAAAGGCTTATTCAAGCCTTATTCAAGGCTTATTATTATACCTTATTCAAGGCTTATTCAAGGCTTATTCAAGGCTTATTATTTAAGCTGCTTATCTGTGGGTCTATCTCTTGCCACTTCAGGAGCATATGCAAGAACGAGCTAGGTTGGCAGAACCAATTCTATACTTCTGTGCAGGGGAGAAAAGAACCTCTTTAGCGTGGAAAGGAACGGCATAAATTGGCCTGACCAATGTGGTTCCTTCAAGCACACGTTGCTAGAACAGTGTGAAGTTGCACCAGCATAGTTTTTCACCACTACTTTCGCTTTAGATTACTATAGGCTTTATCTTGACATGCAGAGATGTCTACAGCATAAGGAGAAGGGGGGAGGGGAGGGGGAACTGGAGAAAAATACAGTGGTACCTCGGTTTGTGACCACAATCCGTTCCACGGAGGCAGTCGCTCCCCGAATCAGTCGCTCGCCGAAGGCACGCTTCTGTGCGTGCGTGAAGCACCGATAGAGTGCTTCTGCGTGCGCTGCACAGATCACTTTTGCGCATCCGAGCGCCGTGAAACCCGGATGTGAACACTTCCGGGTCCACGGTGGTCAGAAACCGAAGCAGTCGCAAACGGAGGCGGTCGCAAACTGAGGTTTGACTGTAGAATGAAAATATATGGAGATAAGTACCTTCACTTGTCAAGATTACCTACAAATTGTTTTATTACTAAGGGGATGAAAAAGCTCTCACAAGCCTAAATTGCAATTAGAAACAATTTAGTTTCCTGCAGCCCTCCCATGAAAGCTTTAAAATAAAAGGTAAACAGGTACAGAAGAGTAAAGTGTTATCTGTAGCACAAGCAGTTTAGGTACAGATTTGTACATGAATAAGTCAATAAGTGAGAGAGGCTGTTGAAAGATTCATTAATCTTTAAATATGAGATTGTTCATTTTGTACTCTACTGAAGATTATCTAGTGATTTTCATGTACTAAATCTGGAAAAGTGCCATACTGGGTGGTTTCTTTTTTCTAAACCCCGTGAATACAAAGCTAAAAACTGCAATCAAAACACTGACACATTACAAAGTTATTTATTAAATTGGAAGCTTATATCCCTCTACCTGTCTGGGATAATGGAAAAGATTAGTGGTGCATGATGCAATTGTATGTTTTCTTTAATGGTATATCTAGCAAGTGTGGGCTCAACAGTAAATATCTGCAGACAGGAGGCTGACCTAAGTAATGAAATTTGTTCCCCCAGATATTGAGCACGGCTGTTGTGTCAATACAACAGCAGAGAGGATTTTTCTGACTGTGAGCATGTACAGTCGTACCTTGGTTGACAAACGCCTTGCGAGTCAAATGTTTTGGCTCCTGAAAGCCACGAACCCAGAAGTGAGTGTTCCGGTTTGCAAACATTCTTTGGAACCTGAACATCTGATGGGGCTTCCGTGGCTTCCGATTGGCTGCAGGAACCTTCCATGCCTTCATTTCCGAACGTTTTGGAATTCGAACGGACTTCTGGAACAGATTCCGTTTGACTTCCAAGGTACGACTGTACTTGTATCTTCAATAAATGTTAGTCAACCTTGGTGGCCTAGGTGGCAGCAATACCCAGGCATGTGTTCCACCAGCTTCAGCTGGTGCAACAACTGTGACTCTAACTGGCAAGATCTGACCCAGCCTTTGTGATCCCCTGCCTGTGTCCAGGCTTGACTAATATAATTAGCTCTATGTGGTGTTGCCTTTAAAGACAGCTTGGAAAGTTCAACTGGTATAAAATGCACCCACCAGAGTCCTGAATGCCAGTCCTGGTCTAGAATGCCAGATCATGTAACATCAGTACTACAGAAGTGGCACTGATTGGCAGTGTGTTTCCAAGCCCATTTTAAAGTGTTGGCTTTGTGTTGTGAATTGGATATGTAATAATAATAATAATAATAATAATAATAATAATAATAATAATATGTTAGAATTACTATTAATGTCTTTTTGGAGGTTGTAAAATATTGTTTATTGTTTGTTGAGTTTGTACTTGTGAATTTTTAATATGGAAGAATATCACTCTGAAAGGCATAAATATAAATGTTTAAAAATATGTGCCCCTAGGAAACTGCAGCCTACACTATTATTATTATTATTATTATTATTATTATTATTATTATTATTTAAATTTGCAAACTGCCCTTCAGCCGAAGATGAGGAGGCAGTTCACAACATAAAAATACAAAATGAAAGCACATACATAATAAAACAAAAACCAACTGTCTCCATCCCACAAATGCATTTGAAAGCCATAGAAATCAGCCAAATTCCTGGTTGAAGAGAAACATTTTGCCTGGTGCCTAAAGATATGTAATGAAGGCGCCCATCCTATACTTAATATTTGCTGCTCAGTGATTTATTTTGAAGTGGAATATCTCTCTTTCAAATTGTTAAAAAGTTGTGTTATGGAATGCAATAGAACTTCTCTGTTACAGTCAAACCTCGGTTTGCGACCGGATGCACAGAAGCGATCTGCACAGCACGTGCGTGCGCAGAAGCGCTCTATTGGCGCTTCATGCATGCGCAGAAGCGTGCCTTTGGCGAGCGACCGATTCGGGGAGCGTCCGCCTCCGCGGAACGGATTGCAGTCGCAAACCGAGGTACCACTGTATTTAAATTATGTCTTTATTAACATAGGCAATCATTGACTTGCAGAATATAACAGGCCTTATTCGGATGTAATGAAACAGCCATTATGGAAACAAGCCTAGGTGACGTTTGGGCTCATTTTCATCCCTGCCCTTCCAGAGGAGATCAGAAGCTTTTACTTGACTAATTGCAGTTTACTGTTATATCTCAACCTGGACAAACTACTATTAGATTTAACTATGCTTTACTGAAGCAAGCCAACCTCTAAATTATTAAACTGGCTAGTTTAAACAAATCTTGGTTATTATTAGTCACAGTTTAGGGTTTCAACATCATGCTAAACTTTGGTTAGTCAAAGCTTCTGAATTGCTCCTTGCTGGAGGAGACAAGAGGCGAAGTACATATTCTGATGCTCTCCTTGGCTTACTCCTATATCGATACCCCATAGTTTATCATTCCATAGATACACAACCTATTGTTGTGATATGGTTAAAGGTCCATATTTGTGTGGTTTGTTCTTTCGTGTCAGAATGTATCAGAGTTCTTTCCCAAAGAGGGGGCACAGTTTGTTCCAGCATAAGTAACAAAACAAAATCCTTTGTAGTGTGTTCATTTAAAGCTGTCTTATGGAATCTGTTCTTCTGTTGCTCTTGGCCACATGAACTTTCCTGTTGTCAGTAAAACCTACAAAACATGGCACTGAGATTCTGGTTCTGCCACAGGTGAGTGCTCATTTCTCATGAGACAATAGTCACAAGTGAAGTCTGAGGTCTTCAAATTAGTGTCGTGCTTTTTAAGAAGAGTCATGTCCAACAGCCTTGCATAGTGAGTGGTATGAAAGGCTGTTCTTGGAGTGACTAGACGGTCACCAGGTAAACAGCCTTCATGCTTATTTAGCCTTGAATCCACATGGGGACCCAAAGTGCAGAACGCAGAAAGTTCTTTTGTGCGGCTTTCCAATAATTTTGTTGTTTGTACATACATAGTTTTCCTTGGCTGGGGCTGCTGTTATTATTCAATAAAGAGAGAGAACAGAATTTTCAACTGGGAAATATTTGAAGGTCTCTTTTCAGTAATTATCTTACTACTACAAGCTCTGAGCAACAACAAACAGTAATTCATTACTTATTGCCTTCATTTTTTTAAAAAAAGAAACTAAAAACCATGAATGTAAAAAAATGTGACTGTGATTTAGATGTTTTTTAATCATTGGAAGCTTAAATTATATGTATTTTCTTAGGTTGCTGGATATATCTTCCAATGTGTGTCCTAAATTACTAGCAATTTTGTTATAGATCATGGATGTGATCCAGCAGTTCAGCCCCTTCCTAGCAAGCCAAGGTTTCGTTTTTGTTTTTCTGTGTCCAGTTTGCATTGCATTTTGCAAATAACATCCCTCCCATTTGTTGCATTTTGGATGCCAGAGTTTTGGCAGTCAGAGATGTATGGAGTCAGGACACCATCTGGTCATGTTGTTTAGGGTATTTTTCAGTATGTGCAACTTGAGGATGTGATCAAACTGCTTTATGTTTTGGAGCCTATCACTTGCTCTCTTGATACCTGCTCTTCCTTTCTTGTGAAATTCACTTGCTATATGGATCCTGAAAGTGAGTGATGCTTTATTGAGGGAAGGGGTCATCCCTATCGCCTTGAAAAAGGGCAAAATTTAATCCTATGGTTCTGAGAAAATATTGCCCAGTGTCAAATGTGTTGTTCCTTAATAAGGCAATGGAGAGGGTAATGACATCTTAATATTGGGTAGTTTTGCGAGATGCTAATTATTTAATTTTCAATATGATTTCTGGCCTGGTTATAAGATGGGCACAGCCTTGGTTGTCTGGTTGTCTGATGCCATGGAATGGAAAGTGGGAGTGTGACCCTGTTGGTTCTCCTGGACTTCTCAGCGACTTTTAATATCATGAGCCATGATATCTGTCTGGGTGGGGCTTGATTGACACAGCTTTGTGCTGACTTCAGTCCTTTCTGACAGGGCAGACGCAGTCAGTGGTGCTGGAGGACCTGCTCTTTCTCATAGCCTTTGGCTTATGGGGTGCTTCAAAGCAGCGTTCTATTACCCCCCCCCCTTAAGGATTTTGTTGTCCCACCTTTTGTCATTCTTAATCCCAGAGTGGGTTGTATGAGACCACTGGGGAAATTCATCCAGAGGTTTGGGTTGCATTGACATCTGTATGTGCATGACCCTTAATTCTACCTCACATGTTGATCTGATAATCCTAGGGAGGTTGGCCTATAGCACTCTTGAACTAGTATCTAGAGGAAGCTTTGATATGAGTCACCAAACTTTAAATTAATCCAGACAAGATGGAGGTACTATGGGAGGGAAGGCAGTCTGCTCTGGATAGTAGGGTTCAATTAGTTCTGAATGAGGTTGCACTCCTTCTGAAAGATCAAATGAGCAGTTCACATGTCCTCCTCCACTTGACACTATCAGTAGAACAGGGGTGGGGGACCTCTGAACTGCAGGCATAATTAGGCTAATAATAATAATAATAATAATAATAATAATAATAATAATAATAAAGACCGGGCTCAGGGCAGCAAACACCAGATATAAAACAATTGATTAATATACAGCTTAAAAACAAGATTAAATACAACATTAAAATGCAGCCTCATTTCAATAGAAACTCAAATCAAAAACTGTTTGGGGAAGAAAATCTCAAATCTTCACCAAGGCCGACTATCCAGACTGGTCTCATGTGGGCCAGAAAAAGCCAGGTAAGTCCCCAAATATGAGTTCCATCACAGAAGGAAAAAGGAAAGAGGAGGAAGGCATCAAGTTGATTCCAGGCCAAAGGCCTGGCGAACATTATGGGTCCCAGTTTGGCCTGTGAAGCCATTTCCCCCAAACTACATTCACCTGCCCCACAGACCTTACATCATATGTGATGTCAAATGAGGGGCAGGCAGAAGTGCGAATGCCAGGGCACAATTGGGAGATTTACTATGCACTCCTAGTTGCACATTAAAAATGGATGCTTGCTGTTGCCGCCAATCAGCTGATCAGGAATGAGAGCAAGCTGGGAGCTTCATTAACAACTCTCTAGTCCGGCAAATTTCAGCAGAAAGTGAATCTTGAAGCCAGCACCTGTCAGTTGATAGGCACTGAATCCAAGCTCCTTGGGATTGGCTTCTTACTCATTGAAAAGACATTCCACAGAAAAGGCTCACCACAATGAGCATTGGCTGTGAGCCACACTTCTCACTTATGGCGGCTACTTCTCATCTCTCACCTGGAGTTTCACCTTGAACAAGTGAGGCTTGTCTCAGCTCTCTTCGTAACACATGGTGTCAAAAGTGGCTTAATCCTGCCACTAACTTCTAAAAACTAAAAGCAAGCCCTGTAGCTCTTAAAACTCATGAGCAGGCACTAAGAAAATACCTGGAAGAGCATCAGAAGCAGTAAGTGTATACTGATGCCTAGCAAAGGAGGGGCCATACCATCCCAGGGTAGGAGAACAACTGGCCAGGGTCTGGTCTTGCCTGGAGCTGGAAGGCACAAATGGCTGACTTGCTCTCTGTGTGAACCAAAGCTATGACCTCCCAAAGCTTGTGGGGGGGGCAAGTTCTGTTGGGGTACTAATGATGTGAGCTCTTCCATCTTATGCTTAGCCAGTACCTGTGTAAATAAAAACATATATCACAAAGACACCAGAGTCCCCAGTGGCCTTCATTATGGGGAAAATAACATTGAGGTTTCTGCAGGCACTATTCAAGTCTTTTACTGCTTGGAGATTGGAGTCTGTGTAGCATAACATTCTGCTTATACCAGCTGCATTGTTACTATAATCACTTGACTAGTAGGTTGCCCATACATAATATTTATTATTTAGGATTTTTATGTGTTCTGCTCAGTTCAGGCTTAATGAGAAGCCCTGGATTGCTACTACAGTACAGTATATGTCTAAGCTCCTGCAGCCTTGGGATTTTCATGGTCCTCCCTTCTGCCTCCTCCTCTTTGCTTCCAATTCTTTTTAAAAGCCACAGCTTCCTGTGATACCCAGATTTGTGCAACTATGAATTATTTCAACCATGGTTAGTGAGATCAGGCTAGAATCAAATCCTAGTTTCAGATTATAGCTTGTTCTGAAATCACAGAATAAACAAACCAAAGTTTCCAGGGTTAGGGAATCGTGGGGTATTAAAATCAGAAACCTATGTTTCTGATCACATCTCCTGGCATGTGGAGGAGGAGGAGGACAGGGGAGGGAGAGTGCATTACTCCAATTCTTGCCACAGCTCTTTCATGTAATGAGAAACCATTATGTTTCTCATTATGTGTGAACTGGGCCTATAAACTTACTAATCACCAATTTCTAATAAAGAGTTCAAACATAAAATAAAAATAAAGGCCACGTGAGTCAAACGTTATTTGGAAATTATATTTGACTTTCAAGTTGTGGGGAGAATCATATTTCTTTGTAATACTCAGGTTCCCTCAAAGTCTCCAATCAATTATTAAAGTGGCATTCCACACAATGCAATTATTTCTACAACATCACAAGAGAAAAGCTGTATATTTGTTGTGATGACACAATTAATTGTGTCTTTTAGGCATGTATGTCTTTCTCGTTAGAGTAAAAATCCATTCTTGGAACTGTGCCAAAGAGATTTGTAGGCTTGAGTTGAAAATGCATTATAAAAAGAACACTTATTTTCCTCTAGATGGTACAGCTACTGTTTAGCTGAAGATTTAACTATTTCTACATCCTCATTAATTTCTCTCCCCTCTTTTTCTTTTTCCATCCTCCTCAAAAGTTATTTTCATCTTTGACTTGCAAAAAATTATATTCCATAAATTATAGACAGAAATAATGTAATCTAATGTGTATACTATCAAAGAGGCAGATGCAAAATCACAGGCTAGAGATTAGGTTTTTACAGAGCCCTCCCAAGGTGCTACAGGTTAAAAAGAGAGAGCAAGAATTGATAATATTGTAAAGGAAAAATGTTTTAAACCTTAAAAAGTGCTACAAGAAAGATGAAGCACTTGTTCACCTTATACACCATTGCTGGAAAAGAATGTATTTATATCAAAGAGTAATTTAATTATGCCTAACCTAAGGGATTATTGCCATGTTACTCTTCAAATTATGGTTGACTACAACATGGTATAAACTTCCCAGTGCTTACATTTTGGGGAAAATCACATTTCTGCTGTGAGCAACTTCAAAGTAACATTAAAATCCTGTTGAGAAATCATGATGGCTCTCTTTTTGGTGGGGAGGGGGGGGAGTTAGGACAGCACCTTATCAGATAAATAAAAAAGTGTGCAAATTAATAATACGCCTCAGAGCCCGCTGTGTTTGTGCAGATGAGAGCCGCTCTGATGATGAGTTCTGCTCAACGTCCTCTGTTAATATTTTCCATGCCCCAACCTCTCCTTCTCCATCCCCATCTTGCTCCCTCTCCAAGATCCTTTAGTAAACAATATACTTCAGGGGTACTTAGGTCCCATGCAAAGAAGGTGGGAACACTTCTGTATATTGATTAAAAGTTTTGATTATGAAGATAGCAACTGGTAGAAGAAAATCAAATATAAAATACATGTGTGAACAAAAATTGAAATATTTAGTACCTACTTGTTTGTTCTTTTAATGCATCCATTTCATTGATACAGTGGCAATGCAGGGTACTTTTCCTTTACTAGAGACACATGTTCTTCCTTCAAGATAGCTTGAAAATATATGACATAAACCAAAGAGCTCTTTTTTTATTAAAAAAGCGGGGCAGATGGAATGGTCCTGACCCAACATGGGTCAGATGGAAATGGTCCTGTCCCTTATAGAGGACAGATGGATTAACCAAAGCCTAAGCCAACACTCAGAATAAAATTGTATTTTAAATAAAGTTGTGGCCAAAAACAATGCCAAAAACCCAAACCTAAAATAATGTGTGAGTTGTGAGTTATTTAGGGGGAATTTCTGGGAGCTTCGTCACGCAAAGCCATTCTCAGTGTACTTTATGTGTGATATTAATACAACTTGCCCTTTTATATTATATCCTTTAATCCAGAACTCACATGAAAAAAGGACAGATATAGTTTCAATTAAACTTTGGCTGCTGATTTTGTCGACACAAAACAATGTTCTATACAGTGGTACCTCTACTTACGAATTTAATGCGTTCCGAACACACATTTGTAAGTCGAAAAAATTTATAAGATGAATCCCATAGGAATGCATTGGGAGAAAAAATTTGCAAGTTGAAGCAACCCTATCTAAAAATTCATAAGTAGAAAAAATCCTATCTAAACCGCATCCAATATGGCGGACGGAGCTCCATTCGTAAGTAGAAAAATTCGTAAGTAGAGTTATTCGTAAGTAGAGGTACCACTGTAACTTTATTCCCCCTTTCAACAAGCTTCATTTTTACAACTTTTATTTCCTAGAATAGTGGGATAAAAAGTGAGAGAGTCAAGCTAGGGTATGTTGCTGGTACAGTGAAATATCCAGGGATTAGGGAAGGGCCACCTGTGGTTTAAATTATTTGGTGCTTCACATACTCTGAAAGACTAGTTTTTGGCTGTTATTTCAGGCCCAATCAAAGCTGGTTTGGCTCTAATCCAGAGGCAACACAATGTCTGGAGGTTTGCTGAGCAGCTGCTACTGCTGCAGTAATTACATACTTCTATGGAACAATGCTTCTTCATTGTGTACCATAAAGGAGACAATCTAAGTAGGTCTGTTAAAACCGCATTGGCCAGTTCTACAGCTCAGGTGCCAGCCTTTGCTTTCTCTTTCACCTATGTCCAATATACAATTATACCTTGTTAATTGAATGTTTAAACCACCTGGCTTTCACTCCAGCAATTTCAACATAGGTGTCTTTAATCCATGCCTAAACAAAATTTCTAACAGCTTTCTGTATATATAATTTTTCCCCTTCCAGAACAGCTATAATTGTCCCAACTACATCTTTTAAGATAATAACCCTGGTTGTTTATTTTGTAGCTGACATTTGTTTTTCCCACATATACAATTGGATTATCTAGCTTTATACATATAGGTTGTGCAAAGCTCAGATGAAAACAGCCATGAATTTTGAAGGTCAAATCATGGTGCAATCATAAATGCTAGCTTGAAATGTTGTTTGCTTTGTAAACATGTTTCTCAGAGTCTTTGGGGTCAGTATTGATGGCTGTTTCATTCTTGTTTGGGGTTATCAACAGGTTCTACAGCAGATTGTTGTAAGAGCAATAGTTATTGATATCTGCAAATGCAATAAAAGGCAAAGGAGCAGACCGAGTCATTTTTCCTTTGTCAATTGGAAACATCACTCAAATTTCTGCTCTGAAAGTTTGGGGAAGGCTTTGCTCAAATCTTTGATGGAAAACTCATTTATTGACAATATTATCACTGTACCATATGTTACAGGATATGGTTTTTAATGCACAGAGATAGAAAAGAAAACGTGTTACTATTAATTCAACAGCCTCCCAATATTTTTTATTGCCCCTTGATGTTTCTCACTATAGTGTGCTATTTAAATTAAGTAGCAACAACTGTTGAAAATGGCATAAATGCTTAATGAAATGCTTAAGAATATTTATGATCTCTACTGTGCATTAATTTTTAGACAAGTAGAGTGTGGTGCCATATGTCCTAAGGGGAGAACTGAATCCCAGATCATTTCTGTTTTCTCCTGCTGGGTTTCTATGGATAGAGAATGGAGAGCCAGCATAGAGTAGTGATTAGTGGTCTAGAATTGGATTGGGAAGACCTTGAATCAGGATCAGCTCACATGATGTCTCAGAACCGCAGCCAGAACCAGCCCAAGACACCTGTGGCAAACCACAAAATGGCACACACACATTCCCACCATGGCAGAAAGGATTCACATCAGGAACAAGGGGGTGAGGATAAAGATCTGTATTGGGAACAAGGGTGGAATAAAATCTACACCAGGAAGGGTGGGAGACCAGCAGCACCTCCCATACTGTATGCCAAGAAGCTGCTGTAGACATAGCAGCAGCAGGCGATACATTCCTTGGAGGCCAGATCTGCCGCCCTAGGCAGTTGCCTCACCTTGCCTGCTGGGTGCGCTGGCCCTGGTTGCAACCATAACCTCTTGGCAGTGGAGTCACTGTTATTTGCTGAGAAGGAGGACTCATTGGCAAAGCCAATCCATGGTTCCTGCTGGCAAGTCCACACAGCCCTGACCTCACCCCTCTCCCTCCCAGTCAGCAGCACCAACTCCACTAGTGGGAGACTATTGCTGCAGCTCCACCCTTCCGGGTAAGTTCATTCTTCCTTGATCTGTATTTGCACTGCCTCTCCATAAAGCTCATGGAATTAGGCACACTCTCAGCCTAACCTTGCCTTTCATGGTTGTTATGCTGAGGATAAAATGGAATGCCATTGCAAATGCCATTGTCAACACTTGCAAAAGAAAGTGTTTCCTGTAGAACAGGCATCCCCAAACCTTGGCCCTCCAGATGTGTTGGCCTACAACTCCCATGATCCCTAGCTAACAGGGCCAGTGGTCGGGGAAGATGGGAATTGTAGTCCAAAACATCTGGAGGGCCAAAGTTTGGGGATGCCTGCTGTAGAACGACCCAAAATGATGCATCAGGTAGGCCAAATCGATGGTCCAGATGCTCTCCGTGATCTTGTTTGTTCCTCTATTTCTCATCTGCAAATGCTGTAGCAGTGTTTTCCCTAGAAGCAAAGAACAGCAGTTGGCTTCATTCCATTAGTTTGACTCTTCCGGGGCATCTTCCCTCTGCCCTTGTAAGGCCATGGGACCAACGGCATTTATTTCTAAGAACAGGCTAATTTTAAGTACTTTGGTTTTAGTCATTTGCATTTGCCAACAGGGCTAATTAGAGGAACACTAGGAGTCTAACACAACCAGAATGTCTTATAAAAACACAGAACAGCTGGTTCAAAACTGCTGAACTTCACAAGATTAAGTTAATACAATTTGTCTTTGCCTTGCTGTGTTTTTATGATGACCAGGGTTAAAGTATACCCTTACAACATTATATAATATTGCTTTTTGGGGGTCAGTTAGTATCTGAAATGCAAATTCTGGCTATCTCTTTTTGTTATGAATGTGTACATTTCTGTGCTCCACTGTAAAGGCACCCTATTCTACTGGATAAAACACTGCCTAATATTTTATTCCATAAAGTTTATCATGTGACTGCATAAGTAGTAGTGGGAATATTACAACAGAAAATATTACAATAGAGAGCTGTTTAAAAATCTACTATATTTTTCATTTTTACATTGATGCATGACTCAACATTGTAAAATATTAGTGCTTATTTAATTGTATTTTGACTGCACCATGTTCATTCTAGGCTAATAAGATTCATGGTGCCAAAAATGGTTTCAGTGGGCTTTCTGAAAAAGTAAAAAGGCCATCTGTCTTATTGTTAGGCTGTTTTATTGTGATTTTTGTAGGGCCGTTGAAACCATATAGCAACTAACTCCTTTTTAAAAGAAAATATTCCAGATCTGTGTATTCTGGCTCTACTTGTTGATTCACTTTAAAGTAAAGTTATTCTGTTAATGATGTTTAGGCATTGTCATCTTAAGAGTGGGGAGTTGACTGTGATTACTACAATATCATACTTCACAATATATTTTACAAATGCTCCCTTCCATATGAATAAATGATGCAATCCTATACCTACTTACATGGGAGTAAGTCTCATTGAATTCAACATGACTTACTACTGAGTTGGCATGAACAGGATTTCACACACATAGTAAATGTGGGCAAGTTTACCCATTTCTTACATACATGCTAACTAGGAGCTGCTGCCTCCACTCACATTGCATGCCAACTCTACCTGCCTGCCACCCACCTACCAGCCCCCCCCCCGCTGCCCACCACTCTCCCTTTACACCTGGCCAACCTTTTTACACCTTGCCTAAACCCATCATCCACTCAATGAACTCCCAACCTCCTCCTCATTCCCTCACAGTTGGCCCAACCCACCTCACCTTGCAGTTTACTGCACAGAAATCCTCCCCTCTGATAAATATTACTAAAGAAACTATAGTTTATTACCCAAAATTAATGTTACTGAATATTTTTGATAATGCCATTAAAAATATATTGTCCAAAGGGTTGGTGTTATATATGATCTTGGCTGCATGAATAGTAATTGCAACTCAATGGAAAACTGCCCCAAATCTTACCCTGGATGCTTGGTAACTGCTCACTATGGAATAGAGCTATATTGGTGACAAACACACTTAATTTGAGATTTTGACAAGGACTGGAACCTCCAGACTTTTTATATTATATGGCATTCCTTTATAACCTGTACAGCAGAGCCATCATTTTCAAGACAAACCTCATCACAAGCCTGCTGTATACACACACACACACACACACACACTCGCAATAAAATTGGCATGGAACCAGCTCTTTCATTAAAAGCAGCCAGTTTCCCAAAGCCTGTTGGAACAAGAAAGTATTTGGCTGCCAGTGGAAGGAAACAAAGAGGGAGCCATTCTAACTTCTCTACGGAGGGAGTTCCAAAGTCTGGGAGCAGCCACTGATGAATAGCCACATGATGGGTGTTCAAAAGACAACTGAGGAATACAAGTCAATTATTCTTTTAATAATCTGTTGCACGTTTTTACAGTAGTCCTGCTAATGTCTTGATCTGTTTACAATTTGTTGTAAATATTCAATAAACCATTTTCATTCCTTAATAAAAAGTTTGTTGTCTTGATTTCTTATTCTTCCCGTAAGTTTTGCCATTTCTGCATATTCCATTAGTTTCTGTAGCCTTTCTTCTCTGGTATTCTTCTTTTTTCCATTTTCTGGGCAAATATTATTGTGGCTGTAGTTGCATACATAAATAAGTTTCTACAGTGGTACCTCTACTTACAAATTTAATGCATTCCGAACACACATTTGTAAGTCGAAAAAATTTAAGTCGAATCCCATAGGAATGCATTGGGAGAAAAAATTCGTAAGTCGAAGCAACCCTATCTAAAAATTCGTAAGTAGAAAAAATCCTATCTAAAGCGCATCCAAGATGGCGGACGGAGCTCCATTTGTAAGTAGAAAAATTCGTAAGTAGAGTTATTTGTAAGTAGAGGTACCACTGTATATTGTTTAGGTAGCTCTGATCCCACAATCCCCAGAAGAAAAGTCTCCGGGTTCTTTTAAACAAATTTTATCTTAAATTATCTTTTTCAATTCATTATATATCATTTCCCAGCTTCAACCTTATTGCAAGACCACCACATATGGTAAAAGGTACCTTGAGAGCTGTACATTTATAGGCCTAGATAGTCTTATTTTGTGACAGATTTTGCTTCGGTTCACAGATAATATGGAATAAATGTTTCACCTTGCTATTGACACTTGCAGCCATGCACAAGAAGTTACATTTTTCATATGATCATTATAGTTATACATAACATATACGTAATGTTTAATAAAACCATGTTTTCTAAGGCACATGGCACACGTTGCTGAATCATAAGCAAAGTATTTTTAGAATCCCAGTGAAAATGGAATTGTTTCACTTCAAATCTCAATATATCAGAGCTCTAGGGCAAATTGTTCATGGTTGAGATGCAATCAATTATATTCTCAAAGTAAAGGGGGGGGAGAGAAAAGGCATACCATACCACGTTATGTTCACAGAGCAGCTATGATAAAATATGAGTAAGTAGAAGTTCACAAGCCATCCCAAATATATTTTATAAGGGCATATAATAAAAATGTTTTAAGGCTAAGTAATATATCTGCTGTGAGAATAGCAATAGAAAGAGCAATGTTTGTTTTATTACCAGCCTTGAACTGCGAAATAAAACTCAGCAATAATCCCCCATCTGGAACATCTGTGAGTTACAAAAAACCCCTACTTTTATAATACTCTGGGCTAAAGAAAATTATAAGCCTTGTTGTGTTTATCTCTTGCCATTTTCTCAGAAATATGAATGATTCTCTCTGGTCTTGGATCTTTTGATGAGTTACAAACTGTTTAAAATCCATTTGCGTGTATGTGTGCCTCAATAAAGTGTGTCTTATTACAAGCTTTGCAGAAATGGACTAAACTAGAATATACAAGAAATATTATAAAGTATTATAAAATACTTTTATAATTGACCCCATATTTAAAATTTTCAAGCAGTGCAGTTTTTAGTTTGACCAAATTTGGATTATATTGGTTTTTCTTCCATTATTGTATTATCTGGGGGTTGGGAAAATCTGAATTTAGCAGAGGGAAATGGCAGGCTCCAACTTGGATGAAGAGAACATCATGTGAACATTCCCAAAAGGTTAACTTTAGACCAACATTTATGAAATGTTCAGACAAGTCACAGTGCAGGGCAAGAGTGTGTTAAAAACACATGTGGAAATATCTAGGGACCTTAATTGAAGTGAGCAGACAATATATATAATGCAAATGGAACTGGCTGTTCCAGTGGCCAAGTGAAAAGAAGATGGATTTGGATTTGATATCCCACTTTATCACTACCCTAAGGAGTCCCAAAGCAGCTAACAATCTCCTTTCCCTTCCTGGCCCACAACAAACACTCTGTGACGTGAATGGGGCTGAGAGACTTCAGAGAAGTGTGACTAGCCCAAGGTCATCCAGCAGCTGCATGTGGAGGAGCAGGGAAGCGAACCCGGTTCACCAGATTACGAGTCTACCGCTCTTAACCACTACATCACACTGGCTTACTATAGATGGGACTCACAGAGCTTTGATAATTGCATAGAAGAGAAAATTTCAACAGGTGCAGATTTTCTTTCAAGCCACGCCTGCTAAAATTCTCTTTGTGATGCAACTATTAGGAAAACAGGATTTTAAACTTGGTGCCAGTGTGGCACATGGCATGCTTACTCATGTCCTTTTCAGTGGTCAGGAAACAAGTGCATATTCTGTGCGCATATTCTGAGTGGTGGCAAGGAGAGGAGAGGAATAATTACCAGAACCTTTTTTTACCGTAGTCTTTCCCCAGAGCAAATATCACTGGAAGCATGTAATAAATTAGCAATCATAGAACACACCAGAAAGTTTAAAGTTAGAAATAGACTGGGGTTGGGGGAATGGCCTAGCCTGGATACTTGTGGAGATTCATATACAAATGGAATGTACATAATGTGGCAAACATATACAATACCCAGTTTCTCCAAGGTCAAAAGATAT
This sequence comes from Zootoca vivipara, assembly GCF_963506605.1. Classification (NCBI taxonomy): domain Eukaryota; kingdom Metazoa; phylum Chordata; class Lepidosauria; order Squamata; family Lacertidae; genus Zootoca; species Zootoca vivipara. The sequence goes on from NC_083285.1 coordinate 5,125,912, forward strand.
GTTTAATTTTTGTTTAACAGTACTTAGTTTATTTTTGGCTGCTATTTTGTTAATGTTGTTAATATTGTTTCATAGATTTATAATTGCTGTATTGATTTGTTAATCATATCTGTGAATTCATTTGAATGAACAGCAGATAAATGTAATCAATCAAATCAAAACATGCCTTTGTGGATTTGGGAACGAAAGGGTTACACGCTGGTGACATACTGTAAATGAAAGAACATTTCTTCACTTTTGGCTTGCTTTGGACATAGAGAAAATATATTTTGAAATATATAGTTGCTTATGTCCAAAAAGCGCATGGACAAAGCATGCTTGAGTCAGGTTCTTCTACTTTACTTTAGGACAGTTGTTCACTGGCCCTTATCTCAAGTTCAGGCCATGCTAGGCATAACTAGCCTTGCAGTTGCACCTGTGTAGTTCACCTTCCAGCTAGCCTGAAGGAACTTATCAGCTTCCCTGTGTACTCATAAGCAAGCAAAGGCTCTTCTTGCTGTCCTGCTAGGTACTGATTGTGGACTGCATGATATTGTTAAGCAGAAATGCTTCTTAGAAACAGACTTAGAGCAGAAATATTAGTGCTGTAATCACTGTTTGAAAGCGATGTATGAGCAGAAATGCCTGCTTGCTTTGCTGATCCAGTGGGTCTCTACGTTTGGTTCTAAGTCATGTCATTCACTTGGGGCCCAGGTAATGACACCCCAGGTATCATCCTATTTGTGAATAATAATCCAGACTTCAAACCTGAAAAACCTTGATCCAGTTGGGCAATATCAGCAAAGGAAACCTGCATTCCAATCCTGTTTGTGCATATCTGCCAAGTTTTCCCTTTTCTCGCGAGGAAGCCTATTCAGCATAAGGGAAAATCCCTTAAAATAAGGGATAACTTGGCAGCTATGTGTTTGTGTGCGCAGTTCCAATTCAGTATCTGTATTTAGATGAGGATATCCATGTGCTAATGATTACTGCATAATTAAGTTGCTCATACATAGCCCAGCTAGAGAATTAGAATAACACCAATCAGCTGTTTCGCAAATGCTGATGGGTATGTAGTCTCCCTGGCTCACACTTCCCTATCAAGCAGCTGACCATTTCTAGTTGCCCAACAAGGCTTACATGTGCACATACATTTGAATACAGGTCCCAGTCTTCTTCTTTGGGATCATGGTTATGTGTAATTTAGGATGCCAATAAAGGAAAAGGAAATAGTTCGATTCAGTTATAGGTAAAGCCGAATATTTAATTGTAAAGGAGGTAGTCTAATTGATCACACTTCATATTTTATTACTAATCCATATGTGTTTTGCTAACTCTACCAGGAGGCATTGTTGATAAGGATCTCCGTCGCTACCTCAATTTACGGTTCCAGAAGGGTTCAGTGGATCACGAGCTCCAGCAGATCATCAGAGACAATCTCTACCTCCGAACGGTGCCATGTAAGTCCACGTTTTGTTTTGACATATGAAACTACTGATCCTTATGAATGCAGTGGTAACAGCAACACTAGGTTGCAGATGGGATATTCTGAAAAATTTAGCACCCATCCAGGCTGATGATTATTGAATTTTTGCAAGGAGAGTATCATGAATGAGTAATTTGCAGGCCTTTGCTGGTGTTGAAAATTCTGTTTCATTTTGTAGCTGCAGTAAAGAGAGTATTGCCTGGAGCAAGTAGCTTTATGCTATATAAACAACTAAATATGATCCTCGTATGGATTGCTGACGGAGGCTCTTAATAACTGTAATTTTTGAATGCATAGAATATCATTAGTGATATCATTTGAGAGCCAGAGTAAGATCTACAAGTTTTTAAATGTTGGCAAGAAGAATGCAATTTGGGAAATGTTGAAATTATGTATGTGGAATGATACTTCGTGCAGTTGCACCAGGAACTGTGTTGTTGTTGTTTTTTACATAATCTCAAGTGATTTTCAAAGAAAAATGTTAATGTAACTCTGAAAAAAATGCCAGAAGTGTGAAGAAACTTTTGCTTGCAGAGAGAAAGGTGTAAGAGAATAAGAGACGGCCAAATTAAATGCATCTTGTAATTGTATAGTGCTTAAAAAATAAAAATCAAGGCTGGCTCTTTTGAACCAGCGATGGGTTCTCTATCAGGGTTGTGGTTTTATATTAGAGGGCAATATATGATGGGATGCAGTAATGGGATGCATCCATTTTGAAAGCAGCAATATCATTTTCTTTAGTGAATTTAACTCTTTTATGTTCACCACAAAGTATTAAACAAGACCCTTTTATATTTCAAGGGTTGTTTGTTTTAAAGCAGGAAGTGAAATATCAGACCTGGAAGTGTGTTACCTGGGTCTTGTGTATGATCATAAAAAGTTGTCTGAATGAGTAATGTTGTTGTTTGTTGGAGGTTTGTAAGCTGGCTGTCTCAGAGAAGGCACTGGAAAAAAACATTCTGACAGTAAGAGCTGTTCAGTAGTGGAACAGACTCCCACGAGAGATGGTGGATCTTATTCCTTTGAGGTTTTTAAGCAGAGGTTGGATGGCCATCTGTCATGGATGCTTTAGCTGAGATTCCTGCAGTGCAGTGGGTTGGACTAGATGACCCTTGGGTCCCTTCCAACTCTATGATTCTATGGTTTTATGTGCTGGGAATAAACCTGAGATGGAAATTCTTGTCTCTAGTCTGCTCCTGGGCTACATACTGAGGCCTAGCCACTGTATTCCTGATTAGCTATTGGTTTCCTGACGTGTGTCACAAGCTACAGATATGTAACTTTCAGCAGAGGCCATGTCCATAGTTCACTTGGCAGTGGGTGGAAGTCAGTACTAAGGAGCAGGAGCTACCCTCATTCTCTTTAACTTTTGTACAAAAAAGCCCTTTTCAGATATTTTGTCTGCACGGGTGATCTCCCATGTAGGAGACATAGGCCCTGCTCGTGTTGAGCTTTTACACATGTTCATATGGATGTAAATAAATGCCTCTGCACAACCAGGGACGCTACTTGCATTCAAGAGAAGGATCGTAGCTCCCCCCAGACCTTCTAAATGAGGGAGGATCAGGTACTGAGTGGGTGGGGGTGGGGCTTGTGTCCATGTCCCTACCACACCCACAGTTTAACCCTTTGCGTGTTCTCCTAAAAACACTCCCAAAAATAGGAAGAGAACACACACAGAGTGTTAGTTCAAAACTATTATGTAGTCTCCAGATGGGGATATAATATATTACATGTTTCAGGTGTGTCATAACCAGGGCTTTTTCCAGCCAGAACTCACTGGAACTCAGATGGGCACCATTGCCATTGTAAGAGAACATGGTCATACCTAGCCTTTCTTTGTTCACCAATAGTGCAATTCAATATGTGTCTATTTAGAAGTAAGCTCTAGTGCTGCATAAGATTGCATAAGAGCCAGTGTGGCGTAGTGGTTAGGAGCGGTAGACTCGTAATCTGGGAAGCCTGGTATAGAGCTTCTCCATCTTTGGCTGCACAGAATATAATAAATCTACATTATTCTGATGTCAAACGGCACAGGGAGGTGTGTGATTTTTGTACAGCTGTGTGAAAACCCTAACGAAACAGGAGCTGATTTGTCCGTCAATGAGAGAGACTGTGGAGAGGAAAGTGCATTAATTTCAAAACTAGTCCCCACCATAGATGGCTTGTGAACTGAGCTGGAAAGTACTGTGGTAAAAGCAGAATGGGACAATTCACAAGAAGCTGTGCTAGAAGCTACTAGGATAGACTTAAAAGGGTGACCAAGAAGTTGTTTATACTGATAAGTAAGGCTGCCAAAACCTGGAGCATCAATCATAACAGATTTCAATTACTGCGATAGTGACGTGAATGGCAATGGCAAGATTTCTAAGTAAGAGTGCATGTTGTTAGAAATGGTGTTAAACCTTTTCTTGCTCCTCAGTTTATCACAAGCTGTAAACCAGAAGCAAATGCTCTAGAGAATCACAGGGCTTTCTTCCAAACCTTTTAAAGTATTTTGGGGCAAAACATTCTCACAGTCTTGGACTTCTAAAATGAAGGTTCAGTTTTATAGATACTGCTGATAAGAATGCTGGTGATAAATTTTACCTGAAATGAAGGGAAATGCAGGGTTTTGTAGAGCGGGCGAGGACAATGTGAGTGTAACATAGGCTCCCATGTTCAAGACTATACTTAGACAATAGCAACTGCTTAAATAATTGCATCCCTTGATTTTAACCACAGGTCATGTTAAACATGCTTCTCTTATGCATTGTGTGTGAACAGTTATAATGGTGTAATACAGTAGATTCATACAGCTTGTCCTATATATTTATTTAAGTGTGTATTGAGGCCAAAGTTGAAATCTGTATTTAATGCTTCATATACTTTTCAGTCAGCTATGAGTGAATGCTGTTTTGATAGGTTCATCAGTAATGGTGTTGAAGTTTCTGGGCTTTACTCCAGATGGCATGGCCTCTGCTAATTTATTTTAAGGGTATATCATATATAAGCAAAAAAAAAAAGCATTTCAGGCATCCCTATGTGTTAATATTTTTTATGTTTTATGATACAATTTGGATGGCTAAGGTAAAACCCTTGAATGGTGGCAGTGGACACAAATAAAATAATCATGTGCAAAGAAAATAGTTGGCGCATGAAAGCATTCCATGCAGTATTGCAAAAGCATTGTAGTGAAGCCTACGAGGGCCGTAGCCACTCGAAATGTAGAGGATTTGTGCATGACCATCAATTTGGGCCTGCAGTGGTCACTGTTCAGTTGTCTTGGGTGTATACGCTGCATTGCTTAACTGGGAATGACGTTCATATGATTTGGCAGTTCCAAATGGGCCGTGTATCCACAGCAACTGCTGGCAGCACATTCCTTGAGCTGCTGCTTTCTTAAAGCTACACACTCTTACACTCAATTATTTGAGGACTTCTCAGCACAGGTGGTGCTGTGGGTTAAACCACAGAGCCTAGGGCTTGACGATCAGAAGGTCGGCGGTTCGAATCCCCACGATGGGGTGAGCTCCGTTGCTCGGTCCCAGCTCCTGCCAACCTAGCAGTTCGAAAGCACGTCAAAATGCAAGTAGATAAATAGGAACCGCTACAACGGGAAGGTAAACGGCGTTTCTATGTGCTGCTCTGGTTCGCCAGAGGCGGCTTTGTCATGCTGGCCACATGACCTGGAAGCTGTACACCGGCTCTCTCGGCCAATAACGCAAGATGAGCGCCGCAACCCCAGAATCGGTCACGACTGGACCTAATGGTCAGGGGTCCCTTTACCTTTACCTCAATCTTACCCAATCACCTGTCTTCCCCATTTGTGAATAAGTTAATGGTGAGGGACTCATTACACATTACACTTACTGTGCTTTATAGATTGAAGCAGTTTCCCCCAAACACAGTTTTGATACCTACAATGAGTCAGGTAGTGAAAGGACTGAAGGGCCACATCCTGCAACTTCTTTGGTCAAGTTCAGCCAATGGGTTACCACCACCACCCTTGCTTCATGCCAGGCATCTCCAAACTGCGGCCCTCCAGATGTTTTGGCCTACAACTCCCATGATCTCCAGCTAACAGGACTAATGGTCAGGGATGATGGGAATTGTAGTCCAAAACATCTGGAGGGCCAAAGTTTGGGGGGGCCTGCTCTATGCAGTTACTATTTACATTTGCTAGAGGTAATTAAATTTGATATGGAGAGCAACCACAAGCATCTTATGCACCTTCTTCATTCTAATGAAGTGCGAACGAAAATGCCTACCCATTAGACAAAAAGGTACAAAACTCTGTCCCTTCCCCTCACCTTACCACCTTGTGCTCTGTAGATAAAAGCATTCTAAGGGTGGCTGTCTGTCAGTAAGGCCCTAGGGGGAAACAACATAAGCAAAATATGTGATTCTATCAATAGTCTTATAGCCACCGGAGTAATATGTAATTTGCTGTGAACATGGGTAGCACAGACAGAATTGAAACTTTATTTTTTGTGTAAACCAATGATTATAAATGTTCTGCTTATATAACCAGCCAAGAAAAGTGAGGTTCTCATGTAAGTCACGTGTTTCACTATTTTCCCAGTGTTTGTCATTCGCCCTTGTCATCTCCCTTGACCATTAAGGTGCAAGATGGTTACATCAATAAGATGTTTATGATATCTAAAATTTAAAAACTAGCCATATCTACTAATATGTCACAGGACTGCCAGGGAGAGGTCTGGAAAGGAGGGAAGGATTGGAGCAAGGTGAAGAGGAGCCTCTAGTCAGTGACAGGCGGGAAGGGAGAGAAGCAGGAGACAAGGAGTTAACGGAAGAACACTCTGAGGCAGAGGGGGTCTCGCAGGGAGACTCAACACCTCTTGAGCAGTTCCGGGACTGAAGGGGAGGGGCTGCCTATTCCCTCTGCACTGGAGCGTAGGGGGTGGAAGCTGCGAGAACAGAGAAGGAGGGTGGGAATACCCAAATTCCTCTGTTGGAGGAAAAGTCATAAACCTAAAGAACTGAATATATCTCTACGTAAGCAGAGGTCTTTCTTGCGGAAAGCTTCCAGAACCCCTTACATAATGTTCTTCTTGCAATGACTTCAGAAGTGTTTGAATTGACAGGTTTGCCAATGCTAATGCCACCCACAAATTATGCCCAGATTTGCGTATATCATAGCTGCTAAGTTATCCCCTTTTTTAAGGGATTTTCCCTTATGCTGAATAGGCTTCCTCGCGAGAAAAGGGAAAACTTGGCAGCTATGGCGTATATGTTGCGCCAAATTCAAATTTGGATCCTCTTTTGTGGGTAGAGCAGAGGGACCATACATAAACCAGGAGCCACAGACACACAGAATGTCAACAGTTGAAGCTTTCCCCACAATAATGTTTTTGTTCGAGAAATAGCTAAACCTGTAAAATTTCTGCCTGTCGCACAGCTGTTAAATGCACAATAAGGCCACAAACAACTCAAGTTCCATTACTGAAGGTATTTCATAAATTGATCTCAGGCTACCAGTGCTACAAACAGTGCAAGACCAAGTGTGTGAGAGAGTGGGGGGTGATCTAAGATTTACAGCAACTAAGGTTCAGATTTTATGCTTGTAGACTCGATAGTAAACTTGGTGGTTTAAAAAACCACCAGTGTATTGTAAGATCATTATTTATTTAAACCACACAACAAGTGTAATAATGTTGCTAGTGCAGGTCAAAAAGTCACCCTTTAATTTCTTTTTTTGAGCAAAAAGGATTTGAGCTGTTGACAAGAATATGTGCATTTAAGTATCTGTGCCAACAGCTGCAATTTATTCTCCTATTTTCTCCCATTGGTAGAAAAGCAATGAATTACCCCCTCACTCATGTTGATGCCATAATTAACTTCCTCTCCAAATGCATTTCTCTAAAACAACACATGAACAGGCTAGTTAGCAATGGTGGGGTTATACTATGTGGTTCTCATTTGCCACTCTATCTCAACCCTCAGCAATATGAGTTTAACGACACTGGGCTGCTTTAAAAGACTCACATAGCTTGCGCTCTCTCAACCACAATGCATTCCCCCTTGCCTTGTGACATGAACTTCAATTGCATTTGCAGTAGCACTGGTGGGAACCTCCGGTTGGCAACTCACCAGCATGTGGGCAGGGATGGAGATATCAGGTCAGCAATCAAGGCTGCCCTTATCTCAGTGCACACCAACCCCCGATGTACAAGCATCCCCCCCCCACATGCGTGTGACTGTGTACACATGCAACACCAGAAAATAATTTAATAAATCGACTCCAACCCAGAAATGGCAGGAAAGAACTTGTGGGTCATGGGGAGACCCTCCCCAGAGCCCAAAGAGGACGTTAGAAGAGACGGGAGGTGCAGAAGGGCTTCGTTTAGCCTGCTCAGCCTCCCTGCCTAACAGCTGACACGTGGGGTAGCCCTGCTGCCACCACCTCTTTCCTGCATAGCCTCCAACCCAAGCTTCAATTCTAGGTTTTTTTGTTTTGTTATGTGCAGTCTTTTTTGTACAATTGGGAGAGATCAGCAGAGAGGGTGTTGGGAGCCATTTTAGAGGCTGTTCCTTACTTAAGTGATTTTCACTTACGAGTATGGGGTCCAGGGGTCTTCATAAGTTGGGGGGTTGCCTGTACTTTAATTACTAAACTAAAGTTAACCTCCATTCTATCTCTATCATTGCTTCTACATGCCTGCCTCTCTGTGTCTGGTGTGCATAAAATAGGGACTGGAGGCTGACCATGTTTGGAAAAGGAGAAAATTGACATAGGTCCCAACACGCAAAGAGACACAAACAAAGCACTGTTATTCATCCTGGGAGGGAAGTTGTCGTTGTTATCACATTTATTTATAATGCAATGTTCTCCTTCAGTAGAACTGGTATTTATGAACATCTGAGGTAAGTTGGTAGTTGAAACATTTGTAGCTTTCTACATGATGGTTGTTAGAGGACAGCAAAGGTCCTAAAGAAGCCTTGATGAGATAATTAATGTTATCGATTCCTTGAAAGTCAGTGCTAAGGGCAGGTAACGTAAAAGTCTAATAAAGCTTCTGCATCTGGCAGTGATGAGCAACAGCAGTGAAAATAGCACACAAATAGCTTATTAAGCGGCGTAGATGGGAACAAACATTATTGCGCAAGAATTCATTGTATTAGTTTTAAGATATAAATCTGTTAGGGGAATGGATTCAGGCTTAATGGTGGAAGGTTGTCCCAGAGGATCCTGCCACAGATGAGTGTCATTCTGTTTCAGCATGATCTCCTAATAAAGTGCATTAGTAAAGAGTGAATTAGGTCTAACATAAAAGCACGACATTCACACAGAATGGTTCTTTCCAAATCAGAGTTTGTTTGTTTGTCTGTCTGTCTATTTTTGCTTTGGTTTTGATGATTAAACTCTTAGCCTATAACTGCACTACTGGAATAATAATAATAATGTACTGCACTGACCACCTTGGATGAAAGGCAAAAAGTGTGATAAACAAATAAAGAGCTTTTAATCCTCCTTCACCAATTCATGGTTAAGGATGTTCACACAAGCTGTAAAAAATGACTTCTTAAACAAAGGCTGGGTAATAAAGACAGTGCTTTTAATAACTTTCTGTGCTCACATGAAGGGCTTACTAGACAACCGAGTCCCTTACTCGTCTCCTACATTGGTGAAAAGGAATATGTCCCCTTTGAAGTTATGCAACTCAGAGCTTATCTCCTATATAGTTTGGAAAGTTGTTTGTCTCTTTGTTCTTTATGCATTCAGGCGCCTCTTATGACATCATAACGAAATTTCTCATGCTGGTTCCTGAGATCAAGGAGGAGGTTTTTTTCCTATGTTTGGATACCGTTGGATGCCATTTTGAATCAAGATGGTGGACTGAACCTTTCAAAACAGCACTTGATATTTGTTAGTTAAAATTCACTCCAGAGCAATGCCAGTCACTTTCCACTAGGGTTGAATAAAGTCAAGTGAAGACATCTCATGGCCATAACAGATCCATAACTAGATCTCCCAAGCATCTTCACTTTCACCTAAAATGATGCAAGAACCACTCCAAATTTGATTAATGTAGCAGCACTGTGGGAGAAGGCTATCTCATTTCCTTCTGTGGTGTTTCCCTGATCTAAAGTCTTCCTTTTCCCCTCCCCTTGACAGAGACGGGCTCAGAGCTATCTTGAAGACACAGGAAAGAGTTTGATGCAAATAATGGAGCAGTTCCTATAGGAGTGATGGTTATGCAAGTGTTTTGCCTAATGAAGTAGGTTTTGTGGAGAGTTTATAAAAGATTTCACTCTGCAAATAGTTAAGATAAGAATCTGGGAATTTTTTTGGGGGGTGGGGTCTTTTTTGGGGTGGGGTTTTTTTTAAAAAAACAACAACTCCAACACTCTCTCTATTTGCTTATGCTGGATCAAAGAAAGATTGTAAGGGAGCTCCATATGTCATAGGAAACAGATTATGTAATGCCTTATAATAGGCTACTTTTGCCTCTTCCAATTATTTAAAGACTTTAGGCAAAGGATTATAGCTGCATTAATTGCACCATGGTTTATTGTGCTCAGACTGTGAAATGAGCACATTTTACCCTTTTTCATTATTAAACATGTGCACCTACATATTATCAACCTAATAATTCTTGATTTCTTATTATGAATAACAAAAAGGATTTAAAGGTTATCCTTTGCTTTTTAATTTTAGCTCTTGGTTTAACTGCCGCGTAAGATGATAACTCATAATCATAGGTTTCTGTTTTGCACAGTGGATATATATATATCTAATGAGAAAGAGAGCTTACTTTCCAAAATATGTTTGAAATCAAAGCAACAAAGGGAATCCTAATTAAGGGAAATGATCTGACTGTGCAATTAGTGTTGAGGAAGTACAGCAAGATAGTACTGATGGGTTGGAAGGAGTAAGATTAAACTGGCACATCACAGCAGATAAGTAGCCAAATCTGGCAGGATACAAATATGCAAAAACTGGAAGCAATGTTGCAGTTCATTAATGCCATTTTGTTTATATCTACAGACAGATACAGTATTGGAGCTCCAAGGTTTGTAAAGTTTGCCACATATTAAACAGATTGTAGACATTAACATGCCTTATCCTAGTGCTAGCGAAAGATTGGATTTGGCTCTAGGTTGCTAGAAGACTTCTCCGGTTTCTTTCTTTCTTTGCTTCTGCAGATAAGACCTGGGCACCTGTGCTTCCTATTTCCATTCCTAATTTCAGTGAGGGCTTCCTATCATTCATAAAATCAAAGAATTGTAGAGGTGGAAGGGATCACAAGGGTCATCTAGTCCAACCCCCTGCAATACTGGAATCTAGAACTCTCAACTTTTTGAAAACTCCAGTTTTTATTCAACAGTGACAACCATGATTATCAGCTCTCCCCCCCCCCCTTCCTTCTTGCTGTACGGCACCTAAATCACAGAATCCCACAATAAGTAACATAAAAGCTGCCTGCCAGACTGTTTAAATCTCTGTATTCTTAACACTTTTTTTATCTGGGGTTATAGATCTGAGATGAGAGCTAAGATAAGAGCTGCTACTGTGTTCTAACTCCATTTTTAGTTGAACAGTATCAGATCTGAACTACAAGTGAAATCTGCCAGTGGGCACACTTTAAATCATAGTCATAGTACAAGGAAAATACATACAACAATAGACTAGCTGAGTTTTTATAAGTTAAAACGTTATCTCTATAATACAGATGGCAGCTGCGAAGTTTCAACTTCCTTACAAACATGAACTTTTGTAAGGAAATCATTTCCTATTGCAGTTAAAATACCCACCACCTTGCAGGACATATTCAGGAGAAGGAAAAAACTCTACCTAAATCCATAGTGAAGTCCCTAAGACCATAGCATGGCATCTTATACATCTCCTTCCAGCAACTCCTGCAGCCAATCTGGTGCTTCTCAAATGCAAAAGGAGACCAATGTCTTCTAAATGGTATAAATGCAACCAATAAACTTTATCAAAAGCAGTCTGCTTAGAAGCAATTTTTGTTCCTGTGCTGTTTGACACATTTCAGCCTGGATTTTATCAGCTCTGCAATGCTCCACCTGACTGTACTGCTGGCAGAATCTGCTCTTGGGCCCACCAGGTCCAACACAGGTGTGTCCTTTCGGACCTTCACAGGAGAGCCCTTGAAAGTGATGTGAAATATTGGTCAGTATTCTCTTTTCAGTGTTTTGGCTTTAGCCTGGAAGATATGAATAATAATAGAAAGGATGAGAATATACAGAGTAAGGGGAAAGGGGAGAATTTATTAGTGAGAACACAACCCTTCCTTTGACTAGTAGAATCAAGTCTCCTTAGCTGCCTTCTAGAAAAACTGTCTAAAAGAACCATCTAGCTCTGTAGTTTTTTTTGGGGGGGGAGTCCATCCTACATTCTTCTGTGGAATATTTCAGAGTATGAAATAGCATTGCCTTATAATTCTCCTAGAATAATAAGGGAGAGCTGCAAAACTGTTGCCTTGCTGAAAACAACATGTGGGGAGGTGGATAGGGTTTTTCTTTGGAAGAGCAGCTGTGTTTGTGCATGACACAAAGCTATAAACTATGACTTTGTCATTAACAAATCCTCCTGTGCGAGAGTTACATACTGGCACATGCAGCCCAATTGCTTCTTCTTTGCTCCCAGCTTAGTGAAGCTGGGAAACAAACCATGGAGTGGCTGGCTTAGTGTTACATCTGAACTGGCACTCCTGGCTTACTTGCCTTCCAACCAACAAACAATGGATCAGACAGCCAAGAAGAAACCTTGCGTACAGATTGTGGGTTTTTTTGAGAGAAACAACCCATGAGTGTTAGTCCAGACATAACACTCAGCCAGGCACTCTATAGTTTGTTTCCCTGCTTATGTAATGGAAGAGTGAAATAGGAGGGATTGGACTGCATGCACCAGCACCCAGCTCATGCACAGGAGAATTTGCCTAACCATAGTTTATAGTGTATCATTCAAATCAAAATTTATTAAACGGTCACAGACCAAATCAACTCATACAGCTATTCAACAAAGGATAACACAGAAATAAACAGAGGACAATTTCAATACAAATTAGGCCATAACAACACTTTAAAATTAAAGGACATAGATAAAATTAGATATTCGCATTCGCCTGCGTATTGACATTGGAAAGCTCTTGTTTCCTGCGTCTGATAGCAGAGACACAGAATTTGGCAACATTGATTGTAATTTCAGGGACCTTGTCTTCTACCAAGGCTCTCAGACGTTGGGATTCTGGTTCATTTTTAAGCTTTTGTAAGGCTGGGGTGATAAAGGTCAGGTGTAGATCCTCGTAGAGACTGCAGTGCAGCAACACATGCAAATTTGTTTCCACTTCCGATGAGCCACATGGGCAAACACATGACTCATACGGTTTACCCTCATATCTACCCAGCAACAGTGCAGAGGGCAACACGTTAAATCTGACCAAAGTAAAGGAATGTCTATACTTGGGTATTTGCAGTTTTGCCAGGTAATTTGCGGGTGAGAACCCTCTCCCAAGATCTCTTATTGTGACATGTTTGTCCATTTTGCCCATATGGCACTGCAGCTCTACGTCCCTAATACGTTGAAGCAGTTGGCTTCTGGCTCTCTCGTATCCTGCCGCAATCAAGATCTGCGGAGAAAATCCCAAGCTTCTTATCTTTTTGAACAGGGAGACTTTCCAGTTAGAATGATAGGTGTCTAACAATGTTAAAGGTGCCAACCCAGCCGGGATAGTGTATCATTGAGTACAAATGTTACCAGTGAGAAGCGATCTAGCTGATTTCTCACAGCACATTGAGTGATATCCAACATTAGTTATACTCAGAGTATTCAGTCCAATGATTTCAATCAGTCTACTATAAGTATGGCTAACATAGCATGTCAGCGATTATGTAGTTATTCTGGATTTGTCTTAGAGCAGCTGTTTTCAAGCTTTGTAAATTTGTGAGGATATATTTGTATTTATATACATACACACACACACACACACACACACACACATATATATATATATATATACACACACACACACACACACACACACATTAGATATGCATTTCTATTCAGTTATATGGGAAAGCACACCTTCCCATATTGACATGATGAACATGATGAACATATCGTTACTCACCACTGATGTGTATCACCAGTTAAGATGGCAAGAGAGTGAAAACTGGCTTCCTGGGCATAGACTAAGTCAACTAACAGTTTTAGTTGTACATATTTCATAAACGAGGAGAAATGTAATTTTTTTTCAGTATGACATGTAAGTAAAGTTTGAATCATAACCTTTTAAAAACCTAATACTTTAAAACCTAGAAATGCACATGCAACATTTTGAAAGAATATAGGTCATAAGAACAGATCAGAAATGTGAAATATAAACACTTGCTTTTCCCCTTCTGCTTTTAAGATAAAAATAAACCTTGCCTTGTATTTCCAGCTTTAAAAACAAAAAAACCCTAGGAACTCATTCATCATTTTCAAACATTTTCAGATGTTTCTGGCTTATTTTTTCAAATATGAGTGGCAGAGACTTCTCAAATGAATTCCATCCAAAGGTCTAAATCTATCTCCACTAGTATTAATTATGGTGAAAGCTAGGTCAGATTCACTTGGTTTATATTACACAGAAAATATTTATTATTATTTATTTTCTTGAATTTGAACTGTTTCATTTATTGTAAGACCTGCATGAGGATTTCAGGAAGACATCAGCAATATGTGGAACTGCTGGAGTCAGAGGGCTTGGTATATATGTGCAAGTATATTTTTAAAATCAAAGCCTGAACTTCAAGTATCAAATAATAGGTAAGGCAGTGGGGAAAGAATATAGGTCAGTATAAAAAGTGAGTTACTTACGTTGGAGTTTGGTACAGAAATAATAATTTGGTAAGACTGCTAGCTGAAAGAATAAAGAAATTTAAAGCTTATTACTTTAATGCAAACAAATCCATTCTTAGTACAGGCTTTCATGTGGCAAAAAAGGGAGTCAAGAGGCTAACACACACACATGCTTGCTCACACAAACTGAACTTGGAGAAGAAGCAGGATGGAAGTAAACCTGAAAAGGAAGTGATCTACTTAATGAACTAGCTAGGTCCTTCCCCCAGGCCCCTACCCCAAGTTCCAGGATTCCCCCCCCCCTGCATTTGGCAACCTTACCATTGTTATCAATTACAGGACTTGACATCAAAACAGCAGTTTCACTTAGCCTTAACGTTCTCTTCTCCTACCAAACTAATTTTGATACCCCTTAATTCTGTTTTATTCACATAATCGATGCCTGCACCAGCCCTTCCCCGCACGCAAACCACCACATGGTTCATATGGGAAGGTTCCATGGCTCAGTGGTTGTTAGCCTAGGTTCAACCCATCTCTAGTTAAAACAATATTGAATAGCAGATGCTCAGAAAGACCACTCCCCAAGACTCCAGAGAGCTGCTGCCCATCAGAAGAGACCATACTGGGCTAGATGGGCAAAATAGCATGAACTGGTACAAAGCAATTTCCTGTGCTCCTTCCAACCTACCAACAATTCATGACTGATTGGATGTCTTCCTGTTGGTAAGTCACAGTTGTGCATGCCTGAGCTCTTCACAGTTTTATGTCTTTATTCTTAAATGTATGGGTATGTGTGATGCAGCTGATCACCCTTTTCTGCTAAAGATACTCCTTCGGTGCTTGAACTTGTTTATGTTTCTTCCTACATTTTTCTTTTCACGTTGACATATCTTGTATGTTGTCAGTAGTACATCAAGCTAACTGGTTTTCTCCATTTTGCTCCCACAATCCTCACAGCAGCATGTCGGCATCTTGAGTTTTATCCTCTTTAATCACTCCCCAAAGTGCAGCTGAAGCAGGAATTAATTTGATTCCTTTTTGCCCCTGCTTGCATTTTGTTAAAATAGTATAACAACTTTTCAGTTTCCCCTGGACACTGCTATAATGTTTGTAACATCTTAATTTCCTTTCACTCTAAATTCCTTGTGGCGTCTTTAAGGATGCGTTGTACACAAGAGCAGTGATACTTCAAAGCTGAAACAGCCGCAGATCAATTTAGTCAGGTCCGTTAAATTAAAGAAAGAACACAAAACACTTCATGCTGCTGGCCAGGAGGATTAATAAAAGTGCAAGATTATACTGAAGAGGAGACATGAATAATTCTTAGAAATGACTCCTAGCCTTCGTGATTCAGAAGCAGTTTTCAAAAGTGTTTAAATATTTTTCATGTGCTTTATTTCTTTGTCCTCAATCTTGCATTAGCATACAATCAGAGCTCCATTTGTTTTGATCACTTACTAAATTGTTTTGATTGGCCCACTTGCCCAGTGTTGAGTATGATTCTGACTCTGATTGCTCACAGTTCTTTTTTCTGTTGTTTAGGGGATGGGTTTGTGATTGGGTTTGGATGTGGGGACGTAGTTCAACATAACACTCTCTATGCCCAACTAACTTACTACATAAGATGATGGTTGTGGAGTTGACGTGCTGTTGAGAAGACCCTGAAAACAGGATAGGATACAAATAGCCCCTTTTCTTTTCTGCAAAGTTGTTTGCTTCCCATGCTGGGTGAGGAGAAAGAGAAGCCCCAGATTTAACTGCTCTAGTCCTCTGATTTTGTATGGAAGAGAGAGATTCGAACCGCCGACCTTCTGATCAGCAAACCCAGGAGGCTCAGTGGTTTAACCCACAGCGCCACCTGCGTCCCGTGTGTAGCATACTTAAACCGAGGTACCACTGTATAAAGAACACACTAACTTTCCACATCATATGTGTAGCCATTATTAATAAATACATTTTATGTATTTATGACAAGATGGTAGTCCTGTAGCTGCCTGAGTATGTGTGTAGCACAGTGCTAGTCGCTTTTTGAACATCTAAAGAGCCTTCCATCTTGACACCTTTGAACCTTCTGATCAGGATGCATATATCTGGGACATCTTAACTGGGTTGTGTGTCCCAACAAGGCATTATGAACTGCATTGCACTACTCATGTCCAACTTCTGTTTCTCAACCAGGTTTATTTCCTTTCTGGCTCTTTCTAGTTAGCTGTATGTTTGGCCTGGGCGCCTGGTAATTGTAGAGTTCTTCCCGCTCCCCCCCCCCCAGTTGCTTTCAGGGTTACCTATCGCCACTACATAGAAGGGCCATTATACTTCCTCTGTACAGTTTTACCCTTGCTCTTCCAACAACAATCCTTTAATCCTTTATTTTAAACATAATGGTGTTTTTTCAATGATTGTTTTCAAATACATGTCAAAAACAACCACCTGTGGCTTAGTTGGGGTTAATGCCAGGGTTAAAGGGTATTTGTTTGTTTGTTTGTTTGTTTATTGGCTGTATGAGAATTAGTTGGTGGGGAGTAGTGGAGAGAAGCAAACAAGTAAGATAGCCGGGGTGGTTGGGGGTTTGAGATAGCAAATCTCGAGTTTACTGTTCAAGATCTGTTTTAAATGGGATGAAATGCTCCCAGATTAGATTGTGATGGCACTGTGCCCATTAAGTAAGAGAGATCTGTAGTGCAGA
The DNA here is from genome assembly GCF_963506605.1 of Zootoca vivipara. Lineage (NCBI taxonomy): Eukaryota > Metazoa > Chordata > Lepidosauria > Squamata > Lacertidae > Zootoca > Zootoca vivipara. Next base: position 5,142,874 of record NC_083285.1, read on the forward strand.
CATTGGCAGAATATCAAGTGTCTGTAGCTGAAGGTGTGAATGAGGAAGACTTCCTGCTGCTCTGTTTCCCAATAGAATGGAGGCAATACTCCTTGATGTAGGGCTAAAAGAGAAATCAGTGCTGCTTCACAAGAGGTCATTGAATGTCTGAGCAGATATTCTCACTAAGGCACACAATTTCACAGTGTTCGTAGATAGAAAATATTTTGCCAGGTGTTTTATCTTTGAAAAGTCAGAGCCATTGGGAACAGCTGGTGCCAGCACTGAAGCTTCAATTCTCCTTGAAATTCTGGAATTATCTTTTGTCCTGTTTCATATTATTCTCTCCATCTTCATATACTGTACACACATAATAGGAGACCACAAATTAATGCTCTTTCCTCTAACCCCCCTTTCAACTGGACACTCTTAAAATTCATTTCTTTGTAATTCTGTTAATCTGAACCACAGTGCATGAAAGATACAAAGTAATACATATTTCCTATAAGTAAAGTATTAGGGGCATATTTATGGAAGTGTTTCATGATTTTTATAATATGCATTAAATGAAAATGATGATGATAATGATGATGATGATGATGATGATAATAATAATAATAATAATAAAGCTTGGTTTAGAAGTAAGTATAAATTGCAACCTTCACAATAAATGAGAGATGAGTTGCCTTTGGCTCTACGTCATTTGTCACCTATAGCAGTCATTCCAACAGGTTACCTGAACTGTTTCCATCCAGGTTTATCATTATAACAACCATAGCTTTAAAAACTTCCTCCTACACCCTCATTTTCCCTCTCAATCACCTTTGCCTTGTGTGTTGTGCCTTTTAGACTGTAAGTCCTGAGGGGAGGGGCTATCTTCTTTGGAACTGATCCATAAACAGCTCTGGGAGCCATGTTGGTTGAATAGTAGATTGAAAAGCTTCAAATAAATAAAATAATATCTAAGCTGTGAAATAAAATTTGAAATTATGCTGTCAATATGCTCTACAATAGGGACAAATGGAAGGTTCTGCACTTAGGCAGGAAGAACAAGATAAACAAATATAAAATGGGGGATACCTGGCTTACTGGCAGTACATGTGAAAATGAGCTAGGGGTCTTGGTGGACCACAGACTTAACAGTGTGATGCAGCAGCAAAGAAAAAGGCTAATGCTATTCCAGGCTGCATAAACAGAAGTATATAGATCAAGAGAAGTAATAGTACCACTCCATTCTTCCTTAGTCAGACCCCACCTGGAATACTGTGTCCGATTCTGAGCACTACAGTTTAAGAAAGATGTTGACAAGCTGGAATGTGTGCAGAGGATGGCAACCAAGATGATCAAGGGTCTGGAAACTAAGCCTTGTGAGGAGCACTTGAAGGAGCTGGTAATGTTTAGCATGGAAAAGAGGAGACTGAGGAGATATGTTAGCCATCTTCAAATCTCTTAAGGTCTGTCACATGGAGGAGAGAACAAGCTTGTTTTCTCCTGCAAGGCAATGGGTTCAAGTTGCAAGAAAAGAGATTCTGACTAAACATACGGAAAAACTCTGACAGTAAGAGCTGTTCAAAAGTCAGTCTCCCTCGGGAGGTTGTGTACTCTCCTTCCTTGGAGGTTTTTAAGCAGAGATTGGATGGCCATCTGTCATGGATGCTTTAGCTGAGATTTCTGCATTGCAAGCAAAGTGGATCGATCAGAGGAGGGATGATTTTTGAGATAGTACCAAATTCAGCAATCCAGCAAAGTGGGTTCAAATATATCACCATAATCATAGTGCGTAACAGTAAATAATACATATTTGTCTAATTTGTTCCAAGGCCAGGGCTGTTTAGCCTGAACTCACTGGAACTCAATATAAATGTTACTTGGTAATAGTATTATACATAACAGTATTCAGGTAACATGAAAACTAAAAGTTTCTGTAATTTTGAAGAGTAACATTTTAAACTTGCTGTACTCTAATGTTATGCTTTGCTTGTGAAGGTCACAAAAATATTGTCATTACAAAATAAGTAATGATACATATCTTATCATAATAGGCATCGGTAACTCAAGAAAATGGTATTTGTATTGTAACAATATGCCTTGAGAAATTCATAATAATTAAAGGTTCTGTCAGCTTCTTGGCAAAGGATTTTGTCACTTTACAGAAGAATAGCATTTTTTCTCTGTAGAATGAAATCTTGTGTATAATACAGAACCTCAGGGAACAAATATTGTGCTATGCAATATTTACTACTTTGGCCTTGAAAGCACACTGAGCTAGGAAAAATGGTGTCAGATGCTTGTGGCAGTACCATTAAGCTCATGTTTTCATGTCTGCTGACTTGTCCCTCTGGAGAACTTAATTGTTTTTGGAAAGCAAAATCAAAGTTCTAGGTTCAGTGAAGACTGCACTCTCAAAGCAGGGTCTGCTTTTAATCCATGCACGGGGAGACAACAAACTCAATCTAGATAAGACTGAGGCACTGCTCCTGGGCAGTTCCTTAGACCAAATGGATGGGAGGTTGCCTGCTCTTGATGGGGCTACGCCCCCTCTGAAGTACCGGTAGATACACAACTGGGGAGGAGTACGGCTCAGTGATGTGGAGTGCCTTGCACCAGCTTCGTCAAGTAGCTCAGCTGTGCTGCTATCTGGACAGGGATACCCTAACTTCTGTTGTCTATGCTCTGGTAGCATCTAGGTTAGATGTGTTATATGTGGAGCTGCTTCTGAAGATGGTTCAGAAACTTCAGCTGGTGCAGAATTCAGTGGTAAGGTTTCTCACTGGGGCAATATGGTTTGAGCATTTTAGATTGATCCTGGCTTGAATGCACAGACTGCAAATTAGTTTCTGGGTGCAATTCTGGGACCTATAGAGCTTTAAATAGTTCAAGACTCAAGGACTCCATATGAACTGACCTGGTCACTGTGATCATCATCTGAGGCTCTTCTTTGTGTGCCCCCTCCAGGAGAGGCCTGGAGAGCAGCAACATGAGAATTCCCTGTTTGTGGAATGTTCTCTCCAGGGAGGCTCACCTGTGCCTATGTTATGTATATTTAGGTGCTAGGTGAAAAATGTTTCACTATAACCAGGCCTTTGATTGACTGAACATTCAGTGGCTTGCTTCTTTCCCAATTGTTTCTTTTCCTAACAATTAAAAATCAAGTAGAGACTTTTTCTTAATCATTTAAATTATTATTTTTTGAAGCCAAAAAACAAAACTCTAGATGAAATTGCATGGAATTTGGCAGGCTTAATGCAATGTGGAGGAGCTCCTTTTCCTGCAAATTTCATGCACTTATGTGAAAAGGGAAAGGGTAAAGTGATAATCAATGGGACAGATGAATCAAATCAGAATAATAAATAACAAATCAAAGAGGAATGATGCAGAGCAGATCCAAAACAGATTGGGATGCTTCCATCCACCGCAGATAAAAGGTGAATCTTGTGGTTATTGCACATACCTAGGAGAAACCACTGTAGCTGTCTTAGTGCAGCTGTAACATCTGCACATATTTTTAGCCTCCGTATGTTAGTGCCATCAGCAAAATTCTGGACTACTTTTGAAATCAAAAGTACCTTTGCCTGATTCATGCCATTAACAATGCTTATCTAAACCACAGATTTGTATAGTTTATGCTTCCTGATTGATAAAATCCACAATACTGTACTGTTGCCTGAACATTGAAACAAGCCAATATTACTACAAACTCTGTAGTTTATTAGAAATTTCTCAATGAGAAGCACAGTAACAACAGATAAACTGTCTGCCATTATTGATCTGCCCTTATTGTTCTTTCCTTGCAATGCATTGCCACAGAGGCATTTTGGATATGTTTTGGGACATACGCTAAATCCACACAGGATAACAGCAAATGATTTGAAATTGCATCCTAGGAATCTTCTGCAACATGCTGAAATTTGAGACCAGGTGTTTATGGATTAACAGCAGACAAACTACTAAAATAAGCAAAACCATTAATCAGTTCATTATAATGGATAGCATTGCAAGCTGATGTCTTTGCATCTATCATTTATCATCCATCTATCTATCTGTCTATCTCTCTATCTATCTATCATCTATCACCTCTCTCTCCCTCCCTCCCCTGTCAGTTTAATAAGTTATGCATTACATCTCTGTATATGTCTACTCAGAAATAAGCCTCACTCAACTCAAATTTGCTTAATCCCAGGTAAATGGTTAAAAAATTGCATTCTTGGGCTATTCCACAAACATAATGCATGGTATAGCATTTTTTTAGAAGCAAGTTTTTGCTCAATTTACATGTAAGAAAACAGGGCCATTCTATGAACTTCATCCAGAAACCATGGGTGATGCACTGAGCTCCTACAGACTCAAGTTTAGAGTCTGTTTGGCAGTTATGAAGCAAAGTGGGGAATGGCAGGAAACATATGGTTTTTGTGGGGGAAGCAAACCACAAGCCTAGATTAAGATGCAACATTAAATCAAACCATGGTTTAGCTCCAGGTAACATGGTGGCAGCAGGACTAGGGGAGTAATGCGTGTTTGCTCATTCATGCTAAGACATGGCTTGGCTTTGTGTTATGTTGGAACCGGGTATGTGAATTGTGTGTGTATTCCTCTGATTTCCTAGGGTGAGAAATAGCTTTCAAAGTTGTGTTGGGTTGAAAATAACTCTGCATGATAATAATCTGTTTTCATTTCTGTAATGTCAAATTAAGCAACTAAACATCAGCACACATTAACAGTCTAATAGTTGAGTATTTTATGGAGTCTTGCTGCTTGTGAAACACAGTTATGCCACATTACAAAAACGCAGTCTTCTATCCATTTTCATGTCACCACTAACAACTTAACCACCAACAACTTCAAAACATCTAACGTATCATTCCTGGTGGACCTAGTTAAATGGGGGACGGGAATATAAATGTGTCTTGGAATCTCACATTTTTATTGGCTGTCAAATATAGAGATACCTGGTAATTTTTTTTGCAGCGGTCAGCAGTAAGATATTTCAGGTGATATGCAAAGCATCTCCCTTGGGCACATTAACGAAAATACTTGGCATCTCAGCCACTTCATTGCTCAAGCATGACAGCTGAAGAAAAGGTTTCAGAAAGAGGAAAGTAAATCCATCACTCTGTAGAAACATTTGGCTTTAAAGGTGAATTGTTTGCTTTGTGATGGCTTACAGCGAATTCTGTTATTCAATAGGGTTTTTTATTTAAATCCAAGATTTGATTGATTGATTAGGTTATACCTAGCCATTATAAAACTCTGCTACTCATCACAAACAAAGTGCTTCTTTTGTCAACTGCCCTGATGCTTAAAATAAATTTACAGCAACATTGATTATTTTGTTTCAGCAAGCCCTTCTGCCCTGTTGTATCCTATACAGCTTGTAATTGGCCCATATGTGAGTAGTCCATAATAATAATAATAATAATAATAATAATAATAATAATAATAATAATAATAATTTATTATTTATACCCCGCCCATCTGGCCGGGTTCCCCCAGCCACTCTGGGCGGCTTCCAACAAAACAGAAATTCTAAAATACAGAAAATCCATCAAACATTAAAATACAGAAATCCACCACACATTAAAAGCTTCCCTAAACAGGACTGCCTTGAGATGCCTTCTAAAGGTCTGGTAATTGTTGTTCTCTTTGGCCTCTAGTGGGAGGGCATTCCACAGGGTGGGTGCCACTACCGAGAAGGCCCTCTGCCTGGTTCCCTGTAACTTGGCTTCTCGTAGTGAGGGAACCGCCAGAAGGCCCTCGGAGCTGGACCTCAGTGTCCGGGCAGAACGATGGGGGTGGAGACGCTCCTTCAGGTATACCGGACCGAGGCCATTTAGGGCTTTAAAGGTCAACACCAACACTTTGAATTGTGCTCGGAAACGTACTGGGAGCCAATGTAGGTCTTTCAGGACCGGTGTTATGTGGTCTCGGCGGTCAATTACTCCAGGCAGCAGAGATCAACTCAGCAGGGCGTGATTAGGAGAATGCCACAAAAATGGGGTGGGGTTATCCTTGAAAATTGTTAAAACTATGGTAAATGTCCAAACCAGACCCATGTGTCCTATTGACCGCTGGCTCTAGGAAGCACAGGCTTTTCTGTGCAATAAAATAGAAAAGTCGATGGAAGTGGCTTAAGTGTTGTAGGGTACTGCAAAAGACTGAAATGTCCAAATGTGATCCTACCAGCAGTTTTAATTATATGGGGTGCAGTGCAGCAGAACCACTTACACAAAACAAGAACATAAGCAAAGCAGTACGCTTAACACAGCAAATCAGTTTAACTGAACAGTTATTATATTTCCAGATATGTGCTGAACTTAATAAAATATATGATTTCCTGAATGTTGTAAAACATAATGTGCTGCTTTGTAAATATTGTAATATAATCACCATATTTTAAAATGTTCCGATTGGGCTGAGCTGCAAAAAGCCAACTCTCCAAATATGTTGAAACATATCATGCAGAAATTTGAAAGATGTAGAATATTTTCTTTAGAGCAAAAGGCCTCCAGAATAGATGTTAATATCGATTAATTTTTTGCATAGCTAAGTGGGGTTGTTGTTATTTTCTAGTGTCCTGAAACAGTTTAACTTAGTTCATGTGACATGCTTCAAAATTACAGCTTTATATTTTTTTTAAAATAGACAGCTAATTTTATTTAGGGTTGCTGAGAAAGTATGTAAAAGGATAAAATGATGTTTTCTCTTTAAGTTATTGTAACAAGCCACTAAATACCACTGAGTATCGAACTTGTTTCTGTAGTGATTTCTCATAGCGACTGCTTCCTATCCTTCTGCCTTCTCCAAATGTTCATTATGTAGCACAGAAAAGGCTGTCTTTCACAATATGCTACATTGTAATCCATAGTGAAACTCCCATCCCCTCCTCTTCCCAAGATCAGGAGTTCTGTTGCACTTTCTATTGAAAAACATCTTGGTTTTGTGTTCTCTGTAAACCAGCAATCCTGGCATGGAACAAAACTTGGTTAGTTGATGCGCAACTAACCATTGTTTGCATCTGTATTCTGATTGCCCCAGTCAATAGAGAGAACTGACTGAACACTACCTGAACAGATGCAATGGAGACTGAAAAATCATTTATATCTTTTTTTTAAAGACAACCCATGGGAAAAGCTGTCAAAGCAGTTGAGGAGGGTGGGCCATGTGCATTAGACCAGTGTTTCCCAACCAGTGTGCCTACAGATGTTTTGGGACTACAACTCCCATCATCCCTAGCTAGCAAGACCAGTGGTCAGGAATGATGGGAGTTGTAGTCCCAAAACATCTGGAGGCACACTGGTTGGGAAACACTGCATTAGACATCCTAGTGATTTAATGTGTGGAGGACTCATTTGATGCTATTTGCATAGCATGTCCCAACCTCCACATCACTCAGTGGCACTTCATAAATGTTTCACCTGGGCCAGTTGGAGTACTTAGAATTATAATGTTGGTATGTAAAATGCTTGCTAACAAACACATCCAACATTTCCCCCCCCCTACACTTATACTATGAGCATGGTTTATGGTGCATTTTCTCAAAATGTTTCTGGTTTGCCTGAAGGTGATTCTAACATAATGATCTCCACTTGACTTAGCAACTGGAACCAATGATAGCACATTCCCACTGCAGGCCTTGCATCTGGAAGATAATGAGGCTTGTTTTTGGAGGAGGAATAGCTGAGCAATGACTTGAAATCTCCAGTTTTTTAGAACATCTGTGGATCCTGGCAAGGAACTCCATGAAAGTGGGGTGTTTTTTAAATGCATATTTTGAAGCCAGCTAATCAGATAAAAACATCAATATCCTCAGAGTCTCCATGGGGGGGTATCAAGAGTTAATGGTCTTTGAATGTCAAGAGAGATGCTAAATAAAAAAATTCCTTCAGTAGCACCTTAAAGACCAACTAAGTTTTTATTTTGGTATGAGCTTTCGTGTGCATGCACACTTCTTCAGATACTAATTGTTAAGGAAGTCTGCAGTGATTGCCAACGTTTAAAAAACAAACTCCCGCAGTTGTGCCATTTATGCTTGCTTTTGATCAAAACAAAACCATAGCAATAATAAGAGGCCTAGGTTGTAATGTTCAGAAGGTGCCTTGGAGAACACTAAAGTATTTCTGATAGTAGTAATTTGCCAACTAAGTAATGCAAGATATTCAAACAGGAGGTGTTTTCATTTTTGGAAGCTGTAGCTTCATTGATTAATATTTTGGAACAGTAACCAAAGGTAAGGAACCATTCAGAGGATGAGCTGTGCACATTCTAAAAGAGAATTCACCTCCACAGTTACGCTGCTCACTGCATAGAGAAGCATCAGAGATCACAAGACTTCTCTTTCTGCAGCCTATAAATGAATGGATTTCATCCAGAACAAACTTATATCAGGGTTTGCAGACATTTGAGATAGTTTAATTAGAACAAGCAAAGCACTTACATAATATTCTATATCAGATTTCTCAAGTAACTGCAATTTTCACGGTTTGAAATTACTGTTGTATATTTACAGTTCAATCCTGTTTACTCAGGGAATAAATTCCATCGCTTCTAGTGGAACTTACTTCCAGGTTTACTTGTAAATAAGGTTTTGTTAAATAAAAAGGTATTTGCCCATCATTGAACACCAGAAGGAAGGAGAACCTCTTGGAGGTTCTACAATCAAGGGGTGTATAAATTTTTATTAAACAAGTAACTATTTTTTTCATTTCCAAGTTCACAGGGTAGGGTACAGCAAAATCTACATTTAAAATAGAACAGTAAAATAAATTAAAAACAGCAACTAAACCAGTAAATGCAGTCAGCCATCTTAAACTGCACAGTGGATACTTCTATCAGTCTGAGCCATGGTCAGGGATGGTGGAAATTATAGTGAACATCGTTTGAGGGTCACAGGTACCCAATCCTACTCACACTTCCAATGTTAGGGAAATTCTCAAAAACCTTCCTTTGATTCTCTCGGTGCAAGATGGAAATATATTAGAATTACTCTAAAGGGTGGGTGAGTTTAAATTTTCCTTTCCTTTGTTTAGAAAAAAAAGCTCATTGTTTATTACATTTGTTTAGCCTACCTTCCTCCAAGGAAGGTGGTGTGTTAGACAAATAACAACCTCGAGATAGTTCTGCCTAAAATATAGTGTCTTAATCAACACCTTCCTGTGAATTACATCTAGACATTACCCCACATTGGCTCCACTAGCTAATTATTTTTCCAATAGAATAAATATATGAAGGATCATTTTATTATTATTTATTATTATTAATTATTTTATTTATTTCTCAGGCTGTGTACAACATTAAAAACATAAATCACCTAGCATAATAATAAAATACAATAAAACAATCACAATAATTATCATAATAACATCCCCCCCACACACATTTAAAAGGCCATAGATTGTTCAATAGCTGAATGGGCTGGGTGAAGAGGTTAGTGCACTTTTACCGTAAGAAATATGCTTTGATAGTTTCTGTTCCTCCTGTAAATAATGGGATATTCTTTAATATGATCTGACTGTTTTGTGTGCTGGATTGTAATAGCCTTATCACCACTTAATAGTAGTGATTTGTTGAAGGTTGTTCTGGGAAACATCTCTTCCTGGAATATGCTATGTTGGGTAAATAGGGATCCAAGAATAAAATATAAGATACAAGTTTTGAAAATAAACTGAAGCAGCAGATGCAGCAGCTCAACCAGTAGAGGGTACTGTAATACAATGCAAGAAAGTAGGGTTTTTAAATTATTATTCCATGATAGGGTACTAGAGTATGAATGCACAAGCAAGCAAGATCAAAGCATTTAAACTCTGCATGCCATAAATGGGTATATTTGCCAAATAACCATAAGATAAGCCACCACCACCCTGGTTTATCTCCTGCATAACTTAATAAAGTAATTGTTTTACCCAATCATTGTTACAAGAGTATCAGTATGGGACTCCCCCCCCCCCCAAAAAAAATCTGCTTAGGTTGGTGCTTATAGGCAGTTAAGGGAAGAAGCAACTTTTAGTGCATCTTCAGAAAGGGACATAGCTCAATGGTAGACCAAATGCTTTGCATACAGGTTCATTCCCAGGCATCTCCAGTAAAAAGATCAGAGTTCTCAAAGTTGGTAAAGACCTTCACCCAAAACTTAGGGAAGCAGCTACCTGTCAGTTTACTGCAAAAGAGAGAGAGAAATTCACCTCATTTTTTCCCTGCCCAATTAATTTCTTTTTTCCTGTTCTTAACCATATCCATTTTCAAAACTAACCAAGCCCATATGAAGTTGTGTTATAGTGATTGGTTGATCTAACCCTGTATTGACTACACCAGGCATCCCCAAACTTCGGCCCTCCAGATGTTTTGGACTACAATTCCCATCATCCCTGACCACTGGTCCTGTTAGCTAGGGATCATGGGAGTTGTAGGCCAAAACATCTGGAGGGCCGCAGTTTGGGGATGCCTGGACTACACTGACAAGCAGCTGTTTCCCTAGGTTTCAGGCGACAATATTTATTTCCTACCTGAGTTGAGCCTGTTTGTTGGCTTTCAAGTCTATTACTGACATTTAGCACATTTGCCACCTCAACAGTATTTGACAGAAAGGAGAAGTAGTTTTAGGTTTTGTGTGTTTTGTTTTATGCTGGTTTTAATGTATCTGTTATATATTTAATGTTGTAAAGGATTTTGAGTTACTTTTGTGTGTGGGGGGAAGCAGCTGTTATTAAATAAATAAAACTAAAGCCATCCAACCCACAAATTTACAGATTACCTGATTGAGTGGTTTGACTGCTTTTAATCCACATGGAATCTATGTGAGAACGTTATTGTGATTCATGCTGTGCAATGCCACTGCCTGCCAAGTTTGTTATAAATCATTATATTAGTAATTGATTGATATAAATCATGAAGTGTGTGATAATTAACTTTTTTGGCAATATAAGTGGCACACCGCACCACACAATATTGAAGTAGATGAGTAAAGTGCTATATGCACAAAACATGAAGTAGTAATTTGATATCTGTTAAATTATTCACATGGCATTTCTATTTAAACAATGAATGAATGATAAGTAGCCAGAATGGGACTATGCATTTTTGATTAGAGAGTTTCTACTAATGGATTCACATAGTTGCTTAACTGTTTTGTATGCTTGAAAAATAAATAACAGTGTATACACAAAGAGCACCCCACCCTTACTTTTTAGACATGTGGAAATCAAAGGGGGGGGAATGAGATTTGTGTCAGCTGATGTGACTCTAAGCAAAAGGGTTCTTAGAAATATGTTCCAATTGCCCCAGGAAGGTATTTGTAAGGTGATTTCTCCAGATTTCAGAGAACTTTCTGTGTGTTTGCGATAGTTAAAATGTGTCCTCCCATTATTTTTTAAGACTTGCCCAGGGAAATTGTGGGACGCGGGTGGTGCTGTGGTCTAAACCACTGAGACTTGGGCTTGCCGATCGGAAGGTCAGCGGTTTGAATCCCCGCAATGGGGTGAGCTCCCATTGCTTGGTCCCAGCTCCTGCCAACCTAACAGTTCGAAAGCACATCAAAGTGCAAGTAGATAAATAGGTACTGCTCCGGCAGCAAGGTGCGCTGCTCTGGTTTCTCCAGAAGCGGCTTAGTCATGCTGGCCACATGACCTGGAATCTCTCTGCGGACAAATGCCAGCTCCCTCAGCCTATACAGCAAGATGAGCGCCGCAACCCCAGAGTCGTCCATGACTGGACCTAACGCATAGCTGCCAAGTTATCCCTTTTTTAAAGGGATTTTCCCTTATGCTGAATAGGCTTCCTCGCGAGAAAAGGGAAAACTTGGCAGCTATGCCTAACGGTCAGGGGTACCTTTACCTTTACTTTTAAGGAAACTGTGGAGGGAGTGGTTTACCTGAAATTGTGTTCTGGGATAGTTGAGGCTTGTTACTTTGGTGGTGGAAGATTTAATTCCACAAAGAATCATTGGGATACAACACTACCTTTCACTTAGCATAAACTCTTCCAGACAACTGGAATGCTGCCCTAGCAGGTGGAAAGGGGGTGAGTGAGTGAGTGAGTGAGTGGGACCTCCCTGCTGCTGCTGATGAGGGGGCTGCATTAGGAGCATGAGATATATTCCTAATTCTCACAATCATTAATTCAATCATACAAGTTCAAATCCCAAAGGTAAGATTTTACTGACTTCATAATTTTTATGGGTTTTTTGTTGTTGTTGACAAAACTCTTGTAAGCTTCAGTGGGCTATGAGGCATCACCTAGAGTAGTAACATATGACTATTACATTTATAAAGCAGGGCAAATACCTCCTGTTATGTAAATTGAATAAATGACGCTACAAATATAATCCTGCACACAGCAGGTGAGGAGCAAAATAATCAAGCCAAGATGACCAAAAAAATCTCTTTTAATTTAGAGTTTAGGCTAAACAAAAACAGGTCTGATTGGTTTTTTTGGTTAAATGGAGGTGAAAGAGAGAAAGTGAAAGGATATATTAAATGTGCTGCATGAGAATATTTTCCAGAAGTCTCAACCCTTCTTTTCTATTCCATACCTCAAATCTCCCACATCAGATGAGTGAAAAATGTTTTTGGTCAAATGCAGTTACAGTTTTCAATGTAGTATTAAAACCAGCATGATTTGCAAAAGAAGATACTGCTTCCCATATTTCCTGTCATTCTGATACTTTATTTTAATATTTAAACTATTTCTTCATCCTCCAACTTAATAATAGATTTAATTAAGATTAGCAAACCATCTTTCAACTAAAATGCAAACACTTATTTTGCTATGCAGATGTGGATCAGTCAGTTGCTGTCAGGGAGGAGGAAATCGGTCAAGTTTCAGTTTCTCACTTTTGCCACTTTTCAGTACCAGTTTGCAGATTTTTATGTTTGCCTCTTCCAATATACACATTTTAATTTTGCCATATATATATATATATATATATATATATATATATATATATATATATATGGGGTGGTTTTGTATGCTATTTTCACTAAATAATAATAATAATAATAATAATAATAATAATAATAATAATAATAATTTATTTATACCCCGCCCATCTGGCTGGGTTTCCCCAGCCACTCTGGGCGGTTTCCAAGAGAAAAATGAAATAAAATAATCTATTAAAGATTAAAAGCCTCCCTAAACAGGGCTGCCTTCCGATGTCTTCTAAAAATCTGGTAGCTGTTTTTCTCTTTGACACCTGGTGGGAGGGCGTTCCACAGGGCAGGCGCCACCACCGAGAAGGCCCTCTGCCTGGTTCCCTGCAACTTGGCTTCTCGCAACGAGGGAACCGCCAGAAGGCTCTCGGTACTGGACCTCAGTGTCCGGGGCAGAACGATTGGGGTGGAGACGCTCCTTCAGGATAAAAAAAAAAAATCGTTTTATGCATAAAAAAATTCGTTTTTATGCATGCTATTCCCTAATGGAGACATTCTGTAGATATTTTGAGGATTGGGAAAAGTGGATCACAAAAGTCTAGAGAAGTGGACATTTCAATGGAGAGCTGCATTTCCATTCATGTATTGTTTTGGGAAGTGAGAATTAGGTAGGCTCACATGAAAAGTCAGCCAGATTCCTCCCCCATCCTTACCTGCTGTGTGTAGCAAGCTCTTGTTCCATACACAGTGTGTATGCAGGCTTCCCCCCATTTATAACATGTCATTTATGAAGTAGTTTATAGGCAAGCTTCCCTTAGAAGAAGAGGTGGCGCTACATTTTACAATACAAAAGTGGTGATTTGAGACTTAAGCCTTATCGAAAATAAAGTTAATACCACAGTATTTCTAGGCACGTTCTCAAAAGCTATTTTAATAAAAGCTGCAGTGTTAAATACATTGCTGTGCAATGGCATTGTAAAATAATAATCATCATCATCATCATCATCATCATCACCGTCCCATTTTGCTCATTTTTTAGTTTCCAGAGCTTAACTACATAACAATAATTAGTTGTTGAAGTTTTACACAGAGATCTGCTTTGATTTTAAAATTAATAATTGTTAACATGGTTAACTTCAGTTAATAGTATGCTTTTATTTCTGAGAGTTTCCACTTCAACTTAAATTCATTACTGATATGTAACAAACATATATGGACTGGGTGAGAGCCAATAAACTGAAACTCAATCCATGCAAGACAGGCACTGTTGGTGGGCTGTTCCCTAAATTGGACAGGTGGGAGGTGGCCTGCTCTTGATGGGGTTACACTTCCTCTGAAGGAGCAGAGCTTGGACATATTCCTGCATCCGCTGCTGTTGCTTGAGGCTCAGGTGGCCTTGGTGGTGTGAAGTGGCTTCCATCAGTTTCCATCAGCTGTGCTCCTATCTGGCAGGGATAGCCTTATTTCTGTTGTCTTAGGTAACCCCTAAGTTAGATTACTGCAACACATTATATGTGGCGCTGCCTCTGAAGATGGTTCAGAAACTTCAGCTGGTGCAGAATTCAGCACCTGGGTTGTGCACACTGTGGCATGATGGCTTGAGCATATAACGCCAATCCTGGCCTCACAGGCACTGGCAGACAATTACCGTAGTTTCTGGGTGCTTGTTTTGACCTACAGAATCTTAAACAGCTCAGGACCACAATGCCTCAAGGGCCACCTCTCCACATATGAACCAACCTGGACCTTGTGGTCATCATCTGAGGCCCTTCTTTGTGTGCCTGCGCTACAAGAGGTCTAGAGCAGGCATCCCCAAACTTCGGCCCTCCATCTGTTTTGGACTACAATTCCCATCTTCCCTGATCACTGGTCCTGTTAGCTAGGGATCATGGGAGTTGTAGGCCAAAACATCTGGAGGTCCGCAGTTTGGGGATGCCTGGTCTAGAGGGTGGCAACACGAGAATGGGACTTTACTACGGTGGCCCCCTTTGTGGAATGCTCTGTCCAGGCAGGCCCGCGTGGCAAAATCACTATACAGGCAACCCTCAATTCGCTCTTTGTACAAGGAGAAGGCGATGTGCTTCAATACCGATGTAAAAGAAGATCTGCATCCCCAATCACCAAGACAACAACAACAAATCTTTATTACGGTCAAAGACCAGAGAACCAATCGCCAAGAATATTCTCAAACTGACTTGTGGTTCTCAAAAACAAAACAAAAATTCCCATTATCCATCTTCAATACAACTCTTCTGGTAGACATGGGGGTAAACTTTGCTTTTTCTTAAGTAAAGCTAGATTTTGATTGGACACAATACAGTAATACCTCTGGTTACGTAACATCCTCCTTGCGAACGCTTCAGGTAACGAGCTCCGCTAACACGGAAGTAGTTGCTCCTGGAAGCGAACTTTGCCCTGGGATGCGAGCTGAAGGAAAAGTGTGCCTCATGTTAAGAATGGTTTCAGGATAAGAATGGACTTCCGGAACGAATTAAGTTTGTAACTGGAGGTACCTGTGGTACCTGGCTTTACGAACTTAATCCATTCTGGAAGTCAGTTTTAAACCAAATCTGTTCTTAAACCGAGGCGTGCTTTCCCTAATGAGGCCCTCCCACCACCACCGTCCTTCCACCGTTCGGCTTCCGTTCGTAAACCGAGGTAAAGTTCGCAAACCGGAACACTACTTCCAGTTTTGCAGAGTTTGTAAACCGAATAGTTCGTAAACAGGACTGTTCGTAAACCCGAGGTACCACTGTACCTGCTTACATAAATTTATATAAAAAACAGAATTTGGCAAATTACTTATTACAGTATATGTTTAGTAGTAGTCTGTACTCAGAACTAAACTATAGGCAAAATGTCCTTTCCTCATGGCACAGCTTTTTGAAACAGTTTTTTATTGTTGTACTGACATTTGTAAAGTTTTAACAAATGCCTCGGGAAAAGGTCGCCTTCCAGAGACATTTTCCCCGTCCTAGAAACCTCTAAGGACAGTGAGTGAACGTTCGCCTGATAGATCAGTTCCGATTACAAAGATTATTCCGTCTTTTCTTCAAGGAATTGTTTTTCAGCATGATTTTGATTGGTTGGCTGGAAATATTTTTTCCCCATGATGTCACCGGCCTCAATGAATTATTAGAAATGTATCCTCTTATAGCTTTCTTAGTGCCCATACCTGCATTAGAGTTGACACCCCAAACATTGGATGTGAGTTAAAGTTGCAGTGGTTGTTGCTGCCTTTGATCCTCAGTGCTCTATTCCACCCCTTCCTCACCTGCTCCAGGGCTTCAGGTAAGCAACACCTGACTCACATAATTGGTGTAGGGTAAGAGGTGACAATTGTACCATTCATGCATACTGTGTTTTTTTTTACAGATATTTAAAACAAACTTAAGTTTTAAAATACTTGAATATGTCACTATTTAAAGTGTAGTTTTAGAGAAAGACTCTTAGAAGCTTTCCATCCACTTTGGATTTGTTCTGAACCTCAGCAGTGCTGTGATGCAACGATTTGCATCAATTGGGCCTGAACTACAGTAGAGTTGAGTCGCTCCAAGCACAACCTTATGTGTCTTCAATAGTTTCCTTTCCATTTGAACTTAAAAGTCATTGGAAGTACACTGTCTTTGAATATGGAGATTAGTGGGTTTCTCTGTTACTTTTCCAGATGTCTGAGCTAATGGCAATGGCAATCACCCTTTTTGCTAACTTATTTGATGACTTTGGTTGGTGGCTATTTTGGTCAGAGAATGTTTATGGTTTCAGTGAACTTTGTTGTTGTTGTGTTAAGTTTCATAGTTTATAGTGTTTATTCTTTTGGTATGATAATAAAGAATAAAAGCTGCTTTTGAAGAAGGTAGAGTAAAATTAACCTTTGTAGGAAAATTTAACTCTCCATATAGTTAACTCAGGGCTTTTGTGTGATGGTATTCACTGGTACGGAATATTTTACTATATTGATAGCATTTTTATCAATATATGAGTTCCAGCACCTCATATTTTATATATAAAAAGCAGTAAATTAACTGCTATCAGGTTTTCCCTTTAGTCATATTTTTCATAAATGAGAATAAATCCTCATTTTAAAAGCCCATAGCCTCCAACATTCCTCAGGTGAAAATAGAGACATTTCTCACGCCCCTGACAAGTGACCCTCCTTGACCCCCCCCATTTCCTATCAGAAGAAGGGCGAGTGCCAGCACCACTATCAGGCCACAATACACACGCCTTCCACCATCCTGACCATCCCTTAATCCCAATTTTATTTTATTCTTTGGTAGATTTACAAAACACACACACACAAACACACACACACACACACACACACACACACACACAAACACAAACACCGACAAATAAATTTTAGAAAGGGGGAAGGTTAAGCACAGATACACAAAGCATTATTTAAAATAAAATAAAAAGACTCCTTGCACTGCACTGCGCTCTGTTTCTTCCCACCCTGCCGTCTGCCTCTCCCCCTGAGCTGGTGCGTCACATGGAATTGGGCTTTGGCCATGGCCATCTTTAGCAGAGGTGGTGCCGGGATGCAAATATCCGCCCAGCGCCCCCAAATTACCACGGATAGTGTTGGGGTGGCTGTAGCGGCACACTGCCAGCCATCCGGGGGGGGGACTCTCCCCCATGTCGCTGCAGGAGAGTGATCCCCGCAGAGGCTTGGGAGTGAAGTTGCACCCCTCCCAAGCCTCCTTGGGAGGAGAGCGATCCCTGCAGAGGCTTAGGAGGCTTGGGAGGGAAGCTGCATGCCCGCCAGCCTTACGGTTGGCGGGGCGCAGCTGGCGGGCATGCGGCTTTGGCAGCTGCAACCGCTCCTCTTCCTCCTTTCCCACTCTCCAGCAGCCACTATGAGGTGCCCAAGGGAGGAGGTTGACAGCGGCAGCCATAGAGAGCCAACTGGATATTCCCTTGCAGCTGGCTCATCAAGTGCCAGCTCATCCTCCTCCCAAGCTTGGTGGCGGTGGCACTGGAGGGTAAAATAGGGACATTCCGGGATCAAATCATAAACTGGGATGGCTTTCATAATTCCAGGACTATCCCTGCAAAATTGGGACACTTGGAGGGTATGTAAGTCTTTCTTCATTAAAGAACCTCAATTAAATTGTCACCGTTTGCTTCTTCATCCCTACTCCCTATTCATTTTCTCCATGTTATGCCATTCTATAATCCTGTATTTTATGGCAAATTTGCACCTTACATTAAAAAGGGGGTAAAGGGCCCCTGGCAGTTAAGTCCAGTCGTGAACGACTCTGGGGTTGCGGCGCTCATCTCGCTTTATTGGCCGAGGGAGCGGCCATTTGTCTGCAGACAGTATTTCCGGGTCATGTGGCCAGCATGACTAAGCTGCTTCTGGCGAAACCAGAGCAGTGCACGGAAACGCCGTTTACCTTACCGCCAAACCAGTACCAATTTATCTACTTGCACTTTGATGTGCTTTCGAACTGCTAGGTTGGAAGCTTCTAGTGCATAGGAACACAGTGATAGAAGCCAGAGCGCACAGAAATGCAGTTTACCTTCCCGCCACAGTGGTACCTATTTGTCTGTTTGTGCTGGTGTGCTTTCAGACTGCTAGATTGGCAGGAGCTGGGACACAGCAATGGAAGCTCACACCGTCGCGGGGATTCGAACCGCCAATCTTCTGATTGGCAAGCCCTAGGCTCAGTGGTTCAGACCACAGTGCCACCCGCGTCCCTAGGGGAAGGTTAAGCCAGCTCTGTAGACAACATTGAGCCACTGATTACACCTTCCTCCCCCCCCCCAAAAAACCCCTGTTTTGCTCTATCTAGAATTTTTATGCTGGCCATAATAATAAAACATTCACCTAGAATTTCAACAAAGTTTGGCATGGGCGAATCTATAAACATACTATAGCTCTTTGAAAATGAAGGACTATGAAAGAACATACAGGACCTTCCCTTATTCGCCCCCCCCCCCTTTAAATGCTGACAGAAATAATTAAATGTTAATAGTATCTATAACTTACTAGAAGCCCTCAGATTGCTCAGAATAACTGTTAGGAAGAGTAAAAAATTAGGAATTCAACCTGTGCACACACCTTGAATCTGCTGAAGTCTCATAAGATAACAGAAGGCAGTGCAATGAAAGAATGGGATGTTTCAGGACATCTCAATGACGTTATTTATTCAAACATTATATACTCAGCTATCAGCAAGGAGAGAGAGCTGTGATTAGACATACGTAGTGAGCGTGATGGATGGATAAAATGCCTTCAGCAACATTCTTCATCTCTTAAAAGTCCACATTCATTTAAATATTCTTTATGCTTTTCATCAGCTTTCACTATTTCTCCTTTTCCAATAAGCCTCATGCATTTTAGAAAGTAGTGTATTTAGTATTCTCAGTTTTATTTTCTAAATTGCATGCACTTTTCTTTGGCTCGGTGAAGTGACAGCAGGCATAAAAAGAAGCCAGTGTTTATTTTAGCTTTTCCTGACCTACTTTGGCTAATTGTCAGCCACAAGGACATCGCCAACAAAAGTATGACATACATTTGTTGTAATACATGAACACAATCTTATTCATGCAGTATATTTGATATAAAGTGGCTGCAGGGAGGTCTAAAAGGTGGCTGTGAATGGAAATGCTAAAATTATGTTCACCTTTGATTTCCAAGTGTCCCAGACTGGAAAAAAAGCAGAACGAGTAGGGGCAACGGGACTATTATTTGCAACCACTTCATCCTCCCAACAACAGAAGAGGCTTTCATTATTTTGTCAATTAACTGCTGTTTTGGAAGACATTTGCATAATATCACTTGAATAATTTTGATGAATTGCGTTTTGGCATCACAGAAGGAGAGTTACCCGAATTTAGTCTAATCACTTAACACTGAGACTGAAGTATAGGAAACATCTAAAGAGGCCTTATACTGAGTCAGACTGTCTGCTAATCGATGGTGATTTAGCAGTGGCTTTTCAGGATTTCAGCCATACCTGGAGATGTCAGAAATTGCGCCTAGTATCTTCTGCATGTGAGAAATGTTCTCCACCACTGTGTTAAGGCCCTTTCCCTGTGTCTAGCCATTCGCTCTTATAGCAAGTTATGATGACTGATATTTGCCATATGTTCTGCACTTTCCATAGTAAAGTCGCCTGTGTACGCTTTCTTAATGGATCCAGAAATTCCCAAAGTGCAGCCTTCCTGGGATTGTAATACTTTTGGTGTGGGGGAAATGCATATTTGGGTGCTTGCCAGCATAAAAACTTAATAAAAAATGATGCTAGAGAAAAAGCTGTACTACATCTCTTGTCCCTCAAGATTTCTTTACATTAAATTTATGAACTGCTGTTTTAGTACTGCTGTTTTGTTCTATTCCCCCCCCCCAATAAAGACAGAAAACCTATTATTTCCATTTTTATGGATAATCTGCAAGATGCAGGAATATTAATCTTTCCGTGTGGTGCTTACCAAGCCTGTAATGACACTTCATCATGTTTCCTTTGTTTCACTACATGCCCTCTGATTTTAAAGAAAGTTTGGTATTGTAATATTCTGTAATCAGTGTTAAATCATAATGATGACACCATGTATATTTACATACAGACTATAAGTGTTATCCATATGAGCACAAATTTAATAAAATAATGATTTACAAGCACCTGCCATTAGTGGGTTCCCCTCTCCCTTGTCTCTCAGGTGCCATGTCCTGAGCAGAAAAGCGGGCTGATTTTTCACCCGTAATGCCAAGCAAAAGGGTTGATTGGTGCCTATTAACCTTTAGAAGACCAAGAGCATAAGCTCAAGGAAATCATTTTGTGCAGTACTGCAGAGCTTTGAGGATGCTGTCTTCATCCTTCATCTAAAACGTCTATTTATTTTCGGGACTGATAAAGTGTCAGTCAAATTATGAGGTACAGGCCTTGAGGTTAATTTATAGAAAAATGCTTCTTTACGGATACAAATAAATCTACCTTTCCAGCTTCTATTTAATGACTTACAGTGTAATCCTGTGCTTTTTTACTTGGAAGTAAATCCCACTGAGTTCAGTAGGATTTATTATCTAGCAGGTGCATATAAGATAGAAGGAGGTAGGTAGCTTTTAAATCTAGAGTGGAAGATGCACATGTTTCAAACTTTTGGCTGGTTTCTGTTCAATTAGGATGTAGTCAAGATAATATAGATCACATTCTTTCACTTTTAAAAAAATCCAGCAACAACTACCTATTCCGCTTCTTTGCTGATGTGAACAAGAAGTCAAGGAATAATTTGCCATTTTATCATTTTCTCCTGTAAATTACCTCGATTGCTTATTTGGTGGGAAGAATTAAGAGAATATGACCGTATCCCAATCCTAAATAAGGTCTGCTCAGACGTTTTCTTGATTTCCGTTCCTAGGAAATGGACTCTAGACAGCAATCAAAGAAGCCCATAACTGGAAAAATCTATCCTGAATACTTAGTGTCCATGTACACCATATTTGATATAACCTGGAATTGGCAGGAAAACCTGCGTGGAAAGTGGGCATGTGTGGCAGAAAGTCCATGACTTATCCACAATACCTATTTTATCTATCTTCCCTTCGGCACAATAATCCTATATTATCTCTTTCTCTCTTCTCTCCAGCATATGGAGAAAGGATTACATATCTCCAAGTAGCTAGTACTGATGATTGCTAAATAAAGCCTCCATGTTCAGAAATAACATACCTTCGATTACCAGATGCTGGGAATAAGTTACCTCTCTCATGCCATGCTTGTGAGCTTCCCAAGGGCATCTGCCTGGCCTTTATAAACAGAATGCTGAACTAAATGGCCCCTTGCTCTGTTCTGGCAAAGTAATTATGTTTTCTTCAACGACAGAGGTCCTAAATATCACTTGGCTAACAATAAGACCGGATGAAGGGTGAGGGATGGGAATCTGTGGAAAGGAAGATAGGCAGGGCACACAAGTTCATAAGTATTTGTTAGGATACATGTCACTTGCTTTTCTACCATTGAAACAACCAACAGAAAATAAGTGGCACAATAATAAGAGTAGGGGGGGGAGAAGAAAGGGCAAACCCACAAACACCTGCATGTCTCAATCTAGAGTAGAAGACATTTAAGAGGAAAAATGCATCCCTCCTAGCCCAGGCAGCCTACCATAGAAAATAATTGAAACCAGTGGCATTTAGTTCATCATCAAATTTGCTTAGAATTCAGGTGCTGGGCTATGCAAGTGATGTGAATAACAGTTGTATCTCCAGGTAAGTTAACCATAGAGTAGGGAGAATGAACAACAGCAAAAAAAAAAAAATCGCTGTGGCAGTGAAACAGTGGGGAATTATAAAAGTAGATACTTCTGGGATAGCTCAGTAGGTAGAGCATGAGACTCTTAATCTCAGGGTTGTGGGTTTGAGCTCCACATTGGGCAATAGATTCCTGCATTGCAGGGGGTTGGACTAGATGACCCTCGTGGTCCCTCCCATATCTACAAGTCCATGACTCTATGATTCTGTAAAATAGTTACAATTGTAAAAGCAAGAAACAAAACATTTTGTTTCCAAACATAACACAACACAACACAACACTTGGCTGTCACACAGTGTACTGTGGAATCCATGCTAAGAACTGGGTAACTAATCAACTGCTAGGGTCTAGTGGAGTCAATTTAACCTGCCATGTTCTCACCACAGAGAGTCCTTATAAATAGGCTGCCTGCATATAACTGTGCCCACTGCTAGGTAACGTAGTGAGTGCAGCTTTTGAGTTATGCAAAAGATTCCACTAGGATCTTCCCCATGGGTAGTTGCCAAACGCAACAAAAAAGTAGATTACATTTTTTCTAGAGCTACCCAAATATTTATCTGGACCTTCAAAATGTTTTCCTGGTGATCAACTTATTCCTGTCCAATGCCTAGTGGAGGAAACAAACAAGACAATTGTTGTAGTCCTTACGTTGAATATGTGCAGTTTGCCTTCTTTTTAGGGTTGTTGCTTGGAGGATTTCCCAACACAAGGACCTTATGTGTAGGAGTGTCTGGAAAATACAAATTCCTTGATGCAACCTAGCTTCATATCTGTGCCTACCAGATTATGATAACCAAATAAAATGTAGCTGAGGCTGAGCAACCGTGCGCTAACAAGTGATTAGATAATGTGTTTTTCTTTCCAATTACTTACCCATGAAAGGTATATATTGAAATTATTAAAAGTGAATTAATTCAGCTTTCTAATTAAGAAGAAAATTAGGAAGGGGACTGACTTATTTATTCTAGAACTATAGTTAACCATTTTTAAAATGCACGCCAGGCTAGAGTCTTCCTAATTACTTAGCTCCTGTCACTTTTCATTACCTTGGAAATCATGTTGTTCACATGGTAAAGGTGGAGTAAAATATGTCCTAAAAGGAGGCAGGGGGTAGGCAGGAAAATTGCTTTGGGCAGGCTGTTTATGCAAGTGTTCCGTTTACCCCTTATCTGTGTTCTGGTCCCAGGAGGGGCTGCATATATGAGTTCAGGGCAATTGGACTTTTATTCCTGTATTCTGCTAGAAAGGCTGTTGGCTGTTATATGGAATAGATCTGCAGGGGTCCAGTTGCAAGCAGGGAACTCACAAACTACGCCAGCCTCTATCAAGCATGTTTGGAAACGGGAGGTGAAATGTGCTGGCTGAACACAGTAATGTTAGTTCTTTTATAAATGAAGGAAGACAATCAGAACTGGCATAATACACCCCATTTACATGTTGTTGTTGTTTAGTTGTTTAGTCGTGTCCGACTCTTCGTGACCCCATGAACCATAGCACGCCAGGCACTCCTGTCTTCCACTGCCTCCCGCAGTTTGGTGAAACTCATGTTCATAGCTTCGAGAACACTGTCCAACCATCTCATCCTCTGTCGTCCCCTTCTCCTAGTGCCCTCAATCTTTCCCAACATCAGGGTCTTTTCCAAGGATTCTTCTCTTCTCATGAGGTGGCCAAAGTATTGGAGCCTCAGCTTCACAATCTGCCCTTCCAGTGAGCACTCAGGGATGATTTCCTTCAGAATGGATAGATTTGATCTTCTTGCAGTCCATGGGACTCTCAAGAGTCTCCTCCAGCACCATAATTCAAAAGCATCAATTCTTCAACGATCAGCCTTCTTTATGGTCCAGCTCTCACTTCCATACATCACTACTGGGAAAACCATAGCTTTAACTATATGGACCTTTGTCGGCAAGGTAATGTCTCTGCTTTTTAAGATGCTGTCTAGGTTTGTCATTGCTTTTCTCCCAAGAAGCAGGCGTCTTTTAATTTCGTGACTGCTGTCACCATCTGCAGTGATCAAGGAGCCCAAGAAAGTAAAATCTCTCACTGCCTCCATTTCTTCCCATGTAACACCATGTAAATCCATTGCAGAGTTACAGTGCCTTCTGTGGCTGTAGAGACCAATACTGGAGAGACATGTTTTGTTGCAGCTGGGGCAGAGGAAGGCACACTCTTCCGTTGTCTCTCAAGACATACAGATGCCAACCATCTGCTAAGGTTTCTGCCACTTCCACAGTTGTTCTCATGCTGAGAAATCTCAATGGCATTCACCAGTATGGTTCCTTGCAGTGTGTTTAGCCCACCATGTAAGTGACGTCCAGACAGAACACTTCCTGTGCAGGAGCAACCTCAGAGCAAGTAGCAAGGATGCTGACTGGTTCGTAATAAGGAAATCTTGATGGATCATCATATCCCAGTCAACATCTCCCAGAGAGAGGGGTGAGATAAAGCATGGAGAGCTTTTTGGTCCTCCTCCTTTCTCATCACATTGCATGCTTACAAGTAAAGAAACAACAATATTAGGGAAAACAGCATGTCCAGGATGCTCCATTGCTGGGGTTTAGGCATTGGCAGTTGGTCAATAATACAGACCCCCCTCATGTCATACCTGTCTTTCCAGGATGCAAGCAGAGATGTCTAGATCACAAGGGTGTATGTGCCTGTAAATAAAACCTATCATTCAAGAATGTAATATATTTGTAGAACACAATTCTTTCTCCAATATCCACTAAAAACAATGAAAATGGCTCACTCTCTCTTTAAAAACAACAAGGCAGCATTGTTTAATTTTCCTTCACGATATTATTGGGAAGCCGACATGAACAGCCTTGCACTTCTGCTTTGGGGTGAGGACATCTGACTGGAATAGGTAGCTGTTTTTATAATGTTTAGCACATCTTCTATCACACTTCACAGTTTCAATATGCTGCAGAGACGTTAATGTCATAAGGGCTTTTGCAAGTTAGCAAGTCTGTTTTTAGATCAGCTTTTGCTATTGTTGAGTGCCCGCAGCAGGGTGAAATACTTTTCATATACAATGCCCTCCTGTCCCCAAAAGATAGCATAGTCATTGACACTAGCTGTTGGAAATAAAGTTTGTGCTCATTCCCCCAGATGCTGTCCTCTGAAGCTGATGTTTATTACTGTGTTGCCCCGTCGCTTCTGTTGATGAAGAACTATGCAAACTTCTGAGCAAAACAAGAAACTGGGCAACAAATTCTTCCTAGAATCTTATCACCCATAAAATGTGCTGTAGGCAGCAGATGTATTTAGAATTAAACAATCCTGAGCCCAAAGCATCCACCACAGATGAGCTCTGCCCATTCTGTGCCTCTTTGTGATTTACTGCTCTAGCCTTGGATCCTTCAATGGAAAAGGGGACTTTTGCCACATCTCTGCATGGATGTGATTGTGTCATTCTGTAGCTGTTGAGAAAGAGATGCAGTAGGACAACCCATCTCTGGGGTAAAGTGTTGGTGGTGAACTCCGCTGAAAGGGGTTAGAGGAAGCTGTTTTATACCATGTCAGACCATGGGTTAATCTAATCCAGTACTGTCTACTCTGACTGCCTATGCAACTCCAGGATCTCAGACAAAGGTATTTCCCATCACCTGCTTAATTGGTCCTTATTTGTTGTTGTTTTTTAAAGTAATGGTCCCAGGGATCACACAAAGCATGCACTGTTATGATCTAATACTAAGTTGTAACCTTACTCTTACACACTCCAATAAAAAGTAAGCGGTTTAAGCTTCAACAGTGATGTGTTACCTCCTATTAATTTCAGATGGAAAACTCCCTTTAATATTGTTATACAGTGGTACCTCTGATTATGAACTTAATTCGTTCCAGAGGTCCATTCTTAACCTGAAACCATTCTTAACCTGAGGTACCACTTTAGCTAATGAGGCCTCCCGCTGCCACCGTGCCGCCACCGTGCGATTTTTGTTCTCATCCTGAGGTAAAGTTCTTAACCCAAGGTACTACTTCCGGGTTAGTGGAGTCTGTAACCCGAAGTGTTTGTAACCCAAGGTGATTGTAACCCAAGGTGGTGATTAGAGTTTCAATCCCTGGGTGACCTTGGGCCACCTTGAGTTTCTCAGAGGAAAGGTGGGATATAAAGGTATAATTACTGGAAATTGGGGGAATGCTATCTTGAACCAACACATCCCTCCCCAAAGCCTCGCATTTGAAAACAGACTGTAAAGTTAACTTTAAAATGCTTTTGGTTAAGCTAACAAAGGGCAAATGTGAAGACTTAAGTAACATTTAGCACATGATGATTAAAAAAAAATACAATTGGCACCTAAGTTTGGGGTGCAGACATCTTAAAAAATATAAATAGGTTTAGATTATTTTTTTCATATGAATTGTGACCTGTTATTAACTTTTTCTGAGCCAGACTGAAAATTGAATGCAAACTGTGGAATAGTGCTTAATGACAGTGACATTTCCTGACAGAGCAATTCTTTGCATATCAACCGTGCTAATTATGCTTGAGCAGACAGCAGCATTTTAACCCATTCACCAAAGGACATTACCTTTTGCAAAGCCTTTAATCCAAACTTTCATTTAGATAGCACATTACAATTTAAGGGCAAATAAAATTTAAAGTGATAAATGAAAGCATGAGCAGTATCTTGATATGTTGTGCATCCCCATGAAGAGACTGAGGAATAGCAGGTTTAGGAAATGCCCCTATCCTCACCTGAAAATGGTGGAGGTGAGTCTCCCTCATGCCTTACAAATTCTAGCAGAGATGGTGCAACTGATTAAGTCAAGGAGATGGTAAATGCCTGGTTGAGAGGAAAGTGGTCTCTAGCTACCCAAAGACCCAGAAGACCTAAATAGCTTTAGACTGGTCACAAATGGACAAGTTTCTTGAGGAGGTGTTTGCTGACCCGATCCAGACACTTCAGGACAAGACTGTTTTTCTGTATCCATTTCAGCTGAGGTCCAAGCCTGGATTCAGTACTAAAGCTGCCTTAATTGTCCTGAATGATTACCTGTGTTAGGTGAAAAACGTCCCCTGAAGTTGCAGGTTTGTAGCTTGAGGTGCTTCTGGATCTATTGCAGTACTGTCACTATAGGAAAAACTCAGTTCTTCTTGAGAGTCTTCTTTTAGAGCAACTGTCCAAGTCGCGTGCGGAGGGGGGTACTGCTTTGTAGTGGTTTCGGTTCTGTTTGGACAGTCAACTCCAGCTGGTGCTGTGCAGTTCCCCCTACTATTTAACATCCATATGAAATCACTGAGTGAGGACATCTGGAGTTTTGGAGTGTTTCGCTAACCTACATTTGTCCCTGGTTAACTTTGTTATTACAGAATAATAGAAAGTTAAATTCAAAGTATAGCATCTAATTGTGCTATCATTTCCTAGCCTCATACTACTGATGAAGCTTACTAAAAAAGATCTCTTAAATGCACAAAATATAAATAACTGTGACACTGGCAGACATTTGGGTTGGCCAAGGGTGTGAGAGAAGCAGCACACACACAAATATTCAGCATCCTTCCTGTCATCACCAACATTAACTTAAAACCTTGATATAATCGAAACACAGTTTAATTGCATGAGAGAAAATGTCATTCACAGTCAAGAGGCATCGAGTCATCACTTTCACACAAGTTGTCAGTTCAGTTTAGTCTGTGTTGAATTTACGATAGACTATAGCAAAAGAACTTGTCATCAAATATCTGCAAAGGTCTTCACAAAGGTTAACCTAAAATCCAGAAGTTATCTTTATTGCAATAATTTCAATGGCTTGGAAAGTAACCAAAGTTCTCAGAGGCAAAAGGCCATCATGCAGTCCAGTGAACAATTAGACCATAAAAAGATTTTGTATGGAAGACTCGCTTTTGGTAAACTTGATATCACTTACATGACTGAACAACAGATGGAGCTTCAACATTCTGATGTACATGTCATAAATATTATAGAAAGCAAAAATGAAACATGAATTAAAGCTGTTTCTGTTAAAACAAATTATTGAAATGTGGAAGTGATATACATTGTGTCCATGATTTCTCCCATTCTGTCTTACATTGTGGTGGTGGTAGAATATTCTGTGTTATAATTGTATCATCATATGGCAATCTAGAGGGTTGAGTTTCCCAATAGAGAATGAAAAAAAAAATGTTAAAGAAGAATGAGTAGTTTGGAAAATCAGCAAAATGTTTTCGACTTTTTCCCATAAGTCTTGTTATCATTTAGAAATAAAACTTAATTTTACATGGTTGTGCATATTAGAGAGTGGAATAAACAATATATTTACTTAAAGGAAGATTCCCCCCCCCCCCAAATGAAGGGAAAGCTAAGAAGTGTTTCTGTTTGGGCTGTCAGTAAATAAGACACTTAACAGGTAAATTGCACAAACATATATACTGTACATTACTTATCCTTTTTAAGGAAAATAATAAGGTTAGCATCAGGAGGTAACTTACGGTAGGTACAATGTATAGTATCAGTTTAGGTGTGATAGTGCTTTGTTTTTCACATGACAACCTGCCCCTGATTTCACTGCTTGTTATACAGTAGATGCTGTTCCTGCAGTCCCCACCCTTTCCAGATGTTATGGATCATTCTTATCCTGTTCCAGCTTACATCTCTTTGTCTGGTGGTAAGATAACCAGCCTCTGACATCTATGATAAAAGCTGTACTCAAGCATGCAGCTGATTGATCTCTGAAACTGGTAACAGAAAACTGCATGCTGTTTTCTGAATATTAACCATATGAATTAGTTTTGAATAATAGTATAAAATATACACAATTAGGAAGACTTGCTTTGCTCATAATATGTCGTTCAGTCTTTATTTGTGGTCTTCATAATAAAGAATATAATACTGAACAAAGCAAAGATTTACTCTTTTATTGTTATTTCAACACAGTGTATAATACTTGTGGGTTTTGTTGCCTGCCTCTTTATATAGATGTCTCATCATGCAGAATATTAAACTGGCTGGCATCATATACGAACAAATGAAGTTAAAGCTTTCCAGTTTCTTGGACACTTATTAGGCTGGTTTGTAGTCTGAGAAATTTGTATTGTAGGCAAGTGTACTTCAGTGGTAGAGAATGTGTATTTTAAATGTGATTTCCAAATTTTACCATCTAAGCAAAGCATAAATTTTGTTGCTCATAGAGTAAAATTACACCAGTGATATTAACAAAAAAAGAAAACAGACATCCCCAGTACTGTGTCTGAGAAATATATATTTATTAACAAAATATGTACAGTCCTTACTTCTTAAAATTCATGATCTCTCACTGACTATAGTGCATGAGAAGCAGTAATTTTTCCAAGCAGAAAATTGGTGTTAGATTAAAATTTACTAACTGAATAGGAAGTTGATAAGAAATGCAAGTTCTCATTATCATTCTAATTAATTAGGTTGCAAAGATGGTCCCTTTGCCAATATGGGAACCAATGAAGAAAGTACTGCATATTCTTATTCCATTATTCATTATAGGTTTTATAATAAAATTTTATAATAACAATTTTTATAATAAAAAATTTAAATGCGTTTTTGCAAATTGATGGGTCTGCTTCAGAACTTCACATTACAAACTAGGGCTTATGGAGTCTGTTGGATCAGACTAAGGTCCACCTAGCATTAATTCCATGAATCGGCAGGTACAAGGTGGAAGATTGACAGACCATAATCTACCTCCTGCCCATGTTTGACCGAGATGAAGCCTAATGTTCTGCAGCACCATACTGCAGTAGAGGTTCATGCGTAATGACCAAATGGGCACAAGATCTGGGTAAACCAATTTACAAAACCCAATGGGATAGGTTGTTGAAAACAACAATGAAATTCACAGCCTGCGCTGGAATTAAAGAGAACATGATGAAAATGTTATATCGATGGCATCTTACGCCAGATAAGATTGCCAAAATATATAAAAATGGAGATAAAAATTGTTGGAAATGCCATAGTAAGATAGGAGATTATATACATTGCTGGTGGGGTTGTACCAAAATTAATAAATTCTGGGGAGAAGTCTATGAAGAACTAAAAAAGATGGTGAGGGTTACTTTTCAAAAGAAACCAGAATACTTTTTGTTAAGTTTACTACCAGAAAACTTTCCTGAGGATAGAAGAATCATTTTTCTTTATGGATGTGCAGCAGCAAGATTATTGATAGGTCAGAAATGGAAAAAGGAAGAGGCACCTAATGTAGCAGAATGGCAGATAAAACTTGTTGAATTCATGAATTTGGACAAAATGACTGCCACAATAAGAAATGTACCGAAACAAAAATTGATTAAAAAATGGGAATATGTAGATGATTATTTTAGGAAGAAAAATATTAAAACAGAATTAAAGGTTTGTTTAAGCTAGAGGACTACAGGGGATTTACAAAAGGAATGTGATAAGAAAGAATTATATAATTATGATAGACTTTAGGAAAATGGTAACGCAAGAATGTGGAGAGTATATGAAGTAAGTGATACGTTAAGAGTTGGGAAGTGGATTTTACTTATATATTTGATGTGTAAATTTTGTAACAAGAACCGAAAAGAAAATGTATCGATTTCTTTTTATTGTATTGTTTTTAAAAATGAATCAATAAAGTTTACTTTTTAATAAAAAAAAACTGCAGTAGAGGTTCAGAAGTGAAAGGCAGTCTCTCTTTCAAAGAACATTGCTTATCAAGCTTGTTTTCTCCTTAATTGAGCTATGATAAGCTGATAGATAACCTTATGTTACCACAGAGCACAACTTGAAGATGACTAAGACTGTAACTAGCTTGTTGGTTGATCATCCCTGGATGAAAAATGTAGTTGTGCAGGCTGATCTCCCTAGTGAAAATAATCACTGGAAATATGCCACAGCTTTCTTCTTTAAGTTGTTTGAAGTTGTCTTTTGTTGGATATCTTGAGTACAGATTAAGAAAACCTAGGCATTGTTGATGTCCACTAGATTGACAGAGAAGGCAAAAATAGACTTAATTATCTTCCAAAATCTGCATTTGTATTTGAACACTGCAATTAAGTCATCATTTCATTAGTGGAACATCAGTGATATAACTTTTAATTGTGCGTTTAGAATTTCTTTGCTTTGGCTGCCTTTAAAAAGGAATTGTTGATTAGCTGTTTCCCTCATTGTACGGCTGCCCAGGTTTTCTCTCTGCCATGCTAATGAGCTCAGCTGCTTTCCTCCTCTTCACAGGCTCACAGAGTCCACGGAGGAGTCCCACTTCTTAACTTATCAGCATGATGGCCAATTTTGCTTGTCTCTTCCCCATGCTGCTCTGGAAATATGTGAAATAGGAAGATCACCTTGATGGGGTATCTTTCTCACAACAGTAAAACCAGTGCCAAGGAGACATCAGCACTAGCAGAAGTCGCTGAGTCGTATTGTCAGAGGTTGTTACGGCTACTCTTGAGTAACGACTTTCCACATACTTGTCTTTAAAAGAGTCTTCATTGGTGCACGTTATTTACAGTGTGGTGAGCTGTCGGTTTCATGTCCGCTTACTCCGTCTCAGAATCCGGCACTGCCCCTTTTCGCGACTTGGACCAACATAGCAGTCTCGGGACAGCGAATCTCCTCCCCTTTCTCCTTCTCCTTAATTCCGGTGCCGGGGAAAAGGGTCTGTGCTCCGTCTTTTCCCTCTCCCCCCTTTCTGTCTCTCTCTCTTCCCGCCTGTGGAGCAGGGGCTCTCCCATGCTGCCGGAGACCTGGCTCTCTCTCTCCGCTTCCTGACTAGCCCCTTCAGACCCCGCACTTTCATGGCTGCTTGGGGACGAACTGCTCCTGATGAGAGGGGGAGGTTCTCTGTAATCTCTCCCCCTTACATCCCTGTTACCAGAGGAGTATAGGAAGCAATGACCATGCTTGCATGGGAGCTATTCCTGGGGTCTTTCATCAAAAGTAGCCTGCACAATTTGTGACCCACCAAGCTGAAGCAGCCTACCAGCCATGCATTTAGTTAATTTTTTTGTAACAGCATCTATATGCCTCTCAATAAGTTTGTTCTCTGGGTACCTTACAAACAATAACATGTTAATCTGCAACCAAAATACAGAACTATGCAAGTAAACAAATTGCACCATATAAAGTTTGGTAACAGAGAGTAAAAAAGCACAGGAAAATATACAGTGTCTAAAACAGGCATCCCCAAACTTCGGCCCTCCAGATGTTTTGTACTACAATTCCCATCTTCCCTGACCACTGGTCCTGTTAGCTAGGGATCATGGGAGTTGTAGGCCAAAACATCTGGAGGGCCGCAGTTTGGGGATGCCTGGTCTAAAATGTATGGTGGACTATGATAGGATTACATCACCTTCCTTTTCTTTCCATTTCCTAGAACTGCAAACTTTGGGTGTTGTCAAGCACTGGGCATGCTACCATCAGTGGAAGCTGGTCCACTGGATCTACTGAGGCAGTGTCTTCCCAAGGAGAATGTTGACATTTTATTTTATTTTTTAATCCCTTCAAAATCTCAAAGCTACATGCTTTTTCCTGTCTCACCCACATTTTTTTTTACTTCTGTTTGAACTCAGAGAAGCACTGCAAACATTTCTGTCAATCTTTTGTTCTCTGGCCATTCAGCTCTCTGTACCACTCAGGCAATC
The DNA here is from genome assembly GCF_963506605.1 of Zootoca vivipara. Lineage (NCBI taxonomy): Eukaryota > Metazoa > Chordata > Lepidosauria > Squamata > Lacertidae > Zootoca > Zootoca vivipara. Next base: position 5,175,552 of record NC_083285.1, read on the forward strand.
CTAATGCTATGGCAAAGAGGTCACTCCTGTGTGTCTCTAAGCAGAAAAACCATATGGCTGATGGGGCTGCTGAAAGGTCACACCAGTAGAAAAGCTCTGACTCTGTTCTTGTGAGGCCCATCCAACACAGCCACTGTAGCAGATATGGAAGAAATCTGGACTGCTTTAGAAACAGAGTTACGTGGTAGCATTAGCCTGTTAGAAGCATCCATTGGTTCTAAGAATGCTCATAGCTGTTGCCCTAAAGGACAGAGACACAACAATGAGTTCTTAATTTAGCACAGTTTTGTGCTCTCTAAACCTTTCAGATGCTGTCTTACAATTGTGAGCCGTTTTGGTTTGGAATATTCCTCCCCCCTCTCCATTATGTCTGCTGGGTGTAATGGCCATAATAATTTAGGAAACCAACCAGCAGCAACTGAGGCTGCATTTGAAATGGCAGCACGGAGCTAATGGCACAGAAAGTGCTGGATTCTTCAGTGGATCAAATGGAAAATGGTGTCCAACCAGGTTTCATGAGCATTCCCAAATGTGTGAACCACAATATTTCAACCCAAAATGTATGTCTAATGAAAATTTCAATGAAGCCCCAGGTAAGCTTTTCATTCGGCACCCCTTCTTATGCACTACAATTCCCTTTAAAAAATAACCTAAGTTCCAATTCCAAGAGCTCTTAATTACAAATTTAGATGCAACATCATTTCTGGATTATTCATGAACTTCTGGTAGGCTTCCCAATGTTTCCTCCTCAAAAATTTCATCCTATACCTCCAATATTTGTTGGAGGGATTTGCAGATTAAGAGCAGGGAGTATATTTATTACAAAAGTACCATCCCTGGGTGCTAGGAAATTTCATTCTAACATGATTGAAACACAGATTTATACAGCAACAGCAACAACAACAACAACAACAACAACAACAACAACAACAACTTAAAAAAACCAGGCAAGGAAATAACTTGCTACTCCAAACTGGGAAAAACCAGTTAGAAAACTCACATTAAATCCACTGTGCAGCAGGCCAACATAACTTGTGATATGCCAAGCTGAAATAGTCCACCTCTGATGTATTATCAATTCTCACACACCCTATTTCTGTGGTCCCAGGAAAGAAATTATCAAGTTATGGTGGTTCTCCATATATGGATCCTGAGCTACATCTTGGTGGGTCACAAATTGTGTAAGTCTGCTCTAGAGCAACTTGGAAGTTAGGCAAGCTTAAGTAACACTGATGGGAGGGATTGTCGAATCAGTGTGAGGGACACCTGAATATTGGAAGAAAGCAATGAGTCAAGGTGCCAGAATGGTGCTTGATTGTTCCAGAAACTGATGGAGAATCAAGATTATTGTGGATGAAAGAACCAGATTAATTGGTCACATCCACACCACATGTGTAAAACACTTTTATATCACTATAGTAGTCATAATTCCTCCCTGCTCCCTGCCAAATAATCCTGGTAACTGGTTTGTGAAGGGTGCTGGGAATTTTAGCTCTGTGGGGGCTGATTGAAAAAGAAGCACTTCAGAATATAAAGGGTTTTTATGTGGAGGGGTATGTGTCACGTGTTTTGAATTCTTCCTCATATTGAGGTATACATGGATTGCCACATATTCTGAATTTTCCTCAAATCGGGAAGGTCTTGTATGTGGGGCATGGCACGTAGGAAGAATGGTAGGCTAGAGCTCCATGCACAAAGAGTTCCTCATGGAGGGATCATTACATTCTGAAGAGACAGAGTGTCCTAGAAGGCATGTGACATGTTTTCTGAATGTTTGCATTTGCTGTTAGATTTGGACCTGACCTTGATAGGTTAAATGCATCAGGTTGTCAAAAGCTTTGATCTGTAGAACCGTGCAAAGCTACGTTTTTCCTGTTGGAAAGCCCCAACCATGATTCCCTGATAACCTCACCATTCACGGATTATATTTCTGATTAACTTGTGACAAATGGAACAATAAATGTATAAAAATAGCTACTTTAATTCTATCTATAAATAGTAAGGGGAAACATAATGAATCAAGTCACTATATTAACTACCTCTCAGAAATTTTGAGTACACAGCAATTTATCTTGCAGTGCAATTCAAGTGCTGGCAAATAAAATTATAGCTGTAATAAAAGAAAACTTTTCCAGTATACAAAGCTAATGATATTTCTGGTACGGTAATTAAGATACCAAATAGTCTGACCACTGCTGTTTTCTAATATACAGTAGAATTGGTGGATTGGTTTTTTTTGTCTCTTCTCTTTTTCTTTGTGAGTGAATGGATAATAGGCTCACAATTTAAGCTGAAAAATAAACTTGTGTTAGAACGTTCTTAATTATTTGTCCATTTGGAACACAATTAAAATGTGGCTGATTGGTTAGCATTCAAAAGTTTTAAATGAAAACTCAAGTAATCTTTTTAAATTGGATATTCAATACTTGCTGTGTGATATTGCTAATATCAGCCAATGCTCATCGAAAACTTAGCTTCAGGTTTACAAACTGAAAGAGCCATTGTTCATTTTAATCTTCAGCTGCACCCTTTGTGAGGTATGTTGTTATGTTACTGTAGCCTATTACTTAACTCAGTCAGTAACATGTGTATCGTTGGATGACACATGCAGTTTGCTTTTTACTAAAAGTAGTTTGTTTTGTGTAAGTACTTAATGCTTTGAAATAAAGCCAATATTCTTTAACTGTTGAGTTGACCCACAGACAAGTTGTTTGGTCTCTTTCAAGCTTAATGTCTGTCCTACTGAGCTCCAAATGCTGAATGTGACAGGATGGGTAGCCGAGTGTAAACAAACACCTTCCCAGTGGAACTATATCTTTGAAGATGTGAATGTTGGGACTTACACATGGCTGGGCATACAGCAAAACAGGCATTGGGAAAACATCCAGAAGACCAAAGGTTTCCCTTTTTTATAAAATAATATAAAACTGTTAGCTGCTGTATCACGAGAAAAGGAGGAAAGCAATAAGGCAGCCCAAAGAGCAGTGAACTGATGCATCTCTCTCTCTCTCTCTTAATGTCAGAACAGATGGTTAATGCAAGAGGACCTCTTGCAAGATCAGACGATGTATGAGGGAGTGAAGTTGAGCTGGAATCCATGACAGTCTGCTGTTGGCCAAAAGTATTGGCCTGTTAAAAGTTGAAATTGGGTACCCATTTCCTGCAGTTAGTTAGTTTTGGGTTGGAAAAATTATGAAAACAGGATTCTATCATTAAAGCTTGCAGAAATTCCCACATTCTGTAAAGTATCGTTCTACTCAGATTATTAGGTGGGCCATTCCTCATTATCATAGGTGCCAAGTTCCGGATTGAAAAATCTGGGATCAGCAGCGCCGCGGCACCAGAAGTCGCTTCTACGCACTTCCGGACATGCATAGAAGCGACTTCTGATGCCACTGTGCCCATTCCAAAATGTCTGCAGTGCCAGAAGTCGCTTCTACGCACTTCCGGACATGCGTAGAAGCGACTTCTGGCGCTGCAGACATTTTGGAAATGGGCACAACGGCATCGGAAGTCGCTTCTACGCATGTCCAGAAGTGCATAGAAGCGACTTCCGGTGCCAGCGCGGCACCTGAAGAACATGGCCGCCAGCAGGAGCTCCGTAATCCGTGGGAATACGGGGTATTTTGCCATTCGGGACACCTGCGGGAAACGGTAAGAAAATACGGGTGTTTCCCAGGGAAAGCGGGGTACTTGGCAGCTATGCTCATTATCTATAGTAATTTATGTTCATGCACAGAATTGTGACTGAATTATGGAATTGGCCTGCTAACATAACATACAGCCACAGGAATAAAAGCACTATGTATATATTCCCTCCTGCAAGATTTATACAGACTTTGATAAAACCTGAAGAAACTGCTGATCTTCATAATCTGAAATTAAAGGTATAATTCGGAGCATCTCACTAGCTTCAGTGGAATGCTCACTAGTTTCCTCAAACATGCATATCAATTGTAAGCATAAAACATTTCCCCCACCAAAATTCAATTGATTTTAGGTATTGGTTAGCATTATTTAAGTGTACATATTACGTTGAGGTTCCTGGAGAGGGTCAGCCTTACCAGAGAGTCGGGTGAAGCAGCCTTCTTCTGGTGACACTATAGCTGGGGAATAGATGAAGACAGATATTGGTGCTTGAAAATTACAGCAATGCCTTTCAAACTATTGCCCTTAGTGAGCTCCATTTTGGGCAGAAAAATGTTTGCTGTAGCAGTGTTCATAATTCAAGCTTCAAGTGCCTCACTCAGGGGCTCTAGTATTTGAATTATGGCCAGTTCTTCCAGCAAGACACATCATACTGGTGGGTGGAACCACACAGAGGGCCTTCAAGCACCATACTGCTGCAGCTGATGTGGATGGGGCAGGACATCAGCTAGGTCAGGGCTGTGCAGATGTGCTGATGGAGCCAATCCAACAGTACTTCAGCTCTCACACACACACACCTTGCTGCCCCACTCCCTGTCCAGGTAAACTGCAGTGACGCCTGTGTTGAGGGGGTGACTCCACCTGACCACACTGACTGCTAGTGCCTACCTAAACTGATTTGACAAATTAACCTGTGGGAGCCAGTGTGGTGTAGTGGTTAAGAGCGGTAGACTCGTAATCTGGGGAACCGGGTTCGGGTCTCCGCTCCTCCACATGCAGCTGCTGGGTGACCTTGGGCTAGTCACACTCCTCTGAAGTCTCTCAGCCCCACCCACCTCACAGGGTGTCTGTTGTGGGGGAGGAGGGGAAAGGAGATTGTTAGCCACTTTCAGACTCCTTCGGGTAGTGATAAAGCGGGATATCAAATCCAAACTCCTCCTCTTCTTCTTCTTCTTCTTCTTCTTCTTCTTCGGCTTCATAAGAGGTGTGTTCAAAGCACCTGGCTTAAAAATCAGGTAATTTAGGTCTATTGAAAACTGCTGTAGTTTTTGCTCTGTGCATCCAAGGGCCCTTTTAACCCCCCCCCCTCTCACTTTTAGTTTTACATTCAGACACTTCTTCAAAATGTAGCATGCATAAAGTATTGACTGAAATGGCTAGATTGCATTCTCCAAGTTCTGTCTTTTCCCTTCATTTTCAAAGGTTTGAGTTTCTTAATTTGCCTAATTAGGAGTATTTTATTTTTTTGTTTCATTACTGCATGTTTCAGCTCCAACTTAATCAGCTTTCACTCCTCATACCAATTAAATCATCATATGCAGGGCACCAGCTCAACGTCAGCAATTAGAGAACAATCGTCTAAGCACTTAAGGCTTGTCTGCTCAAAATAAGACCACAAGAATGGACAGATGACCTTTAGGAAATATTACTTTACAATTAAAGTACTATGGTGAATTTAAAACTATGATTACTCACTTATATTTAAATTCTGTAGAATGACAGTCTGCAGTGGCTTTTAAAATACTACAGAAAAAGTCCACTAGCTCAGTTTCATTCCTAACAATTTACCTGTGAAGTACAACTGGTTTACAGTATGCACATAAACATGACCTTTTCAACTAGTGTGCATATTTGCCTTTCAATGCTCTACCCAGAGCAACGAATACTGTTCAATGCAGCACAGGCCCGTCTTTAATGTTTCAACCATGGGTTAAAACAGAAAACAATTAACAACTACAAAAAACAAGAATCACAATAACAATAAATCTAATTTAACACATGATGAACAAGATAAAAATTTGGCATGTGCTTTGACAGCTGCCAAAGCAAATATTGTCATAGGTAAAAGGGCTGCTTTATTACTAGAAGCCAACAAGAAATCGTCCCCTCCCTCCCAGCTCAGACAAGTTGGCTTACACTTCAATCGCTTGTCCAGTACCCAGAAGACAATAGTCCATTTAACCTAGATGAAAAGAAAATGTACTTTTAGGAATTTTAACCTACCAGTGTATATCAATTCAGGTTGTGCATGAGACTGGGGTCTGAGATACTTTCTTCACAGTGGAGTTCAAGAATTGTCTCATTTCTCTTACCTGTATCTGGGTTCAGATGTGTTATGCAGCCAAAAAAAAAATTGTTCCATGAGAAAACACTGCTTTCCAAACCTCTTTAGGATTGAAGCTATATGCTTGGACTCATGGCAAAGTTATCAGGTTGCCATAATAGATTTTCATTTAGTTTAGAACTGAGTGGTGGGGATGAGCTCTTTTAGCAGTTTCATCCCCCCCCCCAAACATTCTCTTCAACTACAGGACCAGTTTTGTTCAAACCATGGTGTAGTTGTTCAAAACATGTGATGAATGCTAACTAGGATTGTCATAATTGTTTGTATGCCCATGGTTGCAAGGGGATTGTGTTAGCATTAACTATGGTTAGTGTCAATGTAGACATAACATTATGCAAGGGTTATACTGGAATATGTGTGGGAGAGGACGAAACTTGTAGCAGCACATTGGTTAGAGTATTAAAACATTTTGGGCTTAAACAATTCTTGTCTTTTGGGCTTCCACCCTACACACATTCACAAATGAGCATGAGACTATAATTTGAAAACTTGACACACAACTATATCCCTTACAAATGGGTCTATTAGTTTTACAATTAAGTCTGGGAGTAAGCCCAATTTAATACAATGGCATTTACCGCTTAGAAATACAAATATAAGAAAATGAGAAAATATAAAGTAAATTCACAAGACTGAATATATTTCTGATTTATTTATTTTTGCGATTACAGTGAAATAATAAATTGGGAGGATGGGCCTACCCATATAGTTGTTAGATCATATTCTCTTCGGCACATGGGAACTGTTTGCAGATAGTGTTCCCCCAAGCGGGAGAAACACCTGAAGGACAACACATTTCTTTAATGCTGTAAAATGTGATTTGGATAAAGTTCTTCTAAGTTACCAAGCCCACAGAAAAGTTAAGAACTTGAGGAAGTGAAGACACTGGTGTAGGCAAAGTTTTTCAAATGTTAGGAAGGGGGGAAGCAATACTTATCTGGGAGCGCTCACGCAGCCTTGTAAGATAAGATATCTTTATTGTCATTGTCCCCTTGCGGGAACAACGAAATTACTTATCAACACCTTCAGTTGCATTTGGGACAGTGCTTCACTTATGTGGAGGGATACATCAGATATAATGTGAGGAAACAGCAGAAAGAATTCAAGGATTAGAAAATATGGATTTTCTATAACTTGAAAAATATGACAATTTTTATTTAATTCTGGCACTATTATGCTTAAAATTCTACAAGGCAGGCTTAAGCAGTATGTGGACCGAGAACTCCCAGAAGTGCAAGCTGGATTTTGAAGGGGCAGAGGAACCAGAGACCAAATTGCAAACATGCGCTGGATTATGGAGAAAGCTAGAGAGTTCCAGAAAAACATCTACTTCTGCTTCATTGACTACGCAAAAGCATTTGACTGTGTCAACCACAGAAAACTATGGCAAGCTCTTAAAGAAATGGGAGTGCCTGATCACCTCATCTGTTTCCTGATAAATCTCTATGTGGGACAAGAAGCTACAGTTAGAACTGGACATGGAATAACTGATTGGTTCAAAATTGGGAAAGGAGTACGACAAGGCTGTATATTGTCTCCCTGCTTATTTAACTTGTATGCAGAATTCACCATGTGAAAGGCTGGACTGGATGAATCCCAAGCCAGAACTAAGATTGCTCAAAGAAATATCAACAACCTCAGATATGCAGATGACACAACTTTGATGGCAGAAAGTGAGGAGGAATTAAAGAACCTCTTAATGAGGATGAAAGAGGAGAGCCCAAAATATGGTCTGAAGCTCCAAAAAAAAAAAAAAACCTAAGATCATGGCCACTGGTCCCATCACCTCCTGGCAAATTGAAGGGGAAGAAATGGAGGCAGTGAGAGATTTTACTTTCTTGGGCTCCATGATCACTGCAGATGGTGACAGCAGTCACGAAATTAAAAGACGCCTGCTTCTGGGGAGAAAAGCAATGACAAACCTAGACAGCATCTTAAAAAGCAGAGACATCACCTTGCCTACAAAGGTCCATATAGTTAAAGCTATGATTTTCCCAGTAGTGATGTATGGAAGTGAGAGCTGGACCATAAATTGATCCTTTTGAATTATGGTGCTGGAGGAGACTTTTGAGAGCCCATGGACTGCAAGAAAACCAAACCTATCCATTCTGAAGGAAATCAGCCCTGAATGCTCACTGGAAGGACAGATCCTGGAGCTGAGGCTCCAATACTTTGGCCACTTCATGAGAAGGGAAGACTCCCTGGAAAAGACGCTGATGTTGGGAAAGATTGAGGGCACAAGGAGAAGGGGACCACAGAGGATGAGATGGTTGGGCAGTGTCCTTGAAGCTACCAACATGAGTTTGACCAAACTGCAGGAGGCAGTGGAAGGCATGCTGTCCATGGTGTCACGAAGAGTCAGACACGACTAAATGACAACAAAAATACTACAGTGTAGTTTGCAAAATACAGCATTGCAGAAATGAATATGAAACTCTGTAGCATTTTTTGGGGGGGGGGGTAAACAAGTTGCATATAATTTTGACATATGTTTCTGCAGGTATATCTTTGTGTTGCTTGAACATTATCCAGTATGTGAAGAAATAAAATTGAAATAGTATCATTTTATAGATAATGGAAAGGGTGAGGATTGTTGCTCACATAAATAAGGGAAAGGGAACATGACAACAATAGTTGAATGTTTTTCTTTTGAATGGCAATACTGCTTGAGAACATATAATAAATCATCCATCATGTTCCTCCTATTTCATTATCAAACAAGCTAGAAAAAAGTTGATTTGTCATGAGTTATGGCATTCATTCCACAAACAAGAATCTAGAAAATTCATTTCTCCAGAGGAAAAGCTAAAAAATCATTAGGGAAATATGTAGGCTGTTCAATCAAAATGATTATATTGTATGAAAGTGAAAACAAGCTTTGACAGAGAGTCATTTTGATTTATGGTTTAAATGTCCTTGGTAAATAAAAGCAGTTATGTATGTATGCATTTTGAAATTAGTATTTCCTAGCTAAAAAAACATGCAGCAAACTATAATTACTACTTCTTAATTTCAAGAGGGGAATATGGAAATACAGTTATTTAAATTTAAGATTGATTCATGTGACAGCAGGATCAATAAAACATGTTGAACAACATTTTGATTCTGCTGAGGTCAATGGTACATTAACATTTACTGAAAAAGAAACAAAATTTTACACACCTAAAGTTTTAACTGCACGGAAAGTTCCTGTGCATAAGTTAAATATAATAGGGCACTTTGACGCAGTGACAATTACCTTTTACAATTAAATTGTAAATGAAATTTACAAATAAAAGATCTGTATAGAACATTGATAGACAACTTCTTTAGTCTCTATGATAAAATTTGTAATTGCCTTTTGCAGTATTCTCCACAAGAGCACAAACTTTAGTGTGTTCTCAGCCAGACAAACTGGCTTAGAGCTGCTCTTGAACTGAAGAGACCCAACATAGCATTGGGTAAAATTGAGGGCAGCTGATCTGTATCCAATTATTCATACAAGAACACCACCCTTTCTCAGAATCTTGCTTTGCTATTTGTTTCTGCTCTTCTCTTTCACTAGTCCTCCATCTGTGTGTTTTCCTCTGCTGCTTATGAAGCAGAAACAGCCCGTCCCACACCTCTTTTCTTCCACCCCTGAGGTTGCTTTCAAACAGCTGGTGTGGGCAGGTAGCCAAACTACCTTGGCATCTCCCCATGCCTCATCACACCTCACTTTAAGATCTTCACAGTTAGGAACTACATATGCTCAGATATAACCATACAAAGATACATTCTGTACAAAGTTGAAAACAGATAAAACGTAAAAAAATGTGGAATATTTCTTTTTCTTACAACTTGATGACCTTCCCCCTCTTAAAAGAAACCCACCCATAATTGACCTCCCCTTCAGCTACACATCTACAAATGTAACAATTTAATGGCACAAGGGGGAATAACTGTTCCTGTGCCTGGCCGATTTTGTATATGAAGACCTGTAGCGATGTCCAGATGGGAGTAAATCTAGCAGATGATGACCGGGATGTAATGGATCTGCTGCAATTCTCTCTGCTCTCTTCTTAACTCTGATAGCATCGATTGTCTCTATTGTAGGCAAGCTAGCACCAGTTACCCTTTCTGCAATTCTTACAGCTCGTTGGAGCCTTTTCTTGTCTGTCTTGGAGGCTGTACCATACCAAGCAGTAATAGAATTACAGAGAACAGTTTCAATGATGCTTCTGTAAAATTGGATCAACACTTCCTGGGGCAATTTAAATTTCCTTAGTTGACGCAGGAAATACAACCTCTGGTGGACCTTTTTAATAATACTATTGATTTTGATTTATTAATTAATTTTCTTAAATTTATATGGCTGGGCATGACCTGTGCACACCTTAAAAGCAATGGAGGGGTTGTTTTTTTAAAAAAACCAGTACACTTTAAAACAACTGTTTTTCAGTTGCATAAATTGTTCCGAGTGTCAGGAAATAGGTTGTCTTAACATCCAAATACATATTGTCTGAGTTATGAGAATTTTTTTAAGGAGCTGGTGCTTTCTAACTTAGCAGCAAAATAGATATATGTGCCGCGTCATGTTGGTTGTCTCTTGGAAGAGATAGGCATTAAGCTTGCATGCACTTCTAAACCTCTCATTCTCCGTTTTCAGAAAGAGGCACTTGTAAAAAGATGAAAGAGGCACAAGCCCAGTTCGGTATGTAGGAGGCCCTTGTGTATGTGTACTGAAGCCATTCCTCCTGTTATTTTGCATCATGAGAGCTCCTTCCAATGCATTGTGTCAGAAATCCTACTGAGCTAATCCAAATCTTTATTACGGTCATAGACCAGCATAAGATAAAAGCACCTTCATGCATAAATAAAACATACTAGATAGGCAGTAAGGCAATTGCAGAAGTAGAGGGTACACATACTCATACTCTCAGATACAGTAATAAATAATAATAATAATAATAATAATAATAATAATAATAATAATAATAATAATAATAAAATTTATTTATACCCCGCCCTCCCCGGCCAAGACCAGGCTCAGGGCGGCTAACACCAAGTATAAAAACAACTGATTAAAATATAACTTAAAATGCAGCCTCATTTCAGTGGAAGCCCAGAATCAAAACTGTTTGGGGTGGGGGGGGGAGAAAAGGTCAAATCTTCACCAAGGCCAGACTGGTCCTACGTGGGCCAGAAAAAAAGCCAGGGAAGTCCCCAAATAGGGGTTCCATCACAGAAGGAAAAGGAAAGAGGGGGAGGGGATCAGGCTGATTCCAAGCCAAAGGCCAGGCGGAACAACTCTGTCTTACAGGCCCTGCAGAAAGAAATGAGATCCTGCAGGGCCCTGGTCTCATCATGAGACAGAGCGTTCCACCAGGCTGGAGCCAGTGTTGAAAAGGCCCCGGCCCTGGTTGAGGCTAATCTGACTTCCTTAGGGCCTGGGACCTCTAAAGTGTTGCTATTTATGGGCCTTAAGGTCCTCCGTGGGGCAAAGCAGGAGAGGTGGAGCATTTGAGCATTCCTGTTGGACAAAAAGCTGGGTTTTCAACATCACTTGTCACTGATATTCCAATGTAACTGACAAAGGTAGCCTGGGTGGTTCAGCATTTATTTATTTATTTGATAGGAATTCTTACCCACCCTTCACTATAAGGTCCCAGGGCAGGCTGCAAAAACAACAACAATTATATAGTTTAAAATACAGTAAAGCCAATTCTTAATGCAATTCCAAAAATGTTATTTAAAATGGAGGATAGCAGTAAACAAAATACAGTAAAGCCAATTCTTAATGCAATTCCAAAAATATCATTTAAAATGGAGGGTAACAGTAAACATATATCTCAGCCGTGAAATTACATGCACACATGTGAATTCACAGATGTATATTTCTCTGATTGTCTGACTTCTGTGAACAAGACTGAGATTCACTAAGACTTGAGGACATCATCATCAGTATTTATGGCTGATGTGCAGCTGCTACCAAAAGCAACAGCCGTCATGCTCCTCTTTCCTCTGATAAGGTTGTGTACAGTGGCGGAGCTTCATGCTCTGGCACCAGGCAGAGAGCAGGCAGGGCGGGGCTGGTGCATGTCCCGGGGGCGGAGCACACCACCCGCAGGGGCGTGGCACGCGTTCTGGGGGCGTGATACACAAATTCTGGGGGTGAGGCGTGCCGCCTGCAGGGGCGTGGCACACATTCTGGGGGCGGGGACAGCCACAAAGGCACCCTACCGGGATCACGCTCTCCGGGGTGGCGCACTCCCATCACCCCCCTCTTCCTACGCGCCTGGTTGTGTAGTGCCCAATGGGTGCTGTGGTGTCATTCCCTTGAATTTCCTCACTCCTGCAAACAACAGTCAATAATGGAAATGCTTATTCATAACATCCTGGTTTGTATGACATGCTCAGCTCAGCCTTGGCTTAGTGAGACTATGCAAATGTGTGGTCTCCCAGAGAGAAGCTTGCAGTCTTCACTTTGCTGTTCACTGGATCCTTTTGTGTTCCTGTGTAGTCTGAGGCTTAGTATGCTGTCTGAACCAGGACTTGTGGTTGAGGTCTCTCCTTATGAACCACAATCAGAGGCAAGGTTCGCTCTTGGCTACAGCTTATGGTTAGTGAAGAAAGAGCTGAACCATGAGTTGCAATTTAGACCTTGGTTTAGTGTGATACAGCAGCAAAAAGGACCTGAGCTCCTCTCTGAGAGACCACTCACTTGTAGTGTCTTAGCAAGTCATGCTAACCCACCCAGTTGTAGAACATCTCATATCTTTCATTATTAAATGTTACCGGGGAAGAGAGGAGTTTTGCAGCTTTTAGATGCAGCCTCAAATTAGTCAAGTAGTGTAGTTCTGGACTAAAAAGAAAACAGGGTGTCAAATACAGTCCAGACATCTCTGTCCTTGTGGGGAGGCAGTTACAAACTCTTTGGGCTCATGTACTTCTTGCCTCTAATTTATATAAAGACAACTGAATTAGATCAGTGACTCCCATTCTCTCAAACTTACCAGGTGGACTTCTGAACCTTTTGGCAAATTCGAACAAATGTTAAACAGAGACTGTGGCTAAATTTCTCTTTCTAGCTGCAAAAACATGAAAGGAAATTCCCCAATTAAACCTATCCTGTCTGCTGTTCTCCTACATTACCATTTTAAAATACTTATATTCATTGGTTTGTTAGTTTCAGTTAACACATGGGCAGTGGTAGAGCTTCATGCTCTGGCACCGGGGGGGCGGAGAGTGAGAGGTGGGGGCAGGACTGGCAGGTGTCCTGGGGGCATGTGCCCAGCGCGGGTGGGGGAGCAGCCGCGATGGCACCCTACCAAGATTGCGTTGCCGGGGGCAGTGCGCTCCCCCCATACTCCTCTTCCTCTGCCAGTGCGCATGGGTAGGCAAACTAAGGCCCGGTAGCTGGATCTGGCCCAATCACCTTCTCAATCCGGCCCACGGACGGTCCGGGAATCAGCATGTTTTTACATGAGTAGAATGTGTCCTTTTATTTAAAATGTTCACCTGGGTTATTTGTGAAGCATAGGAATTTGTTCATTCCCCCAAAAAAATAGTCCGGCTCCCCACAAGATCTGAGGGACAGTGGACCGTCCCCCTGCTGAAAAAGTTTGCTGACCCCTGAGTTAACGCTATAAACATAAAATTAACAAAAAATACCATCAACAAAAAGGAATACGGAACTTGACAAATGTTTGGTGTAACTTTCAGCTGAAGGTTTTAGTCACTGGCGTTCCAATATAGACAATAAAATAAAGATGTCATTTCTTAATGTCCCATGCATTGATTGAGAATGAAAACCATGCTCAATCAATTTTACAAAACCAATGAAAGGATACCATGTTGTATAGAAGGTGCTGGTCATCTTTCCGGTGTGATGTTCTTTTCGTAGAGAAGAAATTTTGTCCACAAGCACAATGTCCCATTCTTGCAAAATTCAAACTTCAAAAAGGTTTATATCTAGAGATTTCTGATTTTTTGCTACCACTAATTTAGCCGCTGTTAGTAAATGAAGGATAGTACCTTTATTGGTTACATTTTGAGTCTGGAGCCTGGGGAGTGACATAATTTTTAATCAGTTATGTGATTTCCCCCCCCCCCTTTCAACTCACTCTTAACTTCCATATTTGAAGGTATCGTGTTGTATATCTTATTTTTATTTGTTGGCTTTATTTTGTCCAGGACTGTTGTTGTTGTTTAGTCGTTTAGTCGTGTCCGACTCTTCGTGACCCCATGGACCAGAGCACGCCAGGCACTCCTGTCTTGCACTGCCTCCCGCAGTTTGGTCAAACTCATGTTCGTAGCTTCGAGAACACTGTCCAACCATCTCGTCCTCTGTCGTCCCCTTCTCCTAGTGCCCTCAATCTTTCCCAACATCAGGGTCTTTTCCAAGGATTCTTCTCTTCTCATGAGGTGGCCAAAGTATTGGAGCCTCAGCTTCACGATCTGTCCTTCCAGTGAGCACTCAGGGCTGATTTCCTTCAGAATGGATAGGTTTGATCTTTTTGCAGTCCATGGGACTGCAACTGCATAATAAAGAATCTGTATCTGCATCAGTGATATAGTTCAGCACTAGTCCAACAAGGAACATTAATGCATCTCATATTTGTAATTTCCCTACTTATGGAATTCCCACACAGAGCAGCACACCAGAGCAGCACACAGAATTGCCATTTACCTTCCTGCTGTAGCAGTACCTATTTATCTACTTGCACTTTGAGGTGCTTTTGAACTGCTAGGTTGGCAGGAGCTGGGACCGAGCAATGGGAGCTCACCCCATCGCAGGGATTCGAACTGCTGACCTTCTGATCAGCAAGCCCTAGGCTCTGTGGTTTAACCCACAGCGCCACCTGCGTACCTAAGATTAATGTACTTTCATGCAAATCTCTTCTTTATAAGCTGAAGCAGTTCATTTTGCTTCCCAAGAATATGGCTTTTTTGTATTATCATTTAAGCATTAGAAATGAGGAAATTGTCTATAGCTCACTGCAGTAAAGGCCATTTTCTTTCTCTGTATCTTCATTAGTGCAAAATAATATTCACCTATCCATAGTTCTTTCTATATAATGACTCATGAAATGAAGTCTTTGTGCTCATTTTCTGCAAGGAATCATTTGCTTCTCAGGCACCCATCTCTACATCCTTTGTGTTATGGAAGGAGAATCATGTATATATTTCTGTTTCAAACCAATTTAGCACTTTGGTGGATTAATTATTTCAAAACCTTCAGATGAAAAAATCTTTAGAAAAAAATCTCATTTTCTATACGTATGACCATGATAGTGTAATGGGGACAGTGAGTCCACCCTAGCAGGGGAACAAAAACTCTTGCCCATACCATTGTGAAATGACGAAGCCCATGAACCTTTTGTATATTTCCATTTAGGAGCATAGATACTGGAAGCACTCACAAATGCCATCTTTGAGTAAGTGGAGGGAACAAGAATTTGGAAAAGGATTTTGATACATAAAAGCATCTATCATTGATTTCATCTATACCAATGATTTTAAATCAGATTACAATACATTCAAAACAGCTAGAAGATAAAAGTGAAATTAAAAGCTAAAAGTCAAAACAGTTTTAAAAACTTAAGATAATAAAAATTGTTTTAAAATGCCTGCATGAATAACAAAGTTCTTGTCTGGTGCTCCAAAAGACAATAATATTCGGTGCTACCATGCATATGTCCCATTAAGTTGTGCTATATGGAAACTTAGTGATTCATTGTATACATCAGTGTTTATCAACCAGTGTGCCTCCAGATGTTTTGGGACTACAACTCCCATCATCCCTAGCTAGCAAGACCAGTGGTCAGGAATGATGGGAGTTGTAGTCCCAAAACATCTGGAGGCACACTGGTTGAGAAACACTGGTCTACATCAGATATAGCCAACAGGCTCATCAGCTTTCATGCCTAATGCTATTTTTTTTTCTGGTTGCTGGCCACCTTCTAAAAATTTTATTGAGTTGTGGTAGCACAATCTGACCTAAGATTCATTCATAGGGGAGAAAATGTCAAGCTGAAGGAAACAGATTGCTATTTCATTCTGTATGTATCACGTACATATTTACATCTCATACAAATGAGCCAGTGTGGTGTAGTGGTTAAGAGCGGTAGACTCGTAATCTGGTGAACCGGGTTCGTGTCTCCGCTCCTCCACATGCAGCTGCTGGGTGACCTTGGGCTAGTCACACTTCTCTGAAGTCTCTCAGCCCCACTCACCTCACAGAGTGTTTGTTGTGGGGGAGGAAGGGAAAGGAGAATGTTAGCCACTTTGAGACTCCTTCGGGTAGTGATAAAGCGGGATATCAAATCCAAACTCTTCTTCTTCAAATGGGGGGCTTACAATAAAAAAGACTTTAAAATATCTAATTAACACATTATAAATTAAAGAAAAGCATGTTTAAAGCATAAATGCCCATACTACCTAAGTTATTTAAAAGGCCCGTGTGAACAGAAATGGCTCGACTGATGCTCAAAAGACCATAAATGTGGCATCAAGTGAGCCTTCCTGGGAAAGCTATTCCATAACCAGGGTGCTTGAAAATGGCACAATACTTCACCTTCAGTAATATTGCACCACCAGGCGGTTCCACACATTCAGGGAAGAAATTAGCAAACTACGCTTTCAGCTTGTTAGCAGTTCTTAACATGGCTTATATTGTTGTATGCCAGGGATCTACCAGTCATTTCCAGTTGGACATCTGGCTGCTTTCTGGGATTCTTTCACTGCTGAGCTAACAGTTTTGCCTAACTCAGCAAAGCATGTTCTGAAGGAGAAGATGTGCATAGTTCAGAATCACTTAAGATCTACTAAGTGATCCTGAGAATGCACTTCTCCAGGAATCCCAGAGGTTCTAAAAAGAAAGAAAACAGCTTTCTAAATGCCACATACATAATACGCACAATAATTCTAATAAAAAAAATTAAGAACATTAAAAATAAAGGAGGGGTAAAGGGCAGACCACCCAAGACTAAAGTCGTCAAAGCCCTGCTTTATGTCACACTAATTTGTCTGATAACATTAATTGTAAAATCTACTTTTTATCTCAAAATTAAACAATAGATATTATAATCCCCATGTCTTTATCATACTGAGGCTGTGCTGCATGATTTCTGGTGTTCTGAAACATGGGCATTGCTCTAGCTTTCTTATTTGGGAAAATATCCTTGACTTTCTGCCAACCAAACTGTCTAGCCATATCAAATGTCCTTAAGCAAACTGCACTTGATTACCTTGGAGACGGCGGCTGTTAGATTCACATGGAGTTTACTACAAAATTGGTATAGACTGATATCCTCCTGTGCCCTACTTCAATTCTGCTCTGTGTATGTGTGTGTGAATTGAAAAATGATGCAATCTGTGACTGGAAGCAAGTGTGTTCTTATGGCGTATAAGTGCAAGAGCCATTTAATGCCAGAGCCTCAAAATGCTTGCATTATTAGATAAATGCACAATTTTAAGAGCAAAGGTTTCTCTCTCTCTCTCTCTCTCTCTCTCTCTGTGTGTGTGTGTGTGTGTGTAGCTAATGCTTAATCTTCAAGTGCTTTGTACAACAACTGAGCACTCTTGGCATATGATGATACGATAGTTACATATAGAACATTTGGCACACTGTATCCTACAGATATAAATAGCTACAACGGCACACAGTAGCATGGCTGGCACAGCTACAGCCATATCCTTTGTTACATTTGGCAACTCTGTCATGTTCACTTTCTGTTAGTTGCACTCCCATCATTAAAAAAAATAGATCCAGGTTATCATGTCCTCTGTTTTGAGATCAGGAGATCGAGAATTAACCTCACATGCTCTGAAAACTCATTTGGAGCAAGACATTTTTGGATGAGAGAAGCAGCTTGAGCAAGGAACTGCTATCAAGCCCAGACACCACTCAATTGCCTTCAACTCAGGGCATCAGATCAGCAAAACCTCCCTTCTTTTAGTTATTCTGAAATTGGAATCAATTAAGACTTGGGTGATTTATCTGCCAGTTAATTATCACCCAGAACACAAACTGACTGTTGAGATAAGAAGAGGCATTAATTAACAGGCTGAAAAACAACCCAAAAAGCTTATCTAATCAGTGATTAGAAAGTACAACAGATAAGGAAGTTCTGAGGTGTTAAAAATATTCATTTTTTATTACTTGTAACTCTCTGTCCTGTCCATGTGGTGATAGAGGAGGCTGACACATTTTTTTCCAAGGCAGAGACTGCCAAGGGAGAGAGTTAAACAATTCAGTTTCACAAAAATACCATTAAACACCCTACTGATGATTGGTATCATGCAACAATTATCGGATGAACAATTGAAAGAACTCAGAGCTGAGATGTGCAGAATGCTGAATGAAAATGGTTCAGAGAAAAACCAAAGAATTCACAGGACCTGTGGGGGGAAAGTGTTGATCAACATCTATCTGAATATAAGTGAAAAGGCAAAGTGGGAAACAGCAGAGGAGGAAATGATCTCCACACAGGTGTTTGGAGGACTGAAACTGACAAATGATGGCATTGGGATGCTGTAAGAGAGGAATGGAATTTTGGACAGAAACGTTAATAAACATCCAGAGATGGCAGAGATAAAGCTGAGAGAGAAAGGCTTGTGTACAAGTTGAAGTGAATGCAGAAGAGAAAGCCACCAAGCTTCTGATGATGTGTTTGGAATGATTTGTTCCCCTTTAAATTAAGACAGGAAAACATGGCCAACAGGAAATGGGACTAGAAAATATGGAATTGGAGACTTCTGGCCGATCGCGCAGCAATGGTGGGCGCCGTTCTCCTCAGCTGAGGGGAACGTGTGCCTTCGAGGCAAGGGGGGACTGCTTCAGCACAGCAGCCCCCCAGAAGAAACCCCAAATCGAGCGTTTCAGGGATGTGGATCCGGCAGACGCCAGAAGCGAGCTCCCCCCTCCCTTGGCTAGCCTAATTATGGGCGGCGAGAGAGCAGGAGGGTTTGAGCTAACGCCGCGCATCGGAGCATAGCTATCTTGGAGGCACGAAGCTGCAATCCTGCCAGGCAACAGCGATTGGTTCTTCCTAAAAATTGAAAAAATTCGAGGACATTGGATACCGTGAGTAAAAGGAGAAATTTAAGAAATTTTCTTAATAATTGGAATGAATTGGCCACGGGAGGAGATTTAAACAGGAAGTCGATCTCCCCCATTGTGAGGACCATAATGCAGTTAACTTGCCTATAAGCCAGAAAAGTGAAATGAATCTTTTAAATATCAAGGACTGAATTCCTTCCCCCGGAGGCAGGGTAAAGGGGAGAATTGCCTATCTCCGACAGTACTCCTTAATTTTTCTGTTAAAATTATTCACTTTTTTGTGTTATAATTAATGTAGATACAGCAGCAGAGTGTATGCCCGCACTGCCCAGGGCAGGCTCATGGGGTGCCCCCCTGAGGGGTGCGGGGTGCAGAGGGTGCCACAGTTCAGGGTAGGAGAAGGGTGGGGAAGCTGCTGCCCATTTTCCTCCTGTTCTCCACCGCAAGGTCAGGAACACCTCCAACAGTGGAGGTGCTGCCACCAGGTGTGAGGTGTGCCACGGCCCATCCACCTGCTCTCCTCCCCTGGGTCAGGCCTGATCCAAGGGGAGGGGCAGCGGAGCTGCGTCTGGCATGGTGCCAGGCTCCAATGAAGGAGCCTTGCCCTAGGGGTGCCTGTTTGTGCCCTCTCTCAAAATTGCCCGGCATCCCTGGTACCCCCCTCATGCTACGGCTCTGTGTAGATGTAATGTAGATGTATGTTCTCAAACTCTTAAGTATCAGTGGAAAGTTTTCCTAACCTCTAAATTCAATTTGCATATATTGAAAGCCACCTTTGATTTCTTCCATGATCTCTGCTTTTTCACACATTTCTGGAAGGCATTGTAACTGTACAACCCCCATTGCACTCTAAGCTTTATACAAACAAACAAAAAAAAACACTTTCCTGATTATTTGTTTCATTAGTAACATTCTTCAGATCAAATTTACCTAATCCATGGTTGAGTCTACTAACGGGA
The DNA here is from genome assembly GCF_963506605.1 of Zootoca vivipara. Taxonomy (NCBI): domain Eukaryota; kingdom Metazoa; phylum Chordata; class Lepidosauria; order Squamata; family Lacertidae; genus Zootoca; species Zootoca vivipara. The sequence continues at coordinate 5,195,527 of NC_083285.1, forward strand.
AATCAGTTCAGTGAACAAGAATTTATATAACAAAAGAAATGCTCACTTTGGGAATCCTCATAATACTTTGTTCATTGAAAGAAATGCTAACCTCCAGACTTTGTATTTTTTACTCTAATGCTCTAGTGTTTCACTTCAGATTTAGCTGCAAACGAGAGACTCTATAAAGCCCTCTAATCCATCAATCTCCTATTTGCTGAACTACAAGTTTCATGGTGCCTCAAAGTTTGCTTTATTTCTTGTTATTTTTATTTCTTATCACAGCTGTTATCCATAGGCAGGATGCATTTAATTTTATTGCATATTTTGCCATTCTCCACTTTCTAAACAATACATCTTGAATATTCATTAATGTCTCTTTATTTTAAGAATTTTAGGCATGGGTCTGCTTTTCACACTCATTGCCATGACGCAGCTGTCATTGTTGAGCATTTCCTTTCTTGAAATGTAGCTACACAGCTAATATGTCCCTTTTCTGCCTGTCGTTATATATTTTTCTTTTCTCAAAAGTTATGGTAAGCTCTTTCAGCTATTGCACCACAGCTAAAACTATTCAGAGATTTATTTCCTTTTTACCTAGTCAACTGGACAGTCAAAATGCAGTTTTATGTATTTCTGGCAGTACCAATTCATATCTCTAGAAGGGCATTGGTAGACTGGCATTCTGTTTGGAACCTTGTTTTCATGGTTCCTAGAGCAGAGGAAGTTATCCAGAATCAAAAGGACAAGTTGGGGTATATCAAAACAAGTACCTCTCTTTGTTATATCGGTATCATAAATCCACAAAAGAATGTACCAAATTGGAATCAATGCAGAGTAGTGTCTAAAATGTTGGCCTTGGACCAGAGAAGCCTGGGTTCAAATGCCTGCTTGTGTCACTCAGACATACTCATCCTAACCTACCTTGCAGAGTTGTTGTGAGGATAAATTGTGATGTGCTGTCCTGAATTATTTGGAGAAACAGCAGCACTGATAAATAATTCCCGGATAGCACAGGATATAGTGGACAATATGCTCACCCTTTTCCCCCAGAGCCATGAAATAATTAGTAACAAAAAGTGCACATGAAGAGAGAAAGATATACAGCAGGCTGGTTTCTAGACACATTCACACACCCTCCTTTAACACCTGTCTAGGCAAGCAGGAGGCATTATCAGAGTTCGAGGCCTGGCAAAAACACTCAAGCAGAGCTAGTGAAGAAATGGGCTGCGGGGAGACTCCTTAGGGTCAGATAGAGGTGCTTGGAGGGCCACATTTGCCCCCTGGTTCCCAGGTTCCCCCACCCCTGGTGTTAAGACTGGCTTGTAATTGCTCTTCTGTGCAACTCCAGTGAGAAAGAGCTGCTTCAGATGGATTAGAAATGGCTGCATATGTGTCTCTAAAGAGGACTGCAGTATCATTTGTATTCTCTCAACTATGCAGTAAACTAGAGGGACTAGGAAAGGTTTGTTTCTCGCGTGGTTGCCTAATTGGACCACTTCATGTTACGGAGAGCATCCTTACATACAAATGTGAATGGTGTGGTAGCACTTTTGGATAAACTCTTTCATTAAAGGCTTGCATCCCAGTCAGTAGAGGATGCATGTACTAGTGCAGCTGCCCTTCTAAAGCAGCACTAGCAAATAATTTCTAATCAAGTGAGGAAAGTGACGTCACTCTTGGTAAATGTAAAGTTGCTTTTTCTGAATGCAGTGGCCAAGTAATTTTGCTCTGCAGTTGAGAGAAATAACAAGGCTGTCCAGCTGATTAGAATGGGCTGCCAATTTCCTTGTTTAAGGACACACAGCTTTATGCAGCCCAGTAATCATAATTGCATCCATTCATGTTTCAGTTTGTTCAACTGTGAAGGAATGGGAGAAGGACCTTTGTGGGATTTGCATTCATTACATCCAAAATCCCATGTTAATTTTCTTTCTAATGGCCCTGTGTCTCAAGAGCAGGGCTTTTTTTTAAAGGATCTTAATAGGTCTTGGCATCGAAATCCTATTGCCATTTACTACTCTATGAGTGTCTATAGTACCTTCAGTGGTCTCATTGATTTAAGTTTTGAATTTTAAATATCATAATGCTAATGGAGCACAAATGGTCTGGCTTAGACTGCAAGCACCTTTTAGACTAGTCCTGTGTTAAAATCTGCCCTTCAGTTTCTCAGAGGTTTCCATCCACGATGATGTGAAAGAGCATTCCATTTTTCTGCCTTGTTCTCAGGGCACTTGAAAATTTCATGAGAATTTCAACAGGTGCAGAGTTCTGAGCTTACCTCCTTGATGTAGGTATCTGAGGATGGTAGGTGGTTTTTTTTTCTTTCCAGTAAACATTTCTCCAGCAATCTGAAGTCTCACTGCCTGCCTGCAACAAACTAAAGGCATACTGTATTGCTGCAGAATATTCCCTCACACTGGCATCCTTAAGGAGAGTTTTAGGAGACTGCAGCCCGGCCTGGGCTGGTGTGGTGGCCTCAAGGAAGAACAACCTGCTCCTGTTACGCCATTCTCACATGACAAAGGAAGGGAAACTTTAGTCTTCCTGACCTGGAAATCACACTCCCTCTTCCACCCTTCTTCCCAGCTCTTGACACAACTGTGAGTTTCATACTCCATATGATTTATTTTTTACAAACGTTAATGATTGTTTTTTGTTTGAGGCATTTACATTCCACTCAAACAACGAAACTGATGTTTGCAATTAAATAGCAATCTGACATCCCTGAGAGATGCTGGTGTTGTTTCATAAAAAAGGGGGGTTAGATCATTTCCCACATGGTGAGATAATAAACCTAAGGTGAGATAAAAAGCATTTAAGGACTCCAGGCCCTACAAGAAAATAGTCATATAATTTTCATAAGAGAGGAAAGAGTTCATCATCTGGATGCAGGGAGAAACAATAATTTTTTAAAAGCAAACTGATGATGTAGCTGTTCAAGGTCCTGAACAGGAAAAAAAAAACAGTTTGGCACTGTGATCCTAATCATACCTTGATATGTTCCTGCAACATTCTCCCTGCTTGAATATTATGCCTTTTCATCTTATGCCCTTGTTTGAGATCCCTGGGCCTTCTAAATTTAGTACTAGTTACAGGTAGGTAGCCGTGTTGGTCTGATGCAGTCAAAACAAAATAAAAAATTCCTTCCAGCAGCACCTTAGAGACCAACTAAGTTTGTCATAGGTATGAGCTTTTGTGTGCATGCACACTTCTTCAGATACACTGAAACAGGTAGATCATGCCAAGAAAGGGTTTTTTCCCCCAGTTGTGGTATTCGTGTGCAGAAAGCTCTTCTTGTGGAAGCACCAAATTTAATGCCCTTCTAGCATAAAATGAAACAAATCATTGCAATGCCTGACCAATATAGATATGTTCAGATAATGCCCTAAGGGAACAGTATTTGGTATTTCATATCCTAAATACTATTGGTTGACACTTGACACAGAATTTTTTAGGTTTGGTTAAATGAGTTCAAACTAATAACTGAGTCATGAAGAAGTATGTTGTTGCTGATATGAGAAAAGGGCAAGTTTGAAAACAAAGTGAGGCCATATAAACACAGACTGATAGAGTTGTGTATTCAAGCAAATTATTTTGTAGGTGCTGTGGGTAGGGATTTTTTTTTTTTGTAATTGTAACTGTCAATACTCACACTCCTGGTACAATGCAGTGTCTGCTTTTTATTATTAAACCTTATTAATTAAAAAAAGTTATTATCTTATTATGGTCCCTCAAACTCTCGGAGACAAAGCAAGCTGTGTCAATGCAATGTTACTCTTCTAGAGCTAATGCTAAATTAATCACTGATTCTGTTAGGCGTGCACAGGCGGGTGTGCTTCGCTTGTTTGCCAGAGGGAGAGCAAAACATAATAGTGTTAATTATTACAATTTCAATTCCCAGATCACCTGCCTGAAAATTACAGAGAGAGTCCTGTTCATGCACTAATCTACTATCTATCCTCATGACTGGGTAGTCTATTAGCATCCAGAGCTATGCTGGACATGCTAGGCAAAATCTGCCAGAAAGGCAGTTCTTGAATGGTCACATCAGCATTATTAGCAGAAAATTCATCTGTGTTCTTTAGCAATTAAACATTGCTGGAATTGATTGGATTTAAACATTCATCCATCCGGGGAGTAAAATATCTAATTTGTAAGTGAGCTGTTTTTAACTGAATCCATTTTAATGCAGATTCCTGGGCTATTAGAAAAAGCAAGATCAATAAATCCACAGGCTGTAATGGGAAGTGCACCTAATTAAAGATGTGTTTGAATTATCAACACTGTTGACAGCTGTAACCACAAAATGGAGAAGTAGAAATGTAGGGATTAAATGGTTACCTATTGTGTTAACCTAATCACTAAAATGAATTAAAAAATACCATGTGTTAATATGACATAGACCACTTTTCCATTATTGTGACCTTTACATGTTCTCCCAGGCACAAGGGAGCATCTCATCCATGAATACACCTGTGCAGCTGGGAGAATGTCTGAATGTGACTAGGGCTGATTGCAGGGTCTTCCCCCACAATAATCAACATCCTGGTGGGAGAGAGATTCTGTGTAACATGTTGGATCATTTATATCAGGCATCCCCAAACTCGGCGGCCCTCCAGATGTTTTGGCCTACAACTCCCATGATCCCTAGCTAACAGGACCAGTGGTCGGGGAAGATGGGAATTGTAGTCCAAAACATCTGGAGGGCCGAAGTTTGGGGATGCCTGATTTATATGAATGCTCAGCCATCCGGGAGCCACTCACTGATGTGTGAGAACATGTGAAAAACTCAACGTCCTGACACAATTTTCACTAGATATATGGTAAAATTAACCTTACACCTTGGCAGGATGATACAGATAATCCAGCTAGTTCATCTTTATCCTGAACTAAAAATCCCCAAGAACTTTCTGCCCCCTCTTAATCACTCTTTTTAAATACCTTTTCCAGATCAATAATATCCTTTGGGCATAAGTTTAAGTGGAACTGTATTTTGTACTTCAAGTCTGCTGTGAAAACTCCATAGCATGAGTTCCTCAGAATCAGATTGCTCTGTTATGTTTGGAGGATTTCTCCAAAACATAAATGGTAGAGGCCATTTACTTTGTATGTCCTTCACATTGTTTCCATTCCTACAGGCTTATGAAAATGGTGACCAATCTGTATTCTGATACATGGATGAAAAATTACACTATGTTTAACTTAATGCATTGTTACTGTGCATACTCAACTGTATTCGGTTTCCCTAGTCCTGTAAACAGATTGTCAAATGTGTATTCCACCCCTCCCCATACAGTCACAGATGGAGAAGGACATGCCTATAATAGCTTCAAATAAAATCTGTGTACCCACTGAAAAGCATTTTTCAAATGTAGGTCACCCATTGTGAGAACTTGCTAGATGAGCAAGATGGAAATTTTAATTTGTTTTATAATACCAATATCAAATTGTGTGCTTTTATTAAAGTAATTACGTTGCAGTGTAATAAAAGCAATTGTCACCATTCTGTCCTGCTCTCCCTTTTGTAGAAGAATTAATAAGAAGGTGGTGTGTAACTCAGTCAGGTGTCATTGAAAGTGAGATATTTTGAAAGCTAGATTTGGGCTTAGGTGAGCTATAGTGACATTCCCACTCAGTCATGTACTAACAGTAGGCTAGACTTGGGCTAGTCTGTATCTTCAGTTCAGTCCCAGTAGGCAGTTTACTGCTTGTTGGCTGAATGCAGTAAATATTATACAATACATTATATTTTAGGGGCCTAACAACACATTACTAAAGAAATTTCTGATAGGCTATTTTCTTAAAAGCACCCATAGGGTAGACAGTTTGGCTTGTGGATTTGGAGCTTGAGCTGGGAGAGGGATATGTTAACACCAAGGTCCTTATACAAATCATTCCTTCCTGGTGCTACTATTAACTGCAGGGAGGGAAATGGAAAATGCTCATGTTGTACCCATGCATAGCTGTCAAGTTTTCCCTTTTCTCGCGAGGAAGCCTATTCAGCATAAGGGAATTTTCCCTTGAAAAAAAGGGAGAACTTGACAGCTATGCCCATGTGTTTCCCCCTCCATTCCTAATAGCATTTGTGCCAAATCACCTCCCCACGCCACCATTCGCGGTTGCTTTTAGGAAATAATAATTAAAAATAGGTTCTCTCCCATGGAATTTGCAGTTTGGCATTGTGTAACAATAAATATGCCCCACAAATGATACCTCATGAATTCCAGCAGAATGGAAGCCACAAGGATGCTGATCGTCAGTATTATGAACCATAGGTTGTTCCTTGTAAAAGCAATGAAAACAAACTTTAACATTTGGAATATCCCAAAAGAACCCATTGCTGGTGTGACTTAACAGCTGGACAGATTAGTTGCAGGAGTTCAGGACCCTGGGTAGCTCTTTCCAGGAAGAGGCTGGATGCGAGGCACTATGAGCAGCTGCTAAGATATTTGCCTCCGCTCTAGGCTGCAGCCAGGCATGGGTTTTTATAGCCCTGCAGCTGAGGGATTGCTTCTAGCTCTTGACCCCTTTGAGAGAAGCTGTTGACCTTACTTAGGCATGGGCTCCTGTTGGCCAAGGATCTTCCTGCTGCTCCAGACTGTCTGGTGGTACTGGCTCAGCAACATGCGGCTAGTAGGTTTACTGTGTTCTGAATCTCCATGTATGACCACTCTGAAATGAGTTTCCTAGAAGAGCCGCAACATAGGCCAAACATCACATGTGTAAAAACCTAGAGCAGCAGTCATGCATATTATTGCATAATGTTCTGGGCTGAGCAGTGGAGAGAAAGAACTTCTGCATGTTCAGAGTTAAGCCCATTACCCAGTATCTCACAATTCTGCGTTAGGAGGTATATTATTCTTTTTAAATATATTGAAACTACTGAGAGCCCAGCCGAAGAATGTGAAAAAGATTCAGTAGCTCACACAACCTCTCCCATAAAGCAGCAGTAGAATATGACAGGAATTTCTTTCTTAGGAATGGATGAATCTTCATTGCTGAAAGAAAGATGGAAAGGAACTTTCTAGCCAACCACAGGATGCTTGCACTTGGTTCCACTAATTTCTGAGATTTTCACCAGTCAGTGAGTCACAGGTTGAAAATGATGATCCTGAAAGGATGAAGTGTAATATCATGATACCGCACAATATGTTGGTTTGGATCTCAGCAAAAGGTTTCCCAATGAGTGTGATGGATGTCTTTTATTTTCCCTGTTTATAGTGGTGTGAAATTGTACAAAGGAACATTTGAGCACTTTAATATAAACCAAGTTAAAGAAAGAATATATTCCCATGGTTTCACTGTTCTTAGTGTAATTTACAAGCGCCGGGACTCCTTTCCACCTCAGCATGTTATTTATTTGTTTTTTCTATTAATAAAATATAATTACAAGCCCCCAAACGAGTGTAGTGAATTACAAAGTGAACATAACCATAGATTTCTTCACAGAAAATATGTACTATCACCCAACCTTACTCAACTCAAAACTCTGAAAAATAAGAAAACAAGAAGGAACTAGCAGGATATTATTCAAATCAGTGGGATGGAAATATTGTGCACCTTTACATTAATTATGCCTAAAGGCTTGATTTCAATCCCAAGAGCACTTCCTAAGAGCAATAACCAGCAACAGTACTGTATGTTCTCAGGCTTAAGATCACAGTGGATGGTGCTGAGCTCAGGTATTGCCAGGACGAGTAGTGCACTATTTGAAATATTTTGATTCCTGAAATCAAACAAAGCTTGCCTTAGCCACTCAACTTTTATTGTCATTTCATGTTGCAAATATAAATTCAAAATTTTTACCTTGAATAGAAATAATGTTAATACCGTAGTAATAAAAGAACCGTGCATTTTTTCAAACTCCTTTTAGCTGCTATCAGCTACATAACATCTTTTATAGGAATTTTATGGATGACACATGATCATAAAATAATACACTGTTTTGGTTAGTAGTGCTGCAAATGTTGCAAATAGCTGTGAAAGATGTCTACAAAGAGCATTTAATGTACAGCGCCTGAATAATTTGGTAACATTTGTCTGCTGTACTGTTGTTGAAATCAGCACTGCTTTCTTTAAGAAAGCTAGTTCTGTGGAACTGCATGTGTGTTCGAATAATAACCAAATATTGTAAAATAATTGGTTGCTAATTATTTAAGATTTGGGCTCTCCATAGGCATCTGCATGGCTGCTGTTGGAATTGAATGCTAGATTAGATGGGCCTTTTGTATGATTCAGTAAAGTACTTCATGATTACAGTGGGACCTTGACTTACGAGCTCCTCGACATCCAACGTTTTCGACTTACGAGCGGAAAAAGTGGCCGTGCGCTTACGATTTTATCGACATCCGAGTGGAAAACCCGTTCGCCGCTAGATGCGGTTTCCTTGACTTATGAGTTTTTAGATGCGGTTTCCTTGACTTACAAATTTTTCCGTTTCCAATGCATTCCTATGGTAAACCGCTTTTCCTATGGGAAACTCGACTTACGAAGTTTTCGACCTACGAGTGTGCATTCGGAACGGATTAAATCCGTAAGTTGAGGTCCCACTGTATATTGTTTGGGCTGCAACCCTAAGGCTACCCATTTCCTGAGTACCTTACAGGCACTTCCAATTTCTATTCTACTGGGTTATTTTTCATTTCTGTTATCGATCACTGCCCCACCTGCCCCTCAAAAAGCAGGGGTCAGTCCAGCAACATAGTGAAACTTCTCACCTGGTCGCAAAAAAGCCTTTGTTTATATTATCTTTGCTTTCCTAGAGTTTCTAATTCTTGCGACATGTGCACAACCATCATTAGATCAGAACAAGCAGAATTTACCTGAGCACTTGCTGGATCAGGAAGGCTCTCCTCCAGAAAATGCAGAGAGTCTAAGTCTGGCAGCCGCTATCAATAGGAGTGGTCTCAGAGACTAGCTTGTTGACTAGCTGGCTGTGCCTATGGCTGTGTGCATTGAATAAATACATCTAGGATTCTGGAATTGGGCAAGTGTGAACACCCATGCATCTAAGCCAGGGGTCAGCAAACTTTTTCAGCAGGGGGCTGGTCCACTGTCCCTCAGACCTTGTGGGGGGCCGGACTATATTTTGGAGAGAGAAAAATGAATGAATTCCTATGCTCCACAAATAACACAGAGATGCATTTTAAATAAAAGCATGCATCCTACTCATGTGAAAACACACTGATTTCTGGACCATCCATGGGTCGCATTTAGAAGGCGATTGGGCCACATCCGGCCCCCAGGCCTTAGTTTGCCTACCCATGATCTAAGCCTTAGAAAGAACATGATACTTTTCTAATGCATTTTCCCTTTGGGGGGGGGAACCCCTTTCTAAGCCTGAGACAGACTTCAGACTATTTGCTTCATTTTCATTTAAAAGTACCCTATACATGTGGCATGGGGGGAACAGTATTAGACTACAGCTGGGAAGACTCAGATTCAAATCCTCTCTCATGTAGCTCACTGGTTGACTTTGGGCCAGACAATCAAGCTTGAGAGGGCTGAGAAAACTAGGAACAGTACAGTACTAGGCATAGTACAGTTTGGTTATCGTGCATAAAGCAAAAATCATGTATAGTCAAAACACATTGGGTTCAATAGCAGGTGGGATTGCCAAACTCATTTTTTCCTGCCCGCTTTATTTTATTATTATTGTTTTAAACATGTTTTTATTGATTTTCCAATATTGTTCCAATAGCAGCCTCATTATAACAATATCAATTTTATCCAGTTAATACAATTACAGTGGTGCCTCGCAAGACGAATTTAATTCGTTCTGTGAGTCAATTCGTTTTGCGAAAAATTCATCTAGCGAATCACATAGGAATGCATTGAAATTTTTAAAACAATTTGCCCATATGAACACATTAATTGAATTTCAGTGCATTCCTATGGGAAACCATGATTCGCTAGACAAATTTTTCACAAAACGAATTCGTCTAGCGAGGCAACCTCCGCTCGAAAAATCTCTTCATTAAGCGAAAAATTCGTCTTACAGGGCAATCGTCTAGCGAGGCACCACTGTATTGATGCCAATTATTCAAATGTCAAATTATACAATTTAATCAAACTGGCCTCAACTTTGTGCTAGATTTGATGGCCTTGTTCTTCTACATTTTTCTGTGTTCCAAAATCTTAATAATTTCTATTACATTACATTCAGATATACTAATCCCTTATATAACAGCTGCAATCTTGTGATTTCATTCATGTTGGTATATTAGGTAATTTATAGTCTCAAGTTAGGAACTCTAACTGTAATCCTTATTCTTTCCTGCATGTGACAGCTTCCCCCCATGAAGTTTTCCCATCCATATATCATGTTATAGCCTTCATTCCTACAACTGTTGATGGTTCCCGTCATACCTTGGAAGAAGTGGTTATCTGTTTCCAAAAGTCACTGCATTACTTCGTCCCATGATTTGGCTTCCAGTAAACAAGCCATCTTCACCATTTTTCCAGCCTAGGAAGAACGGTCTGAATCCAGATTGCAGAAAGTTAATCCAAAAGCTTCTATTCCCGCAGCTGGTAGACTCCTTTCCTCCCTGCCACTGATTTATGGCCAATTGTCCTTATCTCAAACATATTCCTTTGTGGATAATGGAGGTTAGGGAGAACTTTGCTCCATATTTTCAAAGTGTAGCATCCCCCCCCCATTTCCCTCTCATACACGCAGTTCCAGTTATGTTAAATTCCATATTTATATTCCAATTTCTTCCATCCTCACTTGTACAGATTTTAAAAAAACAAACAAACAAACAAACTTGCATTCCAGGGAAGAATGTTGTATCATAAATGCAGAGAAAAACTTTGATACAGTGGTGCCTCGCTAGACGAATTTAATTCGTTCCATAGGTCTTTTCTTATAACGAAAAAATTTGTCTAGCGAATCCCATAATAATGCATTGAATTTTTTTTTAATTTTTTTTTGCCCATAGGAACGCATTAATTGAATTTCAATGCATTCCTATGGGAAACCACGATTCGCTAGATGAATTTTTCGTAAAACGCATTTGTCTAGCGAGGCAACCTCCGCTAGAAAAAACCTTTCATTAAGCGGAAATTACGTTAAGAAGGGCATTCTTTACGCGAGGCACCACTGTATAAGCAAACCGTGGGCTCCCCTCCCCCCATTGTCTCTTTCACCTTTTAAATCCGTGTACAGTAGCTGGGTTCATTTTTGCAGTTTCTTATCTCATCATCTCCAGCACGCACCTGTACTTTACTCCAATTTCTATTAAAAACCCCAATTAGCAGGGTAACCTGTGCTTCCAGGAACAGGATCGGGGGTAGCGGCAGCCAGAGTGGTCCGTGCACCCAGGGCCTTTGTCTGCCCTCACATTCCATGGGGAAGCGAGTGCCAGAACACCAGGCAAACTCCGGGTGAGAGCCAGATTCCTCTCACAACCAAAGAGGAATGCAGAAAATGCTATTCCCCCATCATTTTCTGTTTATCTCCGTCTGTCTCTCTCTGCGGTGTTGGTGGAGGCATCAATCCCTTGGCACACAGGAAACAAGAAGCCTTTCCTGCTCACTTTCCACCCCCTTTCATTTATTTAGTAGTAGTAGTAGTAGTTAGTACTGGTAGTAGTATTGTCATGCGCATAAAGCTGAATGGGCACAAATTAAGTGTGCATAAGTTGTGTATGCTGCCTGAATCTTGTTGCAAGGTGGGATCTATATTAAAAGTGTAATGTAATGTAATGTACAGGTAATGTAATGTAGATGCACTTCTAAACCTTTCCCATGTTACCATTTTCAGGATCAAGGGTGACTTGATAGAAGGAACCTATGACTCATTACTGTAACATGAAAAAGGAGTATAAAGACCATAACATTGTCTTAGGTTGTAGTGTTACTGAGGGCTCGTTCCCATGACCCCATCTGTGGTGGAATGTATGGAATTGTATGGCTTCCCTCAGTAACAATTCAGATACGGTATTGTCCAGCCAAACACTGCAGTTGTAATATTTGCATAAGAACCAGTTAAGTCCAGTCATTATGTGGTTACTTTCTACACAAGTGTTGTCCATCTCAACAGCATATAATCAGCTCACATCCCCATGATCAACCTCCACTATAGTACTGTTTCCAAGATTTATGGCAGCTGAGGTGTACTTTTTCTGAATTCAAATTGGTACTGCACTTTATCCTTACTGCAAAAAAAAGCTTTACCATTAGGGTTCCGGACTCTTCCCACCCCCCACCCTGAAAGGAGCCCTGCTTTTCTGTTTCTTCAGAAGGTGCTGATCCAGGCATATTTCTGGATTGGGAAACCCAGAGGAGAAACTCCTGAAGAAACAGAGGTGATGTGCTCCTCTGAGGGGATATTATTTTGCTGCATCTCTGCTTGGAAATGATTGAATCATTCAATCACACACACACACACACACACACACACACACACCCCAGTGCAGAAGCACAGTTGAAGTACCGGCCTCCAGCTGAGGCTCATTGGAAGAAAGCAAGGCCAGCACAGCGATATATGCAGAAATGTATCTGTCAGCCACCTCTGCAAATTGTTACTTTGAGCTCACCAGTGCTCCCAGTGTGGCATAATGGTCAGGATGCTGACCATGACTAGGGAGCAGGAAGACCTAGGTTCAAATCTACCCTCAACTGCGATAGTCACTGGGTGTCCTTGGCCTTGTCAGGCCCTCTCAGCCTAAGCTGCCACACAAGGGTGTTGTGAGGATTCAAGCGGGGAATCCTCTTGGGATGCTACTTGGGAGAGGGGCAAATAAGGCAAATAAAATTGCAATTACCCCAGTATACAGATCTTATTTATATCCCGAATAGAAGTGGTAACCACTACCCAATAGCAGTGTATGAAGAAACCCCCCCTACCTGCCTTGAAGTAGTCATTTCTAATAACATTCCCTTAAATCATATATCTCTCCTTGTCTACCTGAGTGAAAACACTTGGGTTGGTGTCTGTTAATGATTAAAACTGGTTCTGTTTGTTTTGGTATGCTTGCATCCATGCAGGAGTGATGCATAACATACTGTCAGTGTAGTGTGGGGCGTGTCCTCGTGGGACCTGGGGTGCACACACTGGGGGTGAGGTGGGCAATGTGAGGAGGATGCAACAGAGCAGGCACTTGCCCTTCCCTTCAGTCGGGCTGATTTGTTTCCCCCCCCCAATTTTTTTATTCATTTTAAATATAAACATACAACATCCAAAAACACATACCCGTAAAAACATAGAAACCATATACAACAATAAATACCAAAATACCAAAAATATAGCAATAATAAAAAAAGAAAACAGAACAAAAAGAAAAATTTCATACTTATGATTCTCATTTCTTAACATTCTGACTTCCTCAAGTCTCCCCTCACTGGGTTTCACTGTAAGTCATCTTTAGTAATTTCTATACAGTATCATGCTTTCAATCAACTTATCTAATTTTTTATCATTCTTTTCAAATATTCTTACTTAACACTTATACCTATAAATCCTAAAATGCTGAACATATTTCTCTCTACAGCCTATATCAACTTCCAAATCTATATCAAACCTTTCAAATATTACAATTCTTTTTTAAACATACTTTAAATTTCTCCCAATCTTCTTCCACCAACTCTTCTCCCTGGTCACGCAGTCTCCCGGTCAGCTCAGCCAGTTCCATAAAATCAGAGAATCATAGAGTTGGAAGAGACCACAAGGGCCATCCAGTCCAACCCCCTGCCAAATCTATCATCTTCATTTGCCAATCATCCACTGTTGGTAATTCTTGTGTCTTCCAATTCAAACTGGGCTGATTTGAAGGGTGCCTGGCTGTTGTGTCCTCCTGGTGCCCTGAAAGCCCCACGCTGCTTTGTGAGGCTGGCATGTGGGATCAGACTCACAAAGCAGCGTGGGGCTGTCAGGGGTGGTGTTAGGAGCAAAATGTGCCCCCCCAAAAACTGCACCCAGGGCAATGCCCCCCTCGCCCTGCCCACACTACGCCTCTGTGTCCATGCCTGGCACTTAACAGTGAAAAGTTTAATTATATATCCTTCCCCCATGTGACACTATCTTTCATTGATTTTTCAGGGAGGTGAGGGAGAGTGGGATAAAACACTAATTATCAGCCCTTATAGCTATATTTTTCCTCTTGCTTTGTAATGTAAATGAGCTACCTTTATCTCCTTAAAAAAAAAGAAGTCAAAGCCTCTATTGGTGTGTCTTCTGCTTTTAAGAGAGGAAGGGTCACCTGACTGCCACCTCATCGGTGCTCTTTATCTGAGGGAACCAAGAGTAATAGGTAGAGAGATGGGCATAGAATAGGTCATCACTGCTCAGATGCTTAAAGGATCCTGACTGAAGGAGAGCAGAGTTAGGCTGCTGGTGGGGGTTGGGGAGAGAGACAGAGAGACTCCGGAGCTGCTGCTGCTGCTGCTGCCTGCTTGCCTTTGGAGGAGAGAAAACAAAAGCGCTCAGCTGCAGTTTTGTGTTGCTGTGTCTGGCTTTAGCGGAAAATTCTAGACACCCGCGCTGAAAACTCTCAAGCACAGCCGAGGCTTCTTCCCTCTCAAGAAGATTATTCTCTTCCCTTACAAATGGGTTGTATCAGTACAGGTGGCCTCACTATCAGGAGAAGGCAGACTGGCTAAATGAGGACCATGGAAAGGTAGGGGAAAGGCTCTGCCTGATTTTCCTGCTCTTATATTTTTTCCTCCACTCCTGCCTTCCTTTTCCTGTATTCTTGCCTGGAGCCAGTGCTTCCGTTTGCTGAGACCTAAAGGGAGAGGGGGGTGGTCCAGTTGTGTGGGCATTTAAATCCCACATTGCCAGATAGGAATTTTGTAGCGCTATACCTGTGATTGAACAGATGTGGAATCCAAACTTGATCCTGAGTCTCGCTTGGCTATACTGTATGGAGGATGTTCGGTATTTGCTGTAAAGCTCTGTGCTGCTGTTCTTATGGCCAAGCCAACCCCTTTTCACTCAGGAAGTATCAGATAATTGTTATGTAGGAAGCAAAAAATAAAGCAGAAGGATGAACAATCCAGAGTGCCAGGGAAGCTGAACAGATGCATAGATTATTGGCTCTTTAGCAACAAAGGAAGAATGGACTTTTTGGAGTTTCTTGAGGTGGCAGCAATATGATTAGGAAATGAGGGGAAATTTTATTTTGACTATTTGTTCATTGTATGAATGGTCAAGAGGTTAACTTTTGAAGGCTTCCTCCTTCAGCAATGCCAAAATCAGCTTGTTCCTTTAGAGTCACTTTCTGGCTGCTATTAAAAGCAGAGAAACCATTAAAAAAATTACTCTGTTTCCCAATGGCTTAACAGCTAGCGCTGGGGAAGAGCCAGGATTTGGTGTTTCAGACTTCTGTATCCGCTTGAGTGTGACTGTTGTCATGTAAAATAAAAGCTAGCTATATCTAGCAGACCTGAATGTATTTGTGTTCCTTTCATAGTGAATGATGGATTTCCTTTTGTTCTTTTTGCCTCTGCCTTTTGGAACAAAAAAAAAAAACATTGCATCTGAATGCATTGGGGCTTTGTTATTTATTTTAATGTTAGTGAAAGCCATGTATACAAATCTCCCATTGTGTGGTTCTGCTCCGCTTGATTCTGAAGTAAACTGGAAGGAGGGGGGTAAATTGGGAAAAGAGCTGGTCCTGGCATAATATTGGATGTTTTTAATCCCTGCCACCTGAAATGCATACAGAAGCTTTGCATTTAGTGGTAGCTGGCATTCAGTTCCATGCCCCACCAAAATCTGCAACACACAACAGAAAACACCACAGGATAACACCAGTAAATCAGATTTGTAATGGGCCCTTTAAATTTTCCCTTAAGGGATTACTATTACCGGGTCCTTTGGCCAAAGTAGGATGCAGTCTGACAGTGCACAGAACAGCTGCATGCTGACATTTTCTCTGGATACTAGTGAAAAATGGCTCCACATCTCTTCTGTAGTTCCATGAAGATGGTCTCTGAGTAGCCATGCATTTCTCTGAAACAATTGTTTGTTCTAATCCCTGTGCTTTGCTGAGGCTGCCTGTCTGGTTAATTTCGGTTTCCTTGTCTGAAATCTCTGCTGTGTACTGTCAGGGATACTTGACTGGGAAGTGTGTGGTGGGGGTGGGAAAGGTTGATGTGTGTTTTTCTCCCCCCCCCCTTGAAGTAGGAACCCATGGCAATATGATTGCCTCAGTAGACAGGAAATGTTTATTACAGACGGGCTGTATGAATTCTGCCAACAGCACCACTTCCGACAGTATTAATGGAAAAGAGAAGTGTGTTTAAAATGTACGTGGCTTAGATAATGCACCACCCACTGGAAAGGTGGGGGTACAAAATGCAAAACAGCACTTACTGAGAACTGAAAGGCATGAGCACCAATCCTTAGAAGATGGTCAATTTCTGAATGGATAATCATGCTTTTATGATAACATCGCTGCTAGGGAATTCAAAAGGGAAAGCTCTTGGTAGCATACAACTAAACAGTGAGGAAGGGAGAGAGAAATCTTTATTTTATTTTGCTGGAAGACTGACTCATTGGTGAAAAGCACTGAATCAAAGAGCTATTGAGTACTGGCAAACCTGAAGCATTGTTGTTGGTTTGTCTATGTATTCTGGATAGCAGAAGCAGGAGGAGAGCTCTTATAAAAACCACTGTGTTTAGGGAAAGGGAAGGTAGGGGGTGTAGCCTTGACTCTCTTCCCTATCCTCCATAATGCCATGTGTGATATGATATGATTTGCTGAGCTGTACAGTACTGGAGTTGGCTTAAGAGGAAATGGAATCTCCTTCCCACTCCTGCAGTGCCCAGAAAGAGTTAAAGTGTCACAATAAATAGCTACCAGCAAAGGAGTGGGCTAGAGAAATGCGATGATGGGTAGTGAGGACATGGTATCCAAAAATAGTGGCTAGATGAATTGATGATTGATCTTTGAATGTGAAATAAGCATTTTATAAAAATACAAAGAACACTCACTATCGAGGCTACAAAATGCAATAGTTACTATTCAATTTCAGACATGACTGGCAGCAAGGAAGCAGTAATTTCCAGGGCTTCTATTCTCGTGGCACAAATGTGGTGCCAATTACTCAGTATAAAAGGCACAACCCTTCAGATGGTTGTTTAGAAATGGTGTAATGTATCAAAACACTCTCCCCCAATGCATGTTTCAATTTGTTTCCACAGAACTAAAAGCCTTGAAGGTGCAGTGTAATTCCACTTCATCAGAGAAAATGGTGAAAATGGACCTTTAAGTGCACACATGCAGTCTGATTAATGCTTTTATAAACGTAGATAATTTCGCCATCATGAATGGCCTGTTCAGAGGAAAGTGATGCAATTTACAAGGCGGGGAAATGTAAAAAGAGGATTTGATGCTAGCCATCCTTTATGCCACCAGAGAAACAATAATGTCATGCCAACATTACACACCCCTTACAAACAGAATTTGAATAATTGGAACTGTGAAGGCATTCCAGATGCCTAATTTCAGCTGGCCATGTTTGAGCATCAAGCGGTGCAGCTGCAGCTTTGGATACTAGACAATCCAGTTGATTTCCAACTATATATGTTCATAAGAGTAAACAATGAAAACAAAATGCTGCTCAGGCAGAGATCAGTTTTCAAATTTGCACTCTTTGTATGGAAGGCTTCGACAAAGCTGAACACAGGCTCCCAAGAAAAGACAGAAAAACAAAGCGTCTGAGAACAAGCTCATTCTGAATAAAAGCAGGCAGACAAGGGCAAATTGTTGACTACCCAGAACATTCTGTTCATCACCAATGTGGTTGCAGTGAGGAATTGTTTATAGCAGAATGACCCATCCAAATCCATTTGCCCAGAAATGGGAGAGGAAATCTTGCATGTTCTCCTTTTCCTCTGGAAATAAATGTGCAAATTAGTTTTGCTGGGCATATTAACTCAGGCTGCAATCCAAGACACAATTATCTGGGAGTAAGTACTGTATATTGAATGTTATGGGACTTTCTTCTGAGTAGACACGTTGTATAGGATTGCACTTGTAAGACTTCAAATAGTCACGGCACTCCAGATGTTTACTTGGTAAAAGACATTTTCTATTCTTTCACATTTGCATTCTGAGTTGGGTGCAGTGTTTAGTGTTAGATTTGGACATTTGAGAGGCCAGTTAGAAGGAAAGGCCATCTTTAATGTGTTCTTTTTCATGTCCTATTACAGCAGTGCCTTTAATGTTCAGAGATAGCAATAAAAAAATTATTCCATTAAGTAAAGTTGCCTCTCCCTTTTTAAAGGCAACTCACTTTGAAATGGCCAGTTTAGGTATTCTAAGAGACTATTCTATCCCTCAGATTAAAATCTTGGGCCTGGAAGAGTATCTTACTGCACAGACTTCTCTCTCCACCAGTGGCTATACTCTGCAATAAAGTTTGTACCATCCGTCAGTAAAGCAGAGGCGGATTTAGGGGAACATGACCGATTCAGTTGCACTGGGCACACTATGGTGTAGAATGGAAGGCAGATTGCTTGCCGAATTTTGGCATTGCACAGGGCGCCGCTGAAATTAGAGACCTTGGGGCCTGCCACTGAGTAAAGGCTTCGCAGTTAGGAAGCCATGCACTCAGATATAGTCAGAGCATTATATATAAAATCCAAAATGGACAAATAAAATCAAGGTGTCTCTTTTTATTGCCAGTAAGTAAGTAGCGTTTTTATTTTTCTACGATGGAGCTGTAGGAAAACCTTTTATCAGAGTGACAAATATTTGGTAGGGCGACTCAGAAATCAGACAGAGCGGCTCCAAGGGCAACCTGGGCCATTTGGCCATCTCTGTAGCAAAGTTTAGTGGATTAATCTGTCAGGTAAACCATCTACTACTGCTTGCTTCTGTAATATTGAATGAATTTTAAAGTCTTCCTTGTGACTGTGCATGGGACAGTAAAGAGGTAAAAGCAGTAGACCCCTTTTTAGTAGTGTCTTGCTTCACAGACAGGTTTACTTTGTGAGAAAGAGCAAAGTGGCCCTCCAAAACCTTGTGGCATGCATCCTATCCCTCTGATAAGTCTTCCAGTTGAATGCATAAATGTTGGTGGGTCAGAACAATGACAGGCCAACATAATGACTCATTATGCAACAGGAAACAAAGGCTGCTTTCTCTTGCAGAACAAATATGTTTGGAGCATGGCAAAACAGTAGACATAATTTTAATCACGGCATGCAGCTAGCCGTCAGTTAATTAAAACAAGCAGATGATGGGACCATATTGTTAGTAGTTCAGCACTCCTTTAAAGCACTGGTGCTAGGAAACTTACAACAAAAATCCAAATATGTGTATTCAGAACAAGGTTCCATTGGATTAATTAAATTTTTCTCCTAGGTTATAGGATTGAAACCTTAATCTTCAAAAATATTAGCATGAAGACCACAATGGGGCTGTTGTGTTTCTATGGATTTGTCAGAAGACCTTAGATGTGATGACTGGTGAGGAGGAAATCTGGTTGTAGGAAATCCAGCTGCTGGACTTCAACTCCCAACTTTGTATTTAACTGGAACTGAATAGCTTTTACATGAAAAAAGGTTTAAAATGGGAAGATCTCCATGAATATAAGATACCATAAATAATGCCACATTTTCTAAAATGTCTAGTCTTGTAATGCCTTGCTATGAGAACAACATACTACTGTATTTTGCAGTTATGCAGCTTGATTTAGAATCAGTTACCGGTAGATTAGATGACGTGATGTTGTAAGTCCAGAGTAAAAATTGGTCTCTTATGACATGTATAATTTGCAACCTAAAAACGTTGGTGCTACTAAGTGGCTAAATAAAGACAATTGCAGGAAATATTTTCCATTGTGCAGAAAGTCCTGAATTCAGCCTAAGGCGATTGCACTTCAAGGATCTGATGTAGCACTATTGCTTGAAATGCTAGGCTAGAAGGACTATTTGTTTGATTCTATTGTAACTCATTGTATTTTTATTAGCTGATGTGCATTTGCTAAATAGCATTCTAGCTCTTCAGTTATACTGTGTTTGTTGTCAGAATCAATATGCCTGACAATCAGGCATTGTTTGGAATTAGTCATGCATTGTATGAAAAGGTAAAGGATCCCAGGACGGTTAAGTCCAGTCATAGGTGACTATGGGGTGCGGCGCTCATCTCACTTCAGGCCGAGGGAGCTGGCGATTGTCCACAGACAGCTTTCCAGGTCACGTGGCCAGCATGACTAAACCGCTTCTGGTGCAACGGGACACCATGACGGAAGCCTGAGCGCATGGCAATAGCATTTACCTTCCTGCTGCAGTGGTTCCTATTTATCTACTCGCAAGGGTGTGCTTTCGAACTGCTAGGTTGGCAGAAGCTGGGACAGAGCAATGGGAGCTCACCCCGTCATGCGGATTTGAACCACCAAGCTTCCAATCAGCAAGCCCAAGAGGCTCAGTGGTTTAGACCACAGTACCACACACTCCTCTTATGCTGGTATAATGTAGGTGTGTGTGTGTGTTACACCTGAGAGAGAGAGAGAGAGAGAGAGAGAGAGAGAGAGAGAGAGACTGACTTTTGGGGAGCTGCACAGTTTGAACTGCTTCTACCACCTTTTCCCCAGAAGCTTGCAGGGATTGCTTCTGCCTAATTTGACAGGGGATCTCTTTACTTGTCAAGGCAGTATTCCTCTGAATACCAGTTGCTGGAAATTTCAGGTGGCCAGAGTGCTGTTGCACTCACGTTTAGCTTGTAGGCTTCCCACAGGCACCTGGTAGTTCATTGGCTTGAGCATCTTATTTTTTTATATTCTTCTGCTTCACTTCCAGACAACCTATTTAATGAGTACCGGTAGTCATCCTGATTTCTTCACAGGAATATTAGGTGATGTTGGCTTTTTACTGAGCATTCATTCATACAGTATTTGTTTACAGAGAAGCTAGATCATGTTTTGTTTAAGCAAGTGTTATCCCACACTTTCCATTGCATTTCCCAATTACAGTGGTACCTTGGTTTACGAACTTAATCCGTTCTGGAAGTCCGTTCTTAAACCAAAGCGTTCTTAAACCAAGGCGTGGTTTCCCATAGCAGTGGGGGACTCAATTTGCAAATGGAACACACTCAACAGGAAGCGGAACATCTTATTCCAAGGCAAAGCTCACAAACCAAAACACCTACTTCTGGGTTTGCAGCGTTCTTAATCCAAGTTGTTCATAAACTAAGCTATTCTTAAACCAAGGTACCAACCACTATACATTCCTTATTGCAAAAACTCCCAAGTCAGCTTGAATTGTGCAACCTAAATTTGCTGGTAGAGATTGAATTGCACTCGAAACATGACGTGCCCTTACAAGGAAAACAATGATTCCTTGCAACATCATGTGGAAGTTTCCTTTCTCAAAAATTAGAAGCCCATGTAGATGGTTCACTGGCAACAAATTTTAGGAGTGGCTCATCCATTACTGCAATTGCACCCCTTCTTTTTGACTGTAATGACAATCATATATGTAGCACATTTTTGGGCCCTACTGCGGCCCATGCTTCACAAGTGCAAAATGAGCAAGCACTGAGAGAAGGAAGGAAGGCACAAGTGGCAATAATGGCATACTTTGTTCTTTCCCTTTGGGAGGTGCTATGGACTGGGATTAGAGGGAGATGCAATGAGGTAGTTACAACTGTGCACTTGGGGTGGGCTGTCATTCCCCACTCTCTTTCTCACACACAGACCAAACAAAGATATACAGATCTCTCTCTCTCTCTCTCTCTCTCTCTCTCTCTATATATATATATATATAGAGAGAGAGAGAGAGAGAGAGAGAGAGATATGAGAGAAATAATTCATGTTGATTCTCCTTTTTTAGCTGGTTGAGTTTCTTAAACTCTCAGAATGTGAGACATTATTCCCAGCAGACATTTATCGTACTACGTCATTACTCACTTGCAAATTAATACACACACACACACACACACCAAAACAAACAAAAAACAAAAAATCAGGCTACCCCACTCTGGTTTCAGGGGCTCGGGGGTTGGTGTTCATTTAGGAAGCTTTACTATTCAATTCTGCAGATTCAGCAGTCCCAGTGGTTAATCCTGGTTATAACCTTGAGCTGTAAGGAGTGAGGGCATTTAGTAATTACGCTTCCCAACTGTGGATGTTACTGCCTAATACATTTAGAATTGCTCATTCAGTTCATTCCCTTTAAAACTGAAGTGAGGAAATAGATTTGGTGCTCCTTCTAGGTGTCCTTGACAAGGGTGAGGGATGACTATTGATAAGTTTAATTGACCTAATTAAAAAAAATTCTGATGACTCTGTTGCTGCTAGAAAGAAACAATTTATTACTTGTTAGCAAAATGTCATCTATTGGTGCAACTATAGAAAGTGTTTAATGAGAGTGGGGGGGGGCAAGAGAGAGAGAAGCAGAAGATGGAAAGTGTTGCTTGGATGGGGGCTGGCTTGTTGCGGTCACTGTGGAAATGAGGAAAGTGTGTTCCTGCATATCGGAAGACACACCTGTAATGATACTTGAAGACAACGTAAACCAGGAAGGATATTTGGGCTAGATTATTTTGGTAACATGGGTAGAGCAATGCCTGAACATGAGGGGTTGACAAAGACAACCCATGATCTGGACCTTGTGAATATGACTCAGAGTTGGAATCCTCTTTTGCCCAAAGTCCATATGTGCAAATTTCCATTTACATCTGAACTGCGGTGTTGTTTTATTTCAAGACTTTATTTTAAACAGCTGTGATCACATACTGATTATTAAAAAAACCACAGTGTGGTATTCAGATGATTGCACATTGACACAGGAATCTTAATTTTAGCAGTCAGAGCTTCAGATGCTCAAGAACAACTGCAAGATCACGAATCAGTTCAGAGTACATAAACCTACGGTCCGCATTGTTTTCTTTGTGATAGTCATCCGCCTTGTTTGTGGATATCAGTCTCTGCAAGTTAAAAAAAATTACACCTTTAAATAGTAGTTTGAGAGAGAATATACATTCAAATACTTACTGAAAACACCAATATAAATGCGCATGTCTGTGTGTGTAAGTGCATATTAATGCAAAATGAAATGAATTGTTCATCACTATTCAGTCTGTAAAACCAGAAATATTTCATTGGCGTCAAGAGCAAACTAATGGCTTTCATAGGAAAATGCAAGTGAGATCCATTATGGGATCACCAGTGTTCGTTTTTGATCATCAGGTTGGAATCCTTGGTTCAACATTAAAAGTTGAAAGTGGGGGACTGAAGGTGGCCCAGCCTTAGCCTAGTAATCAGAAAAAGAAACCACCTACTCTAGGAGAAGGTGGGTAGCTCCAGTGGTCCCAACTCCCCACCTGGGATAGCTGTGGGATTCCTGCATTGCAGGGGGTTGGACTAGATAATCATTTGGGTCCCTTCCAACTTACAATTTTGTGATTCTGTACACATCAGAAATATATGCTGTGATTTCCCTGCTTTTGGCTTTCCCACTAAACACATAATTCTGTCCAGTAGCAATGTGGAAAGAAAGAATGTGACCATAAAGCTGCTTTATCTTACTGACCCTACAACTTCTTTGAAAAGTGGCATCTGTGTCTACTCTTTTGCTCCCAGTATGTTATCATCTGGACAATATCAGTTTTGCTCTTATTAAAAGTGTGAGGGTTAGCTCTTCAGGACTCTTAACAAGGGCAGTAGAAGAGGCCACATCCTTAATATGAAGTGTGATATGTGCAGTGTATATGGTTTTTTGGAGGAGGGAAAGGTGTGAGGTCTGAGATATATTTAAAAAATCGTAATATAAAAAATGTGACTATCTCCTTATTTGTCCATATAAATAAAACAGTTTCTAAACGCTATTCTATTTTAGTCATCTGTGAAATTGTTCAGTGACAGTTCATTATCACATAAAACCTGCCTTTTAATCCTTCCTTCCTTCTTGTTGAAATGCATTATAATAGCGATTTCTGCTCCTTTATGTGTGCCAGTGTTCCCAATTAAAATTGCACCACTTAAAACAGTTATCCAGACATTGCGGAGATGGGCTTATATCTCATAGTCACTGTGGCTACATGGAAAGCACATATCAGTAGGTGGTTGCCAAATTTTACTTCCAACTGCAATATTTAGTACACTTATTGAATGCTGCTGCTGTGGATGATTCCATGACCTTCCAGATCCAAGAGGCCATGACATGGTTGAAAAGCATTGATTCATTAGGTGATCCTTCTCTGTGTTTGTTTTCTCTAGTATTCATTATTGGTGCATGTTTTCCTTAGTAGATAATACCCATGATAATAGATTTTTGTTACTGAGTTATGGCCAAGGCCATTATTATGCTACTCTCCTTTTACAACCCCCTTGTCTATTGAGAATGTTAGCATGTATGTGGAAAAACAACCTTTTTGAGGAGAAATTAAGAATGCTGCTCTGTTAGAAGAACCACAGCCTTGTGTACATTCCCCCCTCGCGCCAATTTTGTGTTAGGGTTAATGGCTTTTGTATTAGTTTGACCAAACTGCGGGAGGCAGTGCAAGACAGGAGTGCCTGGCGTGCTATGGTCCATGGGGTCACGAAGAGTCGGACACGACTAAACGACTAAACAACAACATTAGTTAACCTACCATGACTGAAAAAAGTGGAAAGGAAAAACATTGTCTTAATTTGGGTTGGAAATGACATTTGTTCTGCTCACGGGCTTGCCTTTCATTCGAGAACTAGTCTTATAACCTAGGGCATTTGTTATAAGAGGTTTGTGTTACGTTCCCCAAGAAAAAAAATCCTATCTTGGTGATATGAATTTGATTTCACCAATGAAAGAATGAAAAGAGTATAGCTGATTTCCTGACTAGTCTTAAAAAGAGCAAGGAGATCTGTCATTTTTTTAAAACCACCTAAAGGAAGGGTTCACTGAAGGTTTTCAATTTGAGATAGGAAACCTAGATTAAAAGAGCAGCTTTGGAGTATTGCTCTCACAAAGGATTATAATTTGAGAGGAGCAGTGGTTTTCATGCTTCATTGTTCCGAGCAGTAATGACTCATCTGAAAGCCTGGATGGAAGCCTGGATGGTGCACAAGCCATACAACCTTTGGGGGGGAAGCAGAGAAAAATATTGGCAACAGCTGCTGCAAGAACATATGTACTTCTGCCCATTTACTGTGCAGGCTTCCTGTGTTTCATTGTTATTTCATTTACTTCCTTGCTCCATTTTTGGTTCTTATTAAAATCTATTGCTACAGTCCAAAGGTCTGCAGAGATCCAGTGTACTGATGGAGCACCATGAAAGCAGGGATTCTCCTCCTTATCAGGAAATGATTTATATACTCCTCACCATGAGATGGGCAGAGTACTAAAGAGAAGAAAGCAGTCCTTGTTTGTGTGGTGCTCCAAATACATAGTAGAGCACCTCCAGGCACAATGCGTGCCTTGGGCTTTCCATGAGAATGCATATCAATTTCACCAGGAAACTTGTGAGACTGCTGTGTGCATTCCATGGGCGTAGGCAGGGGGGGCAGGAGGGGGCAATTGCCCCCCCCCTAGAAGCAAAGGCTGAGGGGCGCAGTGTGGCAGCCCCAGGCTCCCGCTCCCGGCGCGAAGCTCCAGAGTCGCGCAGGGAACGCGAGCCTGTGGCCGCCTCCTCCGAAGACCTGGGAGGCGCAGGCCACGTGGCCCCGCCCACATTTACACTGTGGCCCCTCCCCTCCCGCCCCTTGCCCCCGCCCCTTGCCCCCCTAATTTTGATCCTGGCTACGCCCCTGGTGCATTCCTCAGCAAACGGCAGTCAGAAATATTCACACACACACACACACACACACACACACACAGCAGATTCTTTGTAAGTTAGAAATGAAAAGAAAGTATGAGGAAATATTCACAGGGCCACTTACCATATTATGTTTTCTTTAAAGGTGTGTAAATTCAGAAGCAGAGAAAGGCATATGGAATTTGATGAATGTATGATGAGACATATGGCTGCTCAATACCTGATGAGTAGAGCATAGAGGCAGCCGCTATGCTAATGTGCATTTTCTTAATTGCTCATATACTGCACACATGCTACTAGGGAAAGCATTACTGTATATGAATACGAAGTGATCTACCAAAATGTGTAGTAGCCCTGACCCTTTGTCATCTCCAAGGTGAGTCAAAATCCCTTCCTCCTTCTCCTCTGGTGATGAGCCAGCCAGCACTAAAGCTGGAAGGAAAAGCTAGGGCTTGCATTGGTGCTAGGCAGCCAAACTGCTCAGCCCACCTTAACAACCCAACACCAACTGGATGAGCAGGGACTTTCTCCATAGTTGGACTTTGCTTCTGGGCAAAGGCCAATTTTGGAACTGATTCTGCCCCCACTTCAGTTCCAGAGTACCTTGGAAGGGTAGGGGTCTTATTGCCTCTGCCACCTGATGACGATGAAGTGCTTGCTATTGCGAGTAAGAAGGAACATGTTCAAATATATAAAAGGATGTCATATAGAGGAGGGAGAAAGGTTGTTTTCTGCTGCTCCAGAGAAGCGGACACGGAGCAATGGATTCAAACTACAAGAAAGAAGATTCCACCTAAACATTACCGGTAGGAAGAACTTCCTGACAGTAAGAGCTGTTTGGCAGTGGAATTTGCTGCCCAGGAGTGTGGTGGAGTCTTCTTCTTTGGAGGTCTTTAAGCGGAGGCTTGATGGCCATATGTCAGGAATGCTTTGATGGTGTTTCCTGCTTGGCAGGGGGTTGGACTGGATGGCCCTTGTGGTCTCTTCCAACTCTATGATTCTATGATACATTAAGAAACAGCTGCAAAGGACAGAAGGCACACCCCTTACTTACCTTTGGTGGTGAACTAGTTCTACTATACCTGTTACTAATGCTTTTAAAAAAGTATAAAGTAAAAAAAAAAACTGAGGTGGCAGAACTTGATACAGGTGCTGTGGGTGCCAATGCACAACAGCTGCCAATAGCAGCAAAAAAGGGGGAGGGGGAGAAGAGGTGACTATACTCCATACTGGTGAGTGCAGTCACAAAAATAGTGCTGGTGGCGCTGTGGGCTAAACCACAGAGCCTAGGGCTTGCTGAACAGAAGGTCGGCGGTTCGAATCCCTGTGACTGGGTGAGCTCCTGTTGCTTGGTCCCAGCTCCTGCCAACCTAGCAGTTCGAAAACATGGCAAAGTGCAAGTAGATAAATAGGAACCGCTACAGTGGGAAGGTAAACGGCGTTTCTGTGTGCTGCTCTGGTTCGCCAGAAGTGGCTTTGTCATGCTGGCCACATGACCTGGAAGCTATACGCTGGCTCCCTCGGCCATTAACGCGAGATGAGCGTCGCAACCCCAGAGTCGGTCACGACTGGACCTAATGGTCAGCAGGGGTCCCTTTACCTTTACCTATTAGTAATGAAATCCTTCCATGCAGGATAGATTCAGGTGTTGATAGTGTGATTGTCCTGAGGCAGCCTAGGTGGACTTTGTATTCTGTATCAGAATTCTGTATCAGCATTATCTGATGGAAGGAAAGCATTATCATCACATACAAGCAGTGGCCATCAGTAAGGCAGGGAGCATGCAAGTGATGTACTCATCATAGAGCAATAACTGCATGAACAGGCATGCATATCTCCCTAGAGACTGTGGCAGTCTCAGAGGAGTCATCTATTTAGAATTTTTTAAAAGACTAGTATGCCTTCTCAGTTTTTACAAAAGGGCTCACTATCTGATACACCTTCCCTCAGCTTCTGAGGATGGCCCAGGTTTTTGCTACTATTTTTTCAGGGATTTTGGCCTCTCCACCCCTTTCATTTTTTAAAACTGAGAGGTGTTCAGTTCTGAGCTGAATAGCTGCTTAAGGAACAGTTTGCAGTCTCAGATTAAATGAATATGCATCCATGTGTTGCCATGGCAATGTGGTGTAGTCCTGGAGGAACCTAGCAGGAACACTAACTTCCATTAATATGTGATATTAAAGGCACGGTAAAGCCACAAGCATTTAATGTTGCCTCAATCCTGGGTGCTTCTTCCAGGTGGTTTTCTGGCTAGATTATGAACTAAACGTGAAGACCAGGTTATTTTGCTGTATTTGGTTCCATCAACATTCCACACCAAGCTGCAATGTGTCTCGTTCCATAAGAACCTTATACTACCAGAGGAATAATAATAATAATAATAATAATAATAATAATAATAATAATAACAACAACAACAACAATAACAATTTATTATTTATACCCCGCCCATCTGGCTGGGTTTCCCCAGCCACTCTGGGCGGCTTCCAACAGAAACATTAAAATACACTGATTTCTTAAACATTAAAAGCCTCCCTAAACAGGGCTGCCTTCAGATGTCTTCTAAAAATCTGGTAGCTGCTTTCCTTTTTGACATCTGATGGGAGGGCGTTCCACAGGTCAGGCGCCACCACCAAGAAGGCCCTCTGCTTTGTTCCCTGCAACTTGGCTTCTTGCAATGAGGGAACCGCCAGAAGGCCCTCGGAGCTGGATCTCATTGTCCAGGCAGAACGATGGGGGTGGAGACACTCCTTTAGGTATACTGGACCGAGGAAGCAGACTGTGCTGAAGTCCAGTTCAAAGGAGATAGAGGACAGGGACAGGCACCTGGACAACTCAAAGGGACCAGCTAATTAGGCCCATAGCTAAGGGTGCTGCCCCCCCCAAAAAAACTTTCTCTCCCCTCCTTAAATGTTTTACAAACAATATTTAAATCAGTAGGAAAGTCTTTGTTGAAAAGGTCATGCCTTTTCTTCTCTCCCAGAGGCCAAGCAAGCCTCCAGGAACACTAGCTAAGCCAAAGACAAGCATGCATTTTGAATCTCTGCATATATCATGCATACCTGCACATTTCCCTAGCTAGCGTGTAGCAGTGTGCGTGTGCAGGGTGGGGAATCGTTTTCATTTAATTTTTTTTACATCACAAGACAGAAGATAGGGTCCACAGGTTTTCTTTGGTCAGGACAACTCAGCTGCGCATCTTTTCTCCTTTGCTAAAGTGTGTTGTTGAAGAGAAGGAGGAGGAGGAGGAGGAGGAGGAGGAGGAGGAGGAGGAGGAGAAGAAGAAGAAGAAGAAGAAGAAGAAGAAGAAGAAGAAGAAGAAGAAGAAGAAGAAGAAGAAGAAGAAGAAGAAGAAGAAGAAGAAGAAGAAGAAGAAGAAGAAGAAGTGGCCTCATTTTCCCAATCTGGGGTGGGGTGGTGCTTTGAAAAACTTGCTGGGGTAAAAAGAGAATTCTGGAGGCTTCTGTTGAAATGCGTGGGGAATCCTTTATGGCCAGAATGGCTAGTAATCCTATACACCCTGGGTTATATTCTACTGACCTATTCACACAACTTAATCCTTTGCCCCTCTGTTCAGCAAAGAAATGCTTACGGAGTTGCTTTCAACAATCAGTAATAAGACAAAATTTAAAAAATTCCTTCCAGTAGCACCTTAGAAACCAACTACGTTTGTCATTGGTATGAGCTTTTGTGTGCATGCACACTTCTTCAGATACCTGTACTACAGATGACTGTAGTAATAAAACAGTCATGGTGTGTGTTTGCCTTTGAAGGATAAATTAGAAGTTACGTAAATACACAAACATTGGTACCTCCGATTACGAACTTAATTCATTCCGGAGGTCCGTTCTTAGCCCAAAACCGTTCTTAACCTGAGGCATGCTTTCGCTAATGGGGCCTCCCGCTGCCACTGGCGCATGATTTCCGTTCTCATCATGGGACAAAGTTCTCAACCCGAGGTACTACTTCCAGGTTAGCAGAGTTTGTAACCCCGAGGTGTTTGTAACCCGAGGTACCACTGTACGTATTGGTGAGGTGGGAGAGGAGAGTAAGCACTGTTATAATTTTGTTCATTGGAGGAGGTGAGAGAGAGTGTGTAAACAAAGGGGAAGCATAGCGCCAAGAATGAAGTGGGGCAAATAAGAGATGAAGGGAGAATGTAGGATGGAGAGAGGAAAAAAAGAACGTGGAAATAATAAAACATATTATATGGTGCAGCGTAGAAGGAACAAGGAGTGGAGCTAAAGGAAGCTGAGGAAGAAAAGTGGAGGGGACAAGGAAGGCAGCTAGTGGATGGATGTATAGATGAAAACAAAGAGGTGAAAAATAGAAGGAAAGATAGGAGGTGAATGCTGTGCTCTGGCAACCCCAGAAATAGTTCCCCTCCCACCTGGCCTACCACTGTCCCAGGGTCTCTGCAGATAACAGTAAAAATTATCATTATTATCAGTAGTATCATTAATATAGCCTTAATCAATTCATGTAAAACATTAGCATGTACACAAGGATAAACTTTCCGGCAACTTTTTTTTTTGGTCCCTCCCCCCCAAAAAACCTTCAGGCTGGCTACGAGTCTGCTGCTAAGATAGTGCGAGAAAATGTCTGTGTAGGGAGCTGGAGCTAAAGGAGGCAGTAAGTAGACGAAGAAAACACAGAGTATGTTGGTTGCCACGCTTGCTTATGTGGCTCCACTTTGGGCTGCTTTGACAAATTTTACCTCTCTTGAGACCATTCAAAACCAATTCTTACGTCGTCTTTTGAAAGTCCCTATTTGTGTGAGTAAACCAATTCTTACGCCGTCTTTTGAAAGTCCCTACTTGTGTGAGTAACGCGGCTATTCGTGTTGAATTGAGGGTGTCTTCCTTAGAGACACTCCTGTGGAAACGCGTCTTTAGTTATTGGCTAACACTTTGGCATAGATTGCCTAATTGCTATCTAGCCCAATGTCTTTGCGCTTTAATGTTTTCCTTTCAAATTCCCTCCCTCATAGATTCTCTAAGGGCCAAGTTTCAGTTTTATGTTCTTGTGAGAATCGTTCGATTGAAACCCTTCAGCACATAGTGTTTACATGTCCTTTATATTGTGCTGTCCGGAAGAATTTATTGCTACCATTAATCCAAAAATTTCCTCGGCACCCGGCAGATTTTCATCTTGCCTTTTTATTGCAAGATACAGATCCGTTTGTAACTTTACAAATGGCAAAATTTCTAAATGCTGTTTTGTCATATAAGAGACGTAATGGATTGCTGTATGGAATTTGAAGTTTCCCTTACTATATTTATATTTAATTTTGTATACCTATTAATCCTTTTATTGTTATTAATTTTAAATCAAATTTGCGCGTGTATTTGTTCTTGTTTTTGTTTATGAGCTTAAAGCAGAAATAAAGTGATTGGTTGAGAGTATGTTGGTCTTCAAGAATTTCTTCTTTTTGGCCACTTTTTGGCCACCAGTTTTGGCATCTTCACATAGTCTAATAATTTCAAACTCCACTCCTTTCTCTCTCTTGCAGCAGCACTGGGTTTCTGACAGGGAGGGTCCTGGATAAGGTATATTTTTTATACCCCCATATTATCATCACCGCTGCTACCCTCTCATTGCTCTATTCCTCCATCAGTGTTTACAAATAGCGTTGTGAAGGAGGACGTTCCAATGAGATGGGTGCGCAGTCCCGCTCCCTGCCCTGTCACTGATGCTATTCCTATGTTAGTAATAATGTGTTCAGCCAAAGGATTGAGCTTTAGGGAAGGGGAGAAAGGCAACATGCCTCTTTCTTGAGAGAAGAGAGTAAGAAGCACACAGCAATGCAACAAACAACCAGAGAACCAGCTGGGAGAGTGAGACAGGAGGCTAGGTTGATGGAACAGCTCGGGAATCCTAATGAGAAGTGTGTTCTTATGAAAATAATGCTTCATCCTGTAGCAGTACTACCGTATATGCCGCAGGACACAGAAGGAGCCATAGTATTGTTAGATTTTATTATATTACAGGTGCCCTCTTGGCAGGGCAGAAATCAAATGAATGCATTCCCCTCTTTCTGTTCCACTGTTGCTAGAATTTGACAGGGATGTTGGGGAAAGGCTTTTAGGTAAACAAAGAAAGCATGGTGTCGATCTCTTCTAATCTTGTTGACAATTAAAGAGTGGTGGGGATTTCTGTGCACAGTTCATATCAACTTTGGGTGCTTGTTGTTAAGTACAAGAAGTACTTCCACATACTTAACCTATCTGTGACTTACTTTGCAATATGCAACTGCTCTGGGACGTATTTCACATCACATATTCAAAGCAGATGTGACAAGTGCAGGACAAAACGGTACAGTGTTCACTTTAGAGATAGAAATTCATCACCCATTTACCCTACTGCCATTTTGCTGCATGTTTGTCATGCATACACGTTAGGGAATTTGATTGATTTGTGGTTTGTCTGCATCATGTAGAAATGCAGGCACCTTTAAAAAATAAATAAATAAACATTGTAAGGAGACAGCGACATGTATAGCAAAGATGTACTACATTTTACATATATTTCAAAATCTTGGTATCAGATCTAACGTGGGCGCTTCAGGGGAAATGACAATCCCAGATGATCTTTTTTGAAATGTCCTCAAAGTTTTAGCTGGCAGTTTTTATGCCTCATATTCGGATTGCTCCTTCCCTCATTATGTAGATTTTTTTCCCTTCCCTAATAATAATAATAATAATAATAATAATAATTATTATTATTATTATTAATAATAATAATAATTTATTATTTATACCCCGCCCATCTGGCCGGGTTCCCCCAGCCACTCTGGGCGGCTTCCAGCAAAACATTAAAATACAGAAATCCATCAAACATTAAAAGCTTCCCTTTTTTAAAAAAAATAATTTTTATTGGATTTTTATACAAACAAAACAAACAAGACATACAATATATTTTCTGTCCCTTCAAATACCCCCCACCCACGAGTCCACCTCTGCCACCTGTGGCACCCGCTGGTGTTGAGAATCAAAGGGGTCCATTATAAGGCTGGGTTTGACCTCCCCCCTCCCCCCTCCTCCTCATCCCCCGCCTGCCACTGAAAGGACAAGGATGGAGGGGTTCTGGGGGGCAGGTTTCCCCACAGCTGCTCCTTTAAACACAGTACCCATAAAAAATACAAACGAAAAAAGCAAAAATTAAAAAAAAAAAGAGAGAGAAAAAACAGACAATTTTTTTTTTAAAAAAAGTTCCCCATTCTTATATTCATCACATTGTAATTATGACTTCCTCAGATCTTCTCTTCCTGGTTTTCCTAACATCTCTAATTAATTATGGCGTATTTTCTAATCCAGTTCCAAATCTTATCCTTATAATGTTGACTTAATCCTCCTCCTTCTTCATGCTGTCCCCCCACAAGTCCCCTCCTGCCACAAGAGGAACCTGCGAGGCGCAGCACTTCAAAGGTTCCATTTTTGTGTCTGGGCTTCCCTCCACCCCCCTCTCCTCCCCAGAGCACCCCCTGCCACCAGGTGCTTCTGAGCAAAGAGAGGGGGAAGGCGGCCCTCCATCCAAACACTTATCTGAATGCAATCATATTAATACAAATCTAAAAATTGTTTCCCAAGCCATTCTTCTACCTCCCTCCAGAAAACTAAAGTTTTATATCTATTCCCTAAACAGGGCTGCCTTAAGATGCCTTCTAAAGGTCTGGTAATTGTTCTTCTCTTTGACCTCTGGTGGGAGGGCATTCCACAGGGTGGGTGCCGCTACCAGAAGGCCCTCTGCCTGGTTCCCTGTAACTTGGCTTCTCGTAGTGAAGGAACCGCCAGAAGGCCCTCGGCGCTAGATCTCAGTGTCTGGGCAGAACGATGGGGGAGGAGACGCTCCTTCAGGTATACTGGACCGAGGCCATTTAGGGCTTTAAAGGTCAGCACCAACACTTTGAATTGTGCTCGGAAACGTACTGGGAGCCAATGAAGGTCTTTCACATCTAAAAGTACATCTAAAAGTACATTAAGTGTTGTGAAACATGTTACACATGGTGCATTCTTTTCCTGTGGTATTCATCATGAGTACAGAAAGCAGACAACCAATGTAAAAAAAAAAATCCATTAATTGCATGAAGTGGGACTTTCCAGTAAATGCTATATGAACCTGACAGATCTTTCTTCAAAAGAGACCCATTATTTTTATATTTTGGAAGGCTTACAAGTGAGGCACTATTCTTTGATTTCAATTTGATTAAGTATATATTAGGTAAAATAAAATCCAATTACGCCTCAACACAATGCATTCAGAAATTCTCGAAAGGGATGCCAAATCCAACTTACTGTATTGAGACATGTTCAAAGCAAGGGATTACCTGACATAGGCTTAAAATGCGTTGTGCCATTTGCTTCTTTTCTTTAAAACAATAATTTGGTTTCAAAGTCAAAATAGTACTCCAGGCTAGCTTCATTGAAGTGTGATACATTTGATTCACTAACTGCAGGATTGTAAGCTTTCCTGGAACACTTAACAGCAGCAAACATGCATGAGAGGGAGCCTAGTGAGCTATTGTGGAGGCTGGTCCATTAGAGCAAATAGACCCTGCCCCACTGGCAGAGGAAGGCGGGTGCAGGGGGTGCGGTGCACACTGGGTGTCAGCCGTGAGGGCGGGTGACATCGCCACCGCTCCTCACCCGTGTTCACTGCGCGGACGCCGCCCCAGACCCTCGTTGTGCAGGTGGCAGGCCACTAGGGACGCTGCTGCCACGGGCAGCTAGCGGGCACCCCCCACTGCTCATTGCATGGGCAGCAGGCCGCTAGGGCTGTTCCCCACACAGGCGGCTATGAGCCTCCCCCACACTTGCCACGTGGGTGCGAGTGGCTAAGGACACTCACCATGCGGGCAGCTAGCCCCGCCCCACTCCGGGTGCTGGAGCAGGTAGCTCTGCCCCTGCCCCACTAACTCCAATTTTTAATCATCTTCCATAATCTCTCCCCCCCCAATAATTTTTATTCATTTTAAGTACGCACATGACATACATAATAAAAAAAGCAAAAAGCAAAAACAGCAAATACAAAATACAAAAACGGGGGTGGGAGGACAAAAATAGAGTATCATACTTATAATTCTTATTTCTTAACATAATATAGACTTCCTCAAGTCCCCCTAGCTAGGCTTCACTATATCTCACCCTTAGCAATTTCTATATCATGCTTTCAATCATCTATCTAATTTTTAAACATTATTTCTTATAGAATTCTAAACATCTTATCTTATTTCTTTCATTCTTTCATATATTTCCCATACTCTTATATCTAATTTCTACAAAATACTATACATTTTTCCCTCTACAACCCATATCCACTTCCAATTTTGTTTCAACTCTTTCAAATATTACAATTCTTTAAAAAATATATTTTAGATTTCTTCCACCAACTCTTCTCCCTGGTCATGCAGTCTCCCGGTAAGTTCGGCCAGTTCCATATAGTCCATCATTTTCATCTGCAACTCTTCTTAGTGCATCGTTCATCCTCCATCTAAAGGTTCCTTTAAGAGACAATCTTAATTCAGCTAACACTGCATTATGATCAGAACAAGTCCTTGGGCAGATTTCTGCTTTAATTACTCTAGGGCCAATTCTCTCGTCATCCATATGTAATCTAGGCGACTCCACAAGAACTTTGACTCTGAAAAAAAGTACTATCTTTTTCTGCTGGATTCTTCAACCTCCATGTGTCAATCATGTCAAAATTATCAGTCATTTCAAAGAAAGTCCTTGGTAGCCTCCTCATCTTCCATTATCTCAGTTTTGCCCATGTATAACAGCAGGGAGAAGGATGGAGGCAAAAGTAGAATTCAGCTGGCTCCACCTGTACCGTAATTCTCTCTGGCTCTACCTCCTCTTGGGCTCCCTGACGTCTGCCTTACTGGCCGAACAGGTACCAGGCACCACTGGTGTATAGTGCAGACCCTCCAAGTGTCCCTATTTTCCAGGGACATCCCTGATTTAGAGAAGCCATCCCAGTTTCTGATTTGATCTTGGAATGTCCTGTTTTCCTTAGGATGTCTCTATTTTCATTGGAGAAATCTTGGAGGGTATGGTGTTATCCAGGCACCCCCAAACTGCGGCCCTCCAGATGTTTTGGCCTACAACTCCCATGTTCCCTAGCTAAGAGGACCAGTGGTCAAGGATGATGGGAATTGTAGTCCAAAACATCTGGAGGGCCGAAGTTTGGGGATGCCTGGTGTTATCCGACCCACAAGCTGTCTGAAGGCAATCCTGCCTAGGGAAGGTTTTTTTTTTTAATGTTTTATGTTTCATTAATATTTTTATATATGGTGGAAGCTGCCCAGAGTGGCTTGGGCAACCGAGTAAGATGTGTGGGGTATACGGCAAATAGTAAAATTAACGTTATGGAATGAGGAGGAGAAATGTTGGAGGGTATGATAGTGGTTCTGGCTGGTGTTTTAGAACAATAGTACATAGGAAACTGTGTTGCATTGAGGAAGACAGCTGTTCCATCTAGTTCAGTGTTATGCATGTAGACTGACTGGCACCATGTACTCTATCACTGGGCTATGCTAGATGTGATCTAATCACTGTCCACACATAAGTCAAGAAATGGATAAATATCACCACATATATTACTACAGTATGGCATAGCTGCCAAGTACCCCGATTTCCCCGGGAAACCCCGGTTTTTACTTACCTTTTCCCGGTGGTCCCCCGTATCACTTCGTCTCCCGTTTTTCTCCGTTATTTTCTCCTGCCGGTGGCCATTTTTTTTCTTTCTGATTTGCCCTTCTATGGGCACCAAAAATGGTCGCCGCCGGCTTCAAAAGTTGCATCTACGCATGTCCGAAAGTGCATAGACGCTACTTCCGGTGTCGGCGGCGGCCATTTTTGGTGCCCATACATGGGCAGAGCAACACCGGAAGTTGCGTTGACACACTTCCTGACATGCATAGAAGCGACTTTCGAAGCCGCCGCCGGCCATTTTGGTGCCCATAGAAGGGCAAAGCAACACCGGAAGTTACGTCAACACAACTTCCGGTGTCACACGGCTGCCGGTCCCGGATTCTGCAGTCCGGGACTTGGAAGGTAAGCAGTATGGGCAACCTTAGTGTAACTATTCTAGAGCATTGTCATTCTAGAAGGAGGATGTTGTGCTCTGACAGAGAAGAAGTGGACATGGGAAGCCTGTCTGTAACACAGCATTAGAACTGTACTTGGTACTATGATTATTATGCTTTGTATTATGCTTTTATCATTACTTTCTATAAAATGTCTTCTTAATGTTGTACACTGCCCTGGGATCTTTTGATAAAGGGCAGTACATTACTACTAATAATAATACTGCTGGCTGCATCTGTGCTTCTCCTGTGCAGCTTCCTGTTCCCTAGCTCGGTTTTCTAGAGCCAAAACCATTCCAAGGCACTGACGGCTGCATATGCATTCTAGTGGACACTAGAGAGGCATTGTTTCATTCTTTGGACTTGATCTGTAGCTCACTTGCCAAATCATTTGGCCGCCTCTATGAAATAGGTATGGTAAAGTGCACAATGGTCAGTAATTTCTCCTTCTAAAATGTGCTGAATGTGTGGAACTTTGGGATATCAAGTCACAAGGATCGTTTTACTGCTTTACAGCTGATTTATTCTGGGTTGGGGATATCTGGGGGAAGGGGATATCTCAGTTGCTTTTAAGTATTACAGCCAGGCCAAGAAGCAATTTCCCACCCATTCACCCAAAGGTTAAGTGTAACATACAAAAGGCACACAGTCATGTGGCTGAGGCATCTGAGTATGTAAATCCTTAGCATGAAATAGTCATCCCCAGTCCTGGCTGAGCAATAAATTTGTGTTAAGCTTCTCTGTTTTTGATCCTACCTATGCGGCGGTGGGTTTGTAGATGCTACAGCTGTGCCATGAGATGGTACAGCTATGATGTTTTTAAAAGTGTATCTCAATTTTTAATTTCTTTTTAAAAAATTAGAAAAGTATCTCATTAACTACCAAAAATGGTTTATTACACTATGATGCACCATGCTCAACAGTGATTTATAAAAAGAAAGCAAATCACCTATAAGCGCAAATCATTAACGCTAAAGCAAAGCCAAACTGAGTTCAAAGCTTCATTTGCTTCTTGCTGCTGATGAGTGGGTGAGTATAATATTAGTTCAGTGGCTTATTTAGCTTAAATTTAACTGACTGTTGCTATTATAATCTTCTAACAGAGTGAAGGGCAAATATGAGAGCAAAATGTGTTAATGATATCCAATAGTGCAAACACCCATAAAAAGGAACAAACTCATGAATAACGAGTTTTACAATACACAGAAAGAGAGAGAGAGAGAGAAGTCCAGATCTATAATCTGCTGTGAAAAACAGGAATACAGTGGTACCTCGGTTTATGAA
Organism: Zootoca vivipara; assembly: GCF_963506605.1. NCBI lineage: Eukaryota > Metazoa > Chordata > Lepidosauria > Squamata > Lacertidae > Zootoca > Zootoca vivipara. Next base: position 5,233,564 of record NC_083285.1, read on the forward strand.
CACAATTGGTTCCGGAAGTCTGTTCATAAACTGAAGCATTCATAAACTGAAGCGAACTTTCCCATTGAAAGTAATGGAAAGTGGATTAATCTGTTCCAGACGGTCCGCGGAGTAACCGTTCATAAACTGAAGCGAACTTTTCCATTGAAAGTAATGGAAAGTGGATTAATCCGTTCCAGACGGGTCCGTGAAGTACTTAAACTGAAGCGTTCATAAACTGAAACATGGGTGTAATTGGTTCCGGAAGTCTGTTCATAAACTGAAGCGTTCATAAACTGAAGCGAACTTTCCCATTAAAAGTAATGGAAAGTGAATTAATCCGTTCCAGATGGGTCCGCGGCGTTCATAAACCGAAAATTCATAAACCGAGGTGTTCATAAACCGAGGTTCCACTGTACAGAGAATTAGTGTGAAAAAGCAGCGTTTCACTTTCTGCAAATTTAAGAACAGGCGAGATGAGCGACACAACCCCAGAGTTGGTCACGACTAGACCTAATGGTCAGGGGTCCCTTTACCTTTAATGTGCAATCTAGATGAGGGGGAAAGATACCGGTAGCAATCTGCAACTGAAAAATTCAGTTATCTAGCTGGTCCTCCTTTTTTGACTTTTCATGGGGTAGACGAACAGGCACATTGTTGCAATAAGGACTTTCAAATCTCTGATAATAGTGAACCTTGTAATGCTAGGGCTGACATGCAAAGTAATGATATTGAGAAGAGAAGAAAGTGCCAAAGTTGGGATCTTGTGTACAAGCAGGCCTGTATAAATGCCATTCATTTCTGAGCAGTAAAAACAAGAGTGATTAAACGAATTGATTTCATTGCTTTCCTAATGTAGATTCACCCCAAACTCCCAAGCACCAGACTATTTGTTATGGAGAAATCTGGAAAAATAGGTGATGCGCTTGAGCCAACTCAGACTCATTTCAGGATGTCAGAAATGATTGATCTTTGATCATAGGTCCATGGACCTCATTAGTCTTAGCAGTGGTTCTAATTTTACCCTGACAGTCAGGGGGCAGGTAGCGACTCAGGGAGTCAGAGCGCACCCCTAATTGTTTATTGGCATGTGCCACTTGTATTCTGTGTCATTTCCTTATTTAGCATTACTTTTATATCCCAACTTTCCTCTCTCAAGGTGGCACCATGAGCTGTAACCAAGATATGGGGTGGGGGTGAGAGAGACTATGTGGGATTGAAGGCTGATCAGAGGCAGGTGATTTATGTTGGGACTTCAGCCAATGGAAAAGTGAGGCTTGAGACCAGCCAGACCCTAAAGGATGCTCAGATACCATATGACAGTCATACAAAGAGCAAGAAGGCATTAGTATTTCTTTAGCACTCAGTAGGCTGAGATTTCTGCTTTTTGATCCAAAGGCTCTTGAGCTACACATGTCAACACACAGGGGAGATTATGAAAAACATATATGTTGTGCTTTTTAAAGTCGGGTAGAGAGAAAGAGACGGCAATAAGTAAGTTATCACAAGGTGGTGGCCTGAGAAACTGTTTATTGGCCAAAAATAGTGTACGAGGCATTATCTGAGCAGTAACCTTCCTCTGATGATGTTGAGCCTTTGGCACATGGCCTGCACAGCAAGCTGTTTGCATTGCTTCTTGCATTTCCCCTTCTGTTCAAACCAGCCCTTTCTTGATTCTTCTGCACCTACTAGCCACTCTGGCTGCTGGGAATGCAGCCTAGCTGCGGGCATGGACAGTGTGTGACACCATATTTGCATTATCAGGACTTGAAAAGGTAATATAATGGCAGTATTTTTCTCCCTTTTCTAATTTTCGAAAGCACACCCCCATACATGGAATTCCTTCATCTTTCAAATGTTCATTTCTGGCAACATACCATTTGTGAAAGCTCAGCCAGCTCCACGTCTTCTAAACAGAAGACCAATATTAGTATTAATATACACACTGCCTCTGGTATGCTTTTACTCACAGCATAGGAGGGTGGTCCTTAAGGCATTTATCAACTTCTCTGTTGGCACATTGGCACAACCTCAAAGAAAACAGAAGGCAGCATTTACAATTTACAAAATACTTTTGGGAAAGAAACCGTTACACAGGCAAAGTAGAAATTGTAGAATGTATTACTTACTAGCAGCGTTATTGAATTCCTGGATTCTTATGACAAAGGCAATACAAAATACATGCATTCCTGGAAGTATTGATTTTTTAGACTTTAGAGGAAATTCTATTCAGTTAGGCTTCATCTCCACTAAGGGTACTTAGGATCACAGTCTTATTTACACTTTTCAGCCCTATCTCTAATTCAGCCCAAATACTCCAACTATTTACCTGATTTTCTAAAAATATAAGCTCCTTTCATGCACAAATTACATCATCCTTGAAGTGGGGGGGGGACTGCTGGCCCATACAGGTGTCCACACATTGGCAGGAACTGCTTGACTGATAGTGCTTACACAAGAGCAGCTTCTCATACACAGACCTTCTCAATGCAGACCACAGCAATGCATGGACACTGTCAGGGAGGGGGGCAGCTACTTGTTCTATGCTATGGGCAGGGTCTGTATCACACCCTTACTTAAAAGTAATCGTGATGCCCTCTTTGCTGGTTTCAAACAGGGCTTTCTGGTATATAGGTGTCTTAGAATGGTAGTAGCAGGGTGTTGCCTATGTTCTTCCAGCACATGTGGGCATTTTGATATTGGGATACCATTAATTTCATTTCTAAATGAAACCTGCAATGCTGTGCCCACAATGCAATTTTAAAAAATTATGTTAGGGGCAAAAGTTCATTGCTGAAGGTGGCTTTCCTATGTCTCTTGCAGGTTCCCAATTCGACAGTCTTTCTCAGAGCTTGCAATAAGATGAGCTAAAAAATGGTTGCGAACCATTCAGAGTGCTGTTTTTGAGATTCCAAACTGTGACTTTTCAGTTCAGAACCTTTTGTACCAAAAGGGGGAGACCTTCTGGCTGCTGCTGCCCAATGCTACATGCCTTTGACTTCTCCTCCCCCACCAGCAGTAACCAATGACTGAGTGTGCTTTGCTTTGTTTGGTTGCAGGCAGAAAAACAATTATAAGCTTCACTGGTGCCAATCTGCTTGGTCTGCAGCTTTCAACTTAGGTAGCTTCATTGCCCCATATTAGTTAAACTACTTGAAAGGGTGCTTTCTACTCGAAAGAGTGGCTGGGGAAATCATGCCAGATGGAAGGGGAATAAATAAGTAAATAAATAAATACTATCATCATCATCATCATCATTGTCATCCTATTGCCTGTATTGAATTAAGATTCAACTGCTAATCCAGCCAGCTTCTGTAGATAGAATGTGTGGATTGCCATATTGTTCCTTTCTTTTCTGTAGCAAAATATTATGGGTCAGCCCTGGCCTTTGCTATGCAGAATAGTCCTTTTATTGATGTGTTTATAGCAAAAGACACTTTTGAAATTCTGAATGCATTGTGACTGAAAACAGCTAGAGCCTGAGAACGGCACAGCCGAGGTAATGAGATCACTGAGGTGAGGGGCAGCACAGTACTGCAAAAAGTTTGGAAGTAATAGTGATAATAGAGTAAAGGTGCAGAAATGGACGGGCGAAACCGAATGATTGCTGTCTCAAAGAGCCTAGCAATGTCCACACTTCACTGGAGGAAATGTCACCAGTGCTGATTGGTATCGTGTATCAGAGTAGGTGTGAGACCGCTGAAGTGTGTTTGTGCGCAGTCGACGAACTGAGCCTCAAAAACGTTTACTCAAGATCACACAGCAGATGTTGGTATGGTTCAGAAAAAAGTCCTGCTACAAACAGAGCTTGATAACCTACACACTGATCTGGAATGAGAAACTGCATTTTCTCCACAGCATTTCCAACAGATAATACTAATTGATACATAATGCAAGCAGTAAATTGCTGGCAAATGTGCATGACAGCTTTAACACGCTGTGTCTGTTGGCGTTGCTGCTGCTCCTACTCTAGGAATTGCACTTGGCATTCCATTTCAGTCTGTGGAAGGGTCATTGCAGGGAACCGAGCTCTGGGATGCCTTTAAGAATGTGTCACATTCTCAGTGAAATTCCCTCACCATCTCAGCCAACAGACAGGACAGCAATGTGATTTGGCAGGGGCCCATTTCCATCCCTTCCTTTCCTTCAGATAGCTTGCGGTGCTTTTTCATGTCAAAGAAAATGTGACTGGGTGGTCTCGCTAATGAAAACAATGCAAGAATATGATAACGAAAGTCTGGATCATCATGGAAAGTAATCTCTGGAGAATTGTTTTGCAACCCAGAACGCCTTACTAGGGCTGTGCTTTAAATCAATGTATTGTCTGATATCGGGTTTAAATCAAATTGTAATAATGACTTTGCGATTTATCCCATATCGTGTGTGTGATATTAAAAAGTCAGCTCTTCCTTGCCTCCTGCAGCAACAAGAAATAGCTACAAATCACTACAGCAGGCTGACTCAAATATTGCCCAGCAGATATCGCCAAACAGAGCTTTGAGAACAGGTTAGCTCTCCGTCTCCCCAGCCACCCAGCCAGCAAGCAGGGACTTCTTCTCTCAAGGCTCTTGCTTAAAGGCGCCAGGCTGGTAGTTGACTTATGGAAAGCCTGCAGATTCAGACTTCTGGAGTCCTCCATCTGTGTGCTGGTGTTTTAAATTTCCTTGTAACTTACCATGACCAGCAATAATTTAGAACACAGATAGATTATGGGAAGTCAAGTGTCCTGTCAAATAATTGCACTATTTGTGAGTGGAGTGGAGAAGGACATAAGAATAAAAAGTCGTGTTAAACTGTTATCTCACTTTCTAACTTTCTTCAACACTTCCTGTGGCCCTTTCCCCTCAGAGAAGGGAGACCTTTCTTCCCCAATGAACTTCTGTCTCCCAAACAACTTTACTCAGCTTGCAAAGAATTGCTGGCGTGCACCAGTCCACTCAAAATGGTATGGCATGGTTAGGGAGTGGGGTAGGCAAGTGAGGAGGCACTGGACAGGCTGTGACTTTTTTTTTTTACACACACACATCTGTTATCTAACTAGTGAAAACACTTAAAAGAGCCCAAACCAAGCACCACCTTAAGGGCAAATTTTAAAAAAAAAGGCAGCTGGATGCTCCCCCATCATTTAAGATTGCACTTTGTTTCCAGTATAAAGGGTGGCATGTTGTGAACTCCTGTGAGTAGTGAACCCATTCACATGAACTAGTTTTACACCGGCTACCACCAAAAGGCAACTTTTAACTGCCAATCTTTGGTGGAACAATCCAATTTTTGTGTGTGAGCATGGACTGAGCAAAGATTGAACACAAAAGAAATAAGCAAGAATTGGGGGGGGGGGGGAAGCTAAGAAAGCATCTTGGGAACATACTGGAATTAGATATAACCTTTGTACAGCACAAAGACCACAATGCTTTAATAACAGCAATATTTAAAGCACCTAATCAGTGAAAAGCTGCACTGATTTTTATAACGCTAGAAAAATTAAGACTTTTAGGCCAATTTTAAAATGATTGTTAGTGTTAAGGTTTATTATGTGTACAATTCAAATGTGCAAGAATGGTGTTATCTATTACTAGAGCAATATCATTTCTGTACACAGTTAGGTATCCCAGAATTTGAGAAAATTTGCCCTCACTGATCAATCTTGTTGCAAATAAAACATAGCCCACAAGTTAGCTGACTGTTGGACACATTTCCAGGCAACCAAATTCGGAAAAGCCTTGTCAAATCCATATACGTACTGAGAGCCTTGTGGAGCATTTACAAATCCTTTTCCTATAATGGACAGATGTTTCTAAACCCTCCGCTTTTGTGCCACATTCCCCAAGAGTAGTCATTGTAGGTTTTACTGATACTGTACATCATCTCTCACACACATTCCTCGCCGCCACCATCTTGGTTTTCTTTAGGCCCAGAATAGTGGTTTTAAATAGTTTATTTGCTGTGGTCGTATTTGGATTGCAGAATCAGGAAGTTAAATTGAAGAATACAGGGCAGGTAAGAACTGTTTACTTCTCCTTTCTCCTAACAGCATGCATTGTGAAAACACCCTAGCAAACATAATGACCTCATGGCATTATGGCAAACATAAGACCTCATGAAGAGATGCTGATGTTTTCATCAAACACAGGACCTTGAGATGAGATAGAGTGTTTCTGGTGGAATGGAGGAAATGGGCCACCAATCCCTCCATTGTATTAATAAATCTGAGATGAATGCAAGTTAAGAATTCCTGTCATCTAACGCATGTCTGGATTGCACAGAGTTTGTTTCTCATAAAGGAAAGAAGCAGCAGCAAATAATTGAAAGGATTCATGGCTACGTCTAGACCAGTGTTTGAGATGACATTGGCATTTGCGCGACAAGGTGGATTCATATTGCATCCTACCAGGTCCTGTCATTGTTTGCACACCCTGATCCTGATTAAACTAACACCAGCAGAAGCCAGCAAAGGACGTCCGCCAGCACAATCATGCTTGCGCCCTCTCTCCTCCTCTGTCTCCCGCTAATCCACTCTGGAGGGTCAAAAGAAGCTCCAGAACAACACAGATGGGAGCTTTTTCTGCCAGGCAAGCAGAAATGCTTGCACTGATGGAACACTGTCATTGTGCAATGTTGAATTCAACCCCATAGCCTGCTTGTTGTGACAATTTTTGGGTGCTTTTAACACCAGCTTGATGTGCAGAAATCAGTAGGTGAGGCTGTTCATAGCAAGGAGAGAAGTACCTTTACCTCCTAATCCTCCAAGTCAAGCTGCTGCTAAAGACAGAGAAGCACAGCACTGGCGAAAAGGTAGAAAACTCTAATTGGATGCTATTGAGAGAACCGTGTTGTCAAGATGTGTAGAATTTGTTGGAAAATAGCTTCTATTGTCATGCTTCTGAAAAACCAGAATAGCAGTGATTGCAGAATACCCAATAATCTCTGAAGTGGAGGGAGCTATTCTTCCCATTTGCTTGGATAAACATTTTCAGGTTCCTTAATCCTAGAATGTTTTAATTTGAAAAGTGTTTGCTTCATACTTATCTCTTGGACAGCCTGCCATACCCTGCTAGGCTTTGCTACTAGGGCACTTGACGACATTGCTGGAAGGACAGAGACGATGGCTTCTTTTTCCTCCTCAGCGCCCATTTAAATGTAAGGAATCTTTTAGCCTGTCTGCTGGGAGGCTCTGTTTTTAAAAAGCTCCATTAGGAAAGTCTTAGTGAACAGGACACAATTTCTCTCCCCCACCCTACTCCCTCATGGAGAACTTGTTTGTCCTTTTTGCCACTGGGATCTTCTGTCATCTAGAAGTAATCAGGGCAGAATGCAGGAGTGTTGCTCACAGTGAAACAAAACCATAACATCCCTGATAGTGCCCAACTCACCTCTGCTGTTTTCCATACTCCTTGTCAATGAAATGTATGCTATTGACCAGTACAAAAAAAGTTCTTAGACAGGCCATGCTGCCTAAAATATGCACATATATAACTTTATATTAGGTAAAGGCAAAGGGACCCCTGACCATTAGGTCCAGTCATGACCGACTCTGGGGTTGCGCGCTCATCTCGCATTATTGGCCGAGGGAGCCAGCGTATAGCTTCTATGTCATGTGGCCAGCATGACAAAGCCACTTCTGGCGAACCAGAGCGGCACATGGAAACGGCGTTTACCTTCCCGCTGTAGCGGTTCCTATTTATCTACTTGCATTTTGACGTGCTTTCGAACTGCTAGGTTGGCAGGAGCTGGGACCAAGCAACGAGAGCTCACCCCGTCACAGGGATTCGAACCGCTGACCTTCTGATCAGCAAGCCCTAGGCTCAGTGGTTTAACCACAGCGCCACCTGGGTCCCTCAACTTTATATTAGCTAGCCTTAAAAGCGTGTCTTTAAATATCAGCTGCTAAATCCACAGCCAGTTATCTTAAGGAAGTGGTCTGGTATTCAGGTTTTTTGTTTTATTTGGAAATGTTCAGGCCACTGGAATGTAAGGTCACTGCTGAGGATTAGTAATTGGAAATCACTGCTGCATGAAAACCAAGAATTCCTTCAACCTGTTTTCCTGTCACTGTTGAGCTTTTAGTCATCTTCTTCCATGTTCAGATTGACCATAGTATACAATTACAGGTATAAACCTGGGTATGTTTAGCCAAATAAGGATTACACCAATGTCCTGAGCACTCCCAGCCACCCAATGAAGACACACAACTGAAAGTTTAGTTCTTTTATATGTCAGTGAGATTGTTCTTAGAAATGAATGCCAATGTAAAAATATCTGCCCGATTGCCACCTGATCTGTTTCAAATTCAAAGCAATAGGAAGGGGCGGTCTGTCCCGTTTCTCCGCCTGAGGCAAAACTGGAATCTGCTGCCCCGCGCTCTCTCTGCTGCTACGTCCCTCCACTTCTGCTGCTGAGAGAGCCAGTATTCCACATTCCGCAAGATGAAGCCTCTCATTTAGTTCGTCATTGGCAAAGCACTCGGTTACATCAGCTCCTAAAATGCAACAACCAGCCCTGACAGTAATTGAATCATGTTATTTGGTCAGTCACAGCTTTTGTTTCTGAAAGCAGTGGTGGAGGAACCCATGGGCCACTGGCATAATTAGGTCGGGAGGGGTTTTTTTCTAATTTGGCTTCCCAGGCCACTTTCTCCAAACAATGCCCACTTTACCCCACCTTTGAGTGACATCAAATGTGCAGCAAGTAAAGATGTGGCTGCAAAGGAACAATCAGAACCTTAAAGTGCACTTTTGATGGGCCATTGGCAATCAGGCTCCTTCTCAGTATCAATCAGCTGATCAGCGCTAACATGGAGCCCCATTCGATAGTTCCATGAGGGAGATCCCCATCAGGAGCTCCCTAGTGCAACCAACAGCGCTCTCAGCATCAGTCCACTGAGAAGCATCGCTCTGGGGTCCATTCACAAGTGGGTTGCATTCATAAATTGATTGGTGTCAATCAGTGAGCCGCTTTCATGTTATCATCTGATGTTGTAATGATTTCAAATGATGGACAGTTGGTTGGCCCCACCCACCTGTGGGGTGTGGGGGGAGAATTGGGCCTGTTGTTCAAATCTAAATCCCCAGCTCTGACTGAAAGCCTTGCATTATTTTTGTTGTTGTTTTATTAGGAACAGAATAGTCTTAGTTAGGTCCTAGGGGTGAGGATGAGCTTGGTGAAGAACATGGTTTGCATATTATTTGTAGCGGAAGACTAAATTTTAAACAAATAGTGTCTCATTTCTTGTGCTCATGCTGGAACAAAGCCCAAAATGAATTAATGTGTTGATTGTTTGCAGTGCTCTAGCCTCTCTCAGAACAACTTGATGGTGTAATTTCAGTGTCAGGTGTTCTGTTGTGTTCAAACACCTCAGCATATCTTCAAATATGTAGATGTTAAAGCAGATGTGAGATTAGAGCTTTTCACTAAAGCAACAACAGGTCCATGTCACCAGCCATGAATATGTGTCTGATAGGCAATGCTCCAGTCTAAACTGCAGGATGAATCACTTATCCAAAACCTTTGTCTCTGGGCTGACAAAAAATGAATATGCCAAGGAAACCATTTGAAACCTATAGGTCAGCAGTGGCCAGGTTATTTGGCAAATGTGCTGTAAGTCAGGTCCCAAAATGTGAGAGTGCACACTGTGGGATTATTTATGCATCATAGTAAACCAGGCTATGGCTTACCACGACTGAATGTGCCGATTCCTGGAGAGGAGCTTGCGCATACTTTGTCCCCCCCCTTCTTTAACAAAAGTGCAGAGTAGCCATGATCCTGAATTTGGACAACTTGCTAAACCAATCGTTGCCATAGCTGCCATGCTGCACTGTGTTAAAAGGACCAGGGAAGAGCCAAACAGGTGAAAGCTCCTTTCGGTAAGATGGTACATTTGCATGGTCCCAGGAAACCATAGTTTGGCATACCATGACATACGATGAATGATCCTCACCTGGATTTTAACTGATTAAAACGACTTCCTAAAGTAGGGAGTATACTGACTCCGAGCATTGCTCACATAGATAACACACTGACATTGAGTACTGATGGAAAACGCCTGTTGTTACACAAAACTTGCTGATAGCAGAAGATTAGAAAATCATTTATAACAGAGCAAGAGGACATGAGTCTAAGACAATGGAAGGCATGGGCCCAAAAGGTGGTAAATCGTAGAATGACAAAAACCAGAAGAGGATCAAAGCAGCACTGGGTGTATGAACAAGCAGGGGCCATATGTATCAGGCATAGCTAGGGTTGCCAGACTCAATAGAGGACAGGACTTCTGTGCCTTTAATTGCCCTGCTCTCTTTTGAGTCTGGAAACCTTAAAGAGAAACCAGCAGACCCTTTGCTTGGAAATTAAACAAAGGGTCTCTTTAAGGTTTCTCTTTAAGGTTTCCAGACTCAAAAGAGAGCAGGGCAATTAAAGGCACAGAAGTCCTGTCCTCTATTGAGTCTGGCAACCCTTGGCATAGCCCCAGTAGGCAGGCAGGCACTGAACTGGCCTACTGTAAGACATGGAAGTGTGAGTTTGATTTTGAATTAAGCTGTTATTTGAACAAATATACTAGCTAAATGTGGGGCACTGCCTTTTTCTGTACAGTACAGTCTCAGGTTGGTTGTAATGATAAAGAAACAGCAAGCCTTTGCAGATTAAAAATGCCCCCCTCCCCGTTGCTTTATCTTTGGAGAGTAGATAGAATCCTTATCCACCATTTACCATGAAAACCACCAGAGATTACCTTTAGCTGAGATTGCAAGATTTTGTTTGATTATTTTAGTTCTGATTATTACACATGGATGAGGAGATCCCTTAGCATTATTAGGTGGTTGTCTTTTGAAGTGTGCTTTAGTTCCAGCAGTGCTACAAGCAGAAAGTCCTAGGGGACGTGTCCAGCAGAGTAACAGGAGAGCTACTCAGTGTGATTCGACCTATTTGCAACATATAACTAAGATGAGATGGCTGCTGAAATTCAGTAGTGTTTCAACAGCAGCTGGTTTACTTTAGGATGAAGTGATGCTGATCTCCAGGTGGAGTTGCCATTGTATGAATCTTGACTTTAGATAATGGCAGGATTCTCTTCCCATCTCTCACCCATTTGTTTATACAACATTGTGAGGCAGATGTGAGAGGAAAAGACCCTTTTGAGGCCATGGAAACATTTATTGCTCTTTCCCATTCAATAGTTTCTTTGACTTTTTTGCATCTACCCAATGTTTTTAAAAATATAGTAATATCATTTTTGTAGAGGGAAAATGGTGTGTGTGTGTGTGTAAATATTTTTTGTGAACATCTTGAATACACCCTTTTTATTTTTTGCTGGTTAATGAAATTCAGAATTAGTCTTTGATGCTCATATAGTATGCAGTCAGTTGTTCAACTAAAGAAATATATGGAGCAGGCTCTACTCCTATATTTGGGTTCTGTTCACACAGTACAATAAATTGGTGAAGGTTGGGGAAAGCGTTTCCCTTCTACACATTGATCATACCTAAATTTCTGACATCTGCACAGGACTATGGTGTACCAAAAATATTGAAGTCAAGGCACGAGGCATGACACTTGACAAATGCTGGAATATCATTTATTTAATAAGAAAATACTAAAATATAGTCTCTGTTGCAATCATTTGTCATCCATCATAAATCAATGTGATTGTGGTGAAATATTGATTTACTCCAATTAGTGTGTGTAACATGTCTGTGTGGGTTGACAATTTCTGGCTGCTATTTTTGCTTGCTAGATGGCTCCCATTAAGTTTCTATGGGTTGCTTGTCCCTGGATCTGAAAACCAGAGTCTGAATTGTGTGCCTTTTCTGTGAGGCATAATGTCCTGAGGAAGAGGGAGACTTGGGATGGGTATCTGCCAGAGCTCTTTAAGTTTTGTGGAAATGCATAAACCATGTTTACTAGCATTTCAACTAAGAAAATCAAAGGTGTATTTTAAAGTATATGCTTCATTAACTGTGTATTAATTTGTTTGAATTAAAAGTGTGCATGAGAGAGACAGAGAGAGAGAGAGAGAGAGAGAGACATCCGGTAGAAAATTTGAAAAATGTTTTTAGTTAGAAAACAATTATTTTTCAACCCAAATTGATGACTGCGTCTAGGTGTTTTTTTTCTTTTAGAAGTTGTTTTTATTGGGTTTTTTCTTTAACAAGGTGGAAAGACAGATATAGCCTGAAGTACAGATTCTCCAGAGGTTGGAAGGGAAGGGTAGCCTTGTGGGTCACTGAACTCCATCCATGTTATTACCAGGAAGGAAACAAAGATGTGCTCATTGAGCTTGTGACCACATTATCAGACATTAAGCATGTGTGTTTTGCAGACTTGCTTTTTAAAAACCCTTTCCCATGCTTTGTGGCTTGTGGATTTGTGTAAAAATTATACAGTATCTTAAAAATAAAACATATTCTGCTTCAATGAATCCAAGTGAGTCATAAAAGAAAAACACAATATAGTATGTAATATCCAATGTCAGTTTTGCTCATAGTAGACCCACTCAAATCAATGGATGCAAATCCATTTATTTCAAAGGTTCACTTTGAATGTGATTAATACTGTATATCACCCACTTTAAAGGAAAATTAAAATACAGTCAGTTTTGCCACACTGGTTGGGTTACTGGCTCTGGTTCTTTCACAGTAAACAATCTTACTCCTATGTCATAAAGCAAAATACTTTTATACGTGGGGCTACCTTTGAAGGTGACTTGGAAACTACAACTAATCCAGAATGCGGCAGCTAGAGTGGTGACTGGGAGCAGCCGCCGAGACCACATAACACCAATCTTGAAAGATCTACATTGGCTCCCAGTATGTTTCCGAGCACAATTCAAAGTGTTAGTGCTGACCTTTAAAGCCCCAAATGGCCTCGGTCCAGTATACCTGAAGGAGCGTCTCCACCTCCATCATTCTGCCTGGACACTGAGGTCCAGCACCGAGGGCCTTCTGGCGGTTCCCTCGTTGCGAGAAGCCAAGTTGCAGGGAACTAGGCAGAGGGCCTTCTCGGTGGTGGCGCCTGCCCTGTGGAACGCCCTCCCAACAGATGTCAAAAAGGAAAACAACTACCAGACTTTTAGAAGACATCTAAAAGGGGGGCTTTTAATGTTTAATAGATTATTGTGTTTTATTCTTCTGTTGGAAGCCGCCCAGAGTGGCTGGGGAGACCCGGCCAGATGGGCGGGGTATAAATATATTATTATTATTATTATTATTATTATTATTATTATTATTATTATTATTTTGTATCCCACAATTACAAATCCACATTATCTGACTTTTGAAAGGAACACTGAAATAGAAATGTATTAATTTATTTACAACATTTTTATACCACTCATTAACAAAAAGTTCTCTGGACATTCCACAAATAAAAGTTAAAACCATAAAGTGTAAAAAAAACCAGAACATGGACACAAACCGTTAAATAGCTAAACAGCATAATTAAAATAAACCTGCAGCAGAAAACAACAGTAGCTGCCCTCGTATGACCTCTGAGTACCCCATCAGGTCTTGTGTGGCAGGAAGTGGGGAGAGGTGTGAAGGCACTGGACTTCACTGTCCTGGACCAATTGTATGAGCTTTACTGGTATGGACTGTTGTTGTATTATGTGGGGACACATATCTCTGAGGGAGTGTTTGTTTGGACCTTGTTTTATGGTCTGTTGTGTGTGATGTGGGAAAGCATATATTTCTTGGTTGTTGGGCTTCTTATAGTTCAAGCATGGCCAACAGGTAGATCGGGATCTACCGGTAGATCCCCAGGACGTTTCTGGTAGATCCTGGGTAGATTGTAGGTTCCTTGGTGATCGCCAGCCTAAAAGAAAAGAAAGAGCTCCCCCCCCCTAAAAAAAACCCTAAAAAACTTTTGTCTCCCCCCCACAAAAAAGCTCAATAACCGTGAGCAATTGCAGGGAGAGCTCCTTCCCTCTTCCCGATACTGAGCTTACCAGAATATGTGTGATTGTGTTAGTGCGTTGCACAGAATGGCTGGATTGCTCCCTGTCCCTCTTGCCTGCCTAGAGCTCCCCAGCTCCTCCTCCCTCATGCCGGCAGAGAGGGAGGCGTGTGTGTGAGTTTGCGTGCGTGGGAGTAAAGCGGGAGCCGCGACTCACAGAGGGATTTCCCCCCCTGTCCCTGTCCCTGTCCCTGTCTCTTTGAGCCACTGGGAGTCAGCTAGCGAGAGAGAGAGAGAGGTGGGTGGGTGCCCCTAGCTGAGGGGGTGGGGAGAAAGAGAGAGAGGTGGATGAGTGCCCCTAGCTGAGGGGGTGGGGAGAGAGAGAGAGAGAGAGAGAGAGAGAGAGAGAGAGAGAGCGCAACATTCAAACATGACAGATGAGCACCTTAAGGATTCCCTGAAGCTGGCCCTGACACAGTACTCGTCTGATATTGAACAGTTGGTTACCAAAATGGTAATGCGGGTGTCACACTAACAATGGATGAAGGTATGTATTTTTTATGAAATCTTGATAGGTAGGTTAATGGAGTGGGTAAAGGAGTTTGTGTGGCGTACAGTTTTGTGAGTGCTTAAGGCAGTAGAACTTGGTTGTGAAAAAGGATTCTGGCATCATGGTCAAAGGGTCTCATTGATTACCTGTAGCCTGCTAGGCAGAGCCTGTGATTGGTAGGGGGCAAGTAAACAAAGGGCAGTCAGCCTGGAGGCGCTGAGTTGCTGGCAGGACTCAGGGATATCAAAGGCTTTTGTATGCCTGGGAGAGAATGATGGCCAAAAAAATACACTGCTAGGATTGTATGGAAGAAGAACAAATGAGAGTAAGATTCAGCTCTAGGAGAGGATTCCATATACTAAATTTTTTTTGTTCTATTGGGAAAAATAATGGTTTTCTGTAACTCTTGCTTATGTATATTTTTGCCTTGGTGAACTTTTCTGCTTCTTAAACTTGTGTGGCCCCAGCTTATAACAAACACCCTCACGCCCAAAAGTCATAAACCTGTGCTACTCAGAAAGGCTTCAGGAGACTCATGGGATGTTTTTTTTAAGGCAGCCTTGTAGAAATATTCCCCCCATTTATCTAATGGCAGCAAATTCTTTAAAGGGGGAGGGTGCGCTGAACAGAGGGGCACACTTTGTGTTATCTCATTACCCACTACTCATTTATTAATAAAATGTTCATTCTGGCACATTTTGTTCCAATGAACAGAATGCATGCAGGGAAAATTTTTAATTTATTTTAAAGATCCATTTTAGTTATTAAAATAACAAAAAAAAATTCCTCTTGATAGCAAATACTTCGATTACTCCAAATCCATCCCACAAAATCTCTTCTTACCTTCTTGGTGCTTGGCTTGATGGTCCCTTGTTTATTCTTCTAATAATTGTTAAATGGTTTCCACCAAGTTCTTAATTACTTTCAGTAGTGCAGCAAACATAGCAGAAAATGTATATGGCCACAGAATATAGATTCATTTGTCTCTCATTTGCCATTTTCAGATCTAGCTTAAGCTACCAGGCATTCAAACTTTATCATAATTAACAATGACATTGCACTACCTTTGTAACCCAAGAAAATCCTTAATAAAAATAATTATTAAAAAACACACACAATGAAAACAGATGATTTACTGACTTACTAATTAAAATTTTATTTGCCAATATAACAAAAAGAAACATCAGCAGTTCAAATGAACAATAAAAACTATCCATCAAATGATTACTACAAGATAAAAATTCAAACACAGAAAGGGCAATGGATGATGGGTGTTTATCCTTCCATCACTGAAATATCAGTCTTTTTAAACCATAAGAGCTCACAGGATCCACTTACAATATTCTCCACCTGTTAGTCCTCACACAACACACATACAGTTTAAAAGTGTATGAATATTCACACATAGTATTTTTCCAAAACAAAGTTAAAATGACTAGTACTTTCTGACCACAGGATGTACCCTCATCATATGCTTTAAAGAGGCATGATCATCATTACATCACCAGGATCCCGAAAGACTGAGTATTGGAGCTAGTTCAGGCATCCCCAAACTTCGGCCCTCCAGATGTTTTGGCCTACAACTCCCATGATCCCTAGCTAACAGGACCAGTGGTCGGGAAAGATGGGAATTGTAGTCCAAAACATCTGGAGGGCCGAAGTTTGGGGATGGCTGAGCTAGTTACTTCTTTACTGTAAAGGTACTGTGGTATACACCATGCCCAAAACATCATTTCTGCTGAATCAATACTGCTGAATCAATCTCGATTTTAAATTTTACGGAAGATTACATATTGATGGAGCTGAACGGAACACTCTACTTCCCCATTCTGCTTGTCCCTAAGGTCCTGAAAATCTAACTTACAGCATTCCAACATCATAGCTGTCAAGTTTTCCCTTTTCTCGCGAGGAAGCCTATTCAGCATAAAGGAATTTCCCTTAAAAAGGGGGAGAACTTGATAGCTATGCAACATTAATAGCCATTGTGGGTTTAGGTTTCTGCAAAAATCCAATCATTTCCTCCAGTAATATGGAAGATACCAAGGCACTCAGTGTTGGTGGTCTAAAAATAAACACCAAAATATGCTATAGTTGAAGATACTGCCATTCAGCACTAGCAGGCGTGGTACCTGAGCCACAAAATGGAGAATGACAAGAATTATCTATCCAGTCATTTTAACCAATAAATCCCAGGACTGCCTCTCCTGTTTTGAAATCCAGTTTGTTGTTGTTGTTGTTTAGTCGTTTAGTCGTGTCCGACTCTTCGTGACCCCATGGACCATAGCACGCCAGGCACTCCTGTCTTGCACTGCCTCCCGTAGTTTGGTCAAACTCATGTTCGTAGCTTCGAGAACACTGTCCAACCATCTTGTCCTCTGTCGTCCCCTTCTCCTAGTGCCCTCAATCTTTCCCAACATCAGGGTCTTTTCCAAGGATTCTTCTCTTCTCATGAGGTGGCCAAAGTATTGGAGCCTCAGCTTCACGATCTGTCCTTCCAGGGAGCACTCAGGGCTGATTTCCTTAAGAATTGATAGGTTTGATCTTCTAGCAGTCCATGGGACTCTCAAGAGTCTCCTCCAGCACCATAATTCAAAAGCATCAATTCTTCGGCGATCAGCCTTCTTTATGGTCCAGCTCTCACTTCCATACATCACTACTGGGAAAACCATAGCTTTAACTATACGGACCTTTGTCGGCAAGGTGATGTCTCTGCTTTTTAAGATGCTATCTAGGTTTGTCATTGCTTTTCTCCCAAGAAGCAGGCGTCTTTTAATTTCGTGACTGCTGTCACCATCTGCAGTGATCAAGGAGCCCAAGAAAGTAAAATCTCTCACTGCCTCCATTTCTTCCCCTTCTATTTGCCAGGAGGTGATGGGACCAGTGGCCATGATCTTGGTTTTTTTGATGTTGAGCTTCAGACCATATTTTGCGCTCTCCTCTTTCACCCTCATTAAAAGGTTCTTTAATTCCTCCTCACTTTCTGCCATCAAGGTTGTGTCATCTGCATATCTGAGGTTGTTGATATTTCTTCCGGCAATCTTAATTCCGGCTTGGGATTCATCTAGTCCAGCCTTTCGCATGATGAATTCTGCATATAAGTTAAATAAGCAGGGAGACAATATACAACCTTGTCGTACTCCTTTCCCAATTTTGAACCAATCAGTTGTTCCATATCCAGTTCTAACTGTAGCTTCTTGTCCCACATAGAGATTTCTCAGGAGACAGATGAGGTGATCAGGCACTCCCATTTCTTCAAGAACTTGCCATAGTTTGCTGTGGTCGACACAGTCAAAGGCTTTTGCATAGTCAATGAAGCAGAAGTAGACGTTTTTCTGGAACTCTCTAGCTTTCTCCATAATCCAGCGCATGTTTGCTATTTGGTCTCTGGTTCCTCTGCCCTTTCGAAATCCAGCTTGCACTTCTGGGAGTTCTCGGTCCACATACTGCCTAAGCCTGCCTTGTAGAATTTTAAGCATAACCTTGCTAGCGTGTGAAATGAGCGCAATTGTGCGGTAGTTGGAGCATTCTTTGGCACTGCCCTTCTTTGGAATTGGGATGTAGACTGATCTTCTCCAATCCTCTGGCCATTGCTGAGTTTTCCAAACTTGCTGGCATATTGGGTGTAGCACCTTAACAGCATCATCTTTTAAAATTTTTAATAGTTCAGCTGGAATATCATCACTTCCACTGGCTTTGTTATTAGCAGTGCTTTCTAAGGCCCATTTGACTTCACTCTCCAAGATGTCTGGCTCAAGGTCAGCAACCACACTGCCTGGGGTGTAGGAGACCTCCATATCTTTCTGGTATAATTCCTCTGTGTATTCTTGCCACCTCTTCTTGATGTCTTCTGCTTCTGTTAGGTCCTTACCACTTTTGTCCTTGATTATGGTAATCTTTGTACGAAATGTTCCTTTCATATCTCCAATTTTCTTGAACAGATCTCTGGTTTTCCCCATTCTATTGTTTTCCTCTATTTCTTTGCATTGCTCATTTAAGAAGACCCTCTTATCTCTCCTTGCTGTTTTTTGGAAATCTGCATTCAGTTTCCTGTATCTTTCCCTATCTCCCTTGCATTTTGCTTGCCTCCTCTCCTCCGCTATTCGTAAGGCCTCGTTGGACAGCCATTTTGCCTTCTTGCATTTCCTTTTCCTTGGGATGGTTTTCGTTGCTGCCTCCTGTATAATGTTACGAGCCTCCATCCATAGTTCTTCAGGCACTCTGTCCACCAAATCTAAATCCTTAAACCTGTTCCTCACTTCCACTGTGTATTCATAAGGGATTTGATTCAGATTGTATCTTACTGGCCCAGTGGTTTTTCCTACTTTCTTCAGTTTAAGCTGGAATTTTGCTATAAGAAGCTGATGATCTGAGTTACAGTCAGCTCCAGGTCTTGTTTTTGCTGACTGTATAGAGCTTCTCCATCTTTGGCTGCAGAGAATATAATCAATCTGATTTCGATGCTGCCCATTTGGTGATATCCATGTGTAGAGTCGTCTCTTGTGTTGTTGGAAGAGAGTGTTTGTGATGACCAGCTTGTTCTCTTGACAGAACTCTATTAGCCTTTGCCCTGCTTCATTTTGAACTCCAAGGCCAAACTTGCCAGTTGTTCCTTTTATCTCTTGATTCCCTACTTTAGCATTCCAATCCCCTGTAATGAGAAGAACATCCTTCTTTGGTGTCATTTCTAGAAGGTGTTGTAGGTCTTCATAGAATTGGTCAATTTCACTTTCTTCAGCACCGGTAGTTGGTGCATAAACTTGGATTACTGTGATGTTAAAAGGTCTGCCTTGGATTCGTATCGAGATCATTCTGTCATTTTTGAGATTGCATCCCATTACAGCTTTTGCCACTCTTTTGTTGACTATGAGGGCCACTCCATTTCTTCTACAGGATTCTTGCCCACAGTAGTAGATATGATAGTCACCCGAACTGAATTCACCCATTCCCTTCCATTTTAGTTCACTGATGCCCAGGATGTCGATATTTATTCTTGTCATCTCATTTTTGACCACATCCAGCTTACCTCTATTCATGGTTCTTACATTCCAGGTTCCTATGCAATATTTTTCTTTACAGCATCGGACTTTCCTTTCGCTTCCAGGCATATCCGCAACTGAGCGTCCTTTCGGCTTTGGCCCAGCCGCTTCATCAGCTCTGAATCTACTTGTACTTGTCCTCCGCTCTTCCTCAGTAGCATGTTGGACGCCTTCCGACCTGAGGGGCTCATCTTCCAGCGTCATAACTTTTATATGCCTGCTGTCTTTGTCCATGGAGTTTTCTTGGCAGGGATACTGGAGTGGCTTGCCAGTTCCTTCTCCAGGTGGATCACGTTTAGTCAAAACTCTCCACTATGACCTGTCCATCTTGGGTGGCCCTGCATGGCATAGCTCATAGCTTCTCTGAGTTATTCAAGCCCCTTCGCCACGACAAGGCATTGATCCATGAAGGGGGAAATCCAGTTTACCCCACAGTTAATCTAGCATTAAGTATATTGGTCAAAGTGTAACTGATGGGACATAATAAACTTGTTTGAAGTTTTATTTTACAATCAGGAAGTATACAAATTTTGTGGGGGTGGGGTGCACATTTGTGCTATCTCCAGGCCTGGAAAAGACAACATAGTCGTGCAAATTATCAACCAATCTAATTAATGTAGATGCCAAGTTATTAACAGCAATATTTGCTAATAGATTTCAGGCTGTGATAGCAACCCAAGTTACGTACACTATATGCACACTTTAAAGCACATTCAAAGCACTTGTTTTTCCTCAGATAGTAATTATGGGAAATGCAATTTGTTAAGGGTTGCTGGGTAAACTACAGTGCCCAGAATTCTTTGAGGGATCAGGTGGGCTTCATTCATTGAAGGCAGGGAGCAGAAAATTTAAGGTTGTGTTCAAATGGCAAAAGAACATACTGCTGCAATTATTGCGTTTGAGACTGACAAAAATGTTTGACAAAATATATTCTCAGTTTGTTTCTTTTTATTTGGGAAAGATGGGGTTTAAAAAAAATAAATTTATTATAGTAATTGGATTATAATCTTATATGTTTGTCCTTAATTATAAGTAATTAAAAGTGAATTATTTTTGGTGAGATGTGAGGTAGGACTTTCTCTTTTGATATTTGATTTATATTTGGAACCATTGGCACGGTTAGGCAGAATAGGGAGATTCATGGGTTTTTTTTACACAAATAAATGGAATTTAAAATAGCTGCACATTGCAAATTTATTAGTAGTTCTGAATCATCTACACCAGAACTAATAAAATTGATTAATAATGTTGCTGTAATTTCTGGCTATACAATTAATTGGTTATAATCTGAATTAATACTAGTAGGCACTATTAAGTCATCTAGTTATTTGCTAAACAGCTAGTTTATATGTTTACATGTACAAGTGATAAGCATGATTTTGCATATATGCAGTGTAGCTATTCAAATGCGTTACAATTTGCACTTGGAAATGAGTGTGTGTGTGTGTGTGTGTGTGTGTGTGTGTGTGTGTGTGTATACACACAGAGAGAGAATGAGAGATGAAAAACAACAATGCACCTGGGATCTGAAAATATCTACAACTTTTTGGGAATCACCAAATTACTTGGATAGTGCTTAGGCCTTAGTTGTTGCTCACAATATATATCAATCCAGAGGTTAGAACAAATTATTGAGATGCCCTCCCCAGTCTTCCTAGAAGAAATTCAGTTCCGTTTTCCACTGCATGCAGCATGTTTTCTAAGGATGCCCACTCTGCTGCTTAGCCTACCAAGTGTTTAAACATAGATAAACAGAGACCTGTAGTTTGCTAAACTGCTATTTAACCTTCATAAATATAAATAGAAAAGTTATGCTTATCTTATCTTGCAATGTGTTGTCCAAAATATTGTCTATTATTGTCCTGTATCTTCAAAAAATGCAAACCTTCCAGCTTCCAGACAGATACTGTAATTTTGTTGCATTATATATATGCTTGTGCCGTATTTTCATTGGTCTGTTAAAATGAATATTGAAGCTGATTCAGCAAATTATGCTGCATTTGCTTTAGTGGTACTTTCAGTGCCTGATTTCATTACCCAATAAAAATATTTTTCTGCTATATAATTTATTTGAAGATCTTCATAAATATTGCACTTACGCCTGATGTCAAAGAAAGAAAAAGGAGAGGAGCATTCTGCTTCACCAATGAAAAGTAGCTAAGAGGAAATGCCTGTTTTTAATTGGTTCACATGAATGCCTTCTCTACTCCTAATGATTTATCATTGCTTCAAGGAGGGTGGATGGAGAAAAGATTTATAATTAAATTGGCTGGCTGTCTTTATATCTTCACTGTACAGATGAAGGATGAAAATGCATTTTAATAAAACATCTCTCTAGATTCTGGTTACCACTGATAACTCTATGAAAACACCAGATAGCACTAAATAATGTGTCATTAAAATGAACCAGCCAGGTGGCAACCCTCTATCTCACGGGGAAAATATAAACTGAAAATGGGGTTTTCATACAGACTTAATGATCAACCTAGATCCTTGGATCTTTTTGTTGAAGTTACTGAGTCAATGATTCAGACATAGCTAAATTCATTTATTTCCATTAATATTTTCCCCACTTATAGTAATACAATATAAGACACAAAAGAGATTTAACATAGTTTTAAACATTTGATCTAAACAGATATATTCATATTATTCCAAGATTATTTCCACCTCTGCATGAATACTGTATTTGTGAAACTATAAATTTGTTCTCAATTTCTGCAGATTGTAAACAAATCCCCATCAATGTATTTTAAAGTTGCCAGACTTTTTAAAAAATAATTAATACAAACTGCTTTATATGACTCACTTCCATTTGAAGTACAGTCATAACTCGGGTTAAGTACACTTCAGGTTGAGTACTTTCAAGTTAAGTACTCCGTGGACCTGTCTGGAATGGATTAATCCACTTTCCATTACTTTCAATGGGAAAGTTCGCTTCAGATTAAGTACACTTCAGGTTAAGTACGGACTTCCGGAACCAATTAAATACTTAACCTGAGGTACCACTGTAGTGAATTCATTGTAGGGTTCTCATAAAGGTCTAAGGGGCAGGGCAGGGGCAGAGAAAGCAGCTCAAATCTTACCACTTGCAGCCAATCATTATTGTATTCAGTCTTAAGCCACAGTGACATGTAACTCAACTATTCTAGCAAATTGTGCAAAGTTTCGTAAGAATGATATGACAGATAAGGGAGAGTTTTCTCTCTGCAAGGCAAACCTCTGTGTAGATGTTAATGTAACTCTGTGGTTGAGGTGTTTTGGAATGAAAAATGGATATAAATTCATGGGAGGCAATTAATTTCATCTACTCAAGTATGTTATGAGGCACTTTCCCCTTCTCCAACTGTCATAACATTTTATAGTATACTATTAAGCAGTATTACCTACTTTGGGGGGGAGCGTATCTCAAAATGATCCTATGACTTTTTAAATAATCAAGTTTCAGTTACTTTAACAACTTAATGGTGGACAGGAATCATCAGTTTTGTGGGCTCATGAGCACAGATGGAATATTGAGAGGGTGTCATGGGCACCCCCCATCCCCTGTTCCTTCCCTTCCCCTTCTCAGATCACTTCCCCCAACAGTCAGATAGAAAGTGTGTGTACACCTTTGCACACTGCTTTCCCATGGAGTCAGCTGGATCCGTAGAATTAAAAACTGATCTTCTTGAATGACCATCAAATTAAAGTCTATTACATTGTTAGATTGCACAGGGTTGCTATCGTTTGTCCCTATGATGTGTATTTTTGTGAGTTGGTGGTACTTGGGGTACAACCAGTGGCGAAGGAACCCTCTCCAGCACCCAGGGCGGGGCAGACCATATGGACTGCGCGTGTGCGGCATCCTGTATGGAGTGTGCGCGTGCGGTAGCCCGTACGGTCGCCATGCGAGAGGCAGCCCATATGGGCTGCCCTGCCCCGGGTGCCGGAGAGGGTTCCTCCGCCACTGGTTGCACCCCAAGTACCACCAACTCACAAAAATACACATCATAGGACAAATGAAAGCAAGGAACATACCGTAGCGCAGATCCAAAACAAAATTACTTGTTAAAGCTTATGCTATATACCCATAGCTCAATCAATATTTTAAATATGAATCCGGAATGGGCATTGAGTCAGTCTGAAGATGACATTCTAAAGGCTAAATTGTGTTATGTCTATGAACAATGGGGATGGAGTTCCACCCTGGATTCCTGGCATCAGCTGCCCTCTGGAGTAAATTGGAATTTGACTCAGAACTGTGCAGAGCCCCATGGGATGGATACAGGGGGAGGCCTTCTGACAGTTTCCCTCCTCCCCCTTCAGCCCCTGGCATCGCCTTCTATACTTTTCCAATGTGGGATCCCCCTGCTGAATCAAAAGCCTTCCGTGGATGGCCTTTCCGTCCACAATATGCAAATTCTACATCCAGTAGCACTTACATCTAAGTAAACACAGAAAGGATTTACTTTAAACTAAATTGCATGAATATTGTGACAGCCCTTAAGTATTTGCAAGCTTCAACTTTGTCTGCCACCTGCTCTATTAAAATAAAAAATACCATACAGAAACAACACAAATATATAAAAACAAACGCCATCTATGTATTGTGTATTGTTTATTGGAGTTCAGCCTTGGCAACTTGGAAGAAAACAAATCTCTTAATGCATATTATTATTAGTCTTGCCAGCATAGCTGTCAGGTTTTCCCTTTTCTTGCGAGGAAGCCTATTCAGCATAAGGGAATTTCCCTTTAAAAAAAGGGAGAACTTGACAGCTATGTTTACCAGTACTTACTGGTAGGTTGCTAATGAATGAATGAAATGACTTAGTCCTATGATCTTGTGTCAGACCATTTTAACCAGCACGATTAGCAATCATTGCAATTTGCAAGGAGTCCGCCTAATGATACTGCGTTATCTCATTGTGAGAAACCTGTTAACACATGACACCACTTCACATCACTAGTGCAAATCATGAATTGGTTCAGCCAGCTCTTTAAGCATTCTCTCTCTCTCTCACTCGTCATTTATCACATATTTAAGAAAGATTACATAGAATAGAATGTATGGTCTGGTTGAAAATGGTCAGCTTTCTTTGTATTTTTCACCTACAGTATATTGACACCTATATCCATGCATAAAGATGGGGCAGGTTACACTCAAAGACATTCTCTTATCATACCTAAACATGCCCCAGTTCAACGTATTTCATACCAATATTTCTTCACAAACATCTCATTCAGCTTCCTTGTGCTCCATTCCTAAATATGTGCTTCCATTAATCCCTACCACCAAATTACAGTCATCCTTGCACATGGGTTGCGGTCTCTTCTTTGTATTCTCATTGTGTTCCTTTGTCCAGGATTTGAAGTGCTACAGACAAAGGCAGAGATATGGCTGCAGTACTGATCTTAATGTAACCGTTTCACACGTCTACTCTCTGCCTCCTCCTTTAGACACTATAGGTTCTGAGAAGCACTAGAGATGTGACATTTTCCTAATTAACACAAAGTCTTTTGACCCTCACTGTTTAGATGTTACGGTCTCACAATAGTGCAAAGATGAAGACGGTATGGGTAAAAAAAAAAATTCATGAACCAAGTGTCTTCTAAGATAAGCTATGCATAGAGTTCAAGTGCAGAGCCCAGGTATGTCAAGTACGTCCTTAAATAGATGATATTTAGTCAATTGAAGTGACTATTACCACATAGAATTTCATGGTCTTTGACATAACCTTGCATTGAGCACATGAATGACTATTGTATCCTTAGTCTTATATTCTGTCATCATTCTGTGGGCCTTCAGTATGGTAGTAAGGATGTTTTACTCATTATTTCTCTCCCGAGATTGTTCTCTTCATTTTCCTTTTATCCTTTCTCTTTTACTCTTCATACAATAGAAACTGATGAAGACACCGACATTTGTGAGCCCTTGTAAAACAGGCTTTGACCAGAGCTAGCTGTGAGCTGCTGTGCTTAATTGAAAATCGTTTGTTGTTAGCTTTTTCTCCTCTCTTTCTTTCTTCTGGAGAGGCTGTCAAGCCTATTTGTGATGTGCAAGATTATTAAACAAGGTGAGGCACTGTCACATAATAGTAATGGGAATCAAGTTGGCTGCCAAAAGGTTTTAACTTTTGTTGGCTGAAGAGGACCAGCTTTTTTTTTTATCTCACCTTGTTGGAAGATGAAAATTGTTCAGTACTTGTTGATTACATTCATTTTGGAAACCATGTAAATAAATACTTTTTAAATGCTAACAATCTTGATTATTCAGAATGGCAGTAATCACCATGTGCTTAAAGCATACATTACTGGAGTGGCGAAGAAGCTACTCCTCTTTGTATAGTCCCACACCACTCCAATTGTATCTATAAAGGAGCGTCTCCACCTCCATCGCTCTGCCCGGACACTGAGGTCCAGTGCTGAGGGCCTTCTGGCGGTTCCCTCGCTGAGAGAAGCCAAGTTACAGGGAACCAGGCAGAGGGCCTTCTCGGTAGTGGCACCCACTCTGTGGAATACCCTCCCACCAGATGTCAAAGAGAAAAACAACTACCAGACTTTTAGAGGACATCTGAACACTAGTTGACTATGACAATTACAAAAAAGTATTGCAAAGCAGACTCACTTCCGTTCACAAAATCATTCTGGAAGTGCACGACTTCGGCTTTTCATGCCTCAAGATAGTCTCTTGAGTTTTACCTGGGTTTTGTTCAACATGCTTTAGCATTAAAGGTGACTCAACTGGCTTGCCTGCCAAGACTGAAACATCAGGGTTTTACAGTTCCTTCACTCCAGGTTCTACCTAAGGAGATACAGTACTAACACACAAAATTTTGTACATCAATTACACTGAGGAAAGTGATATAGATTAATGACATTATTGCAAGCCGTTTTGTATTTCAGTATATTGAACAATATGCTGCTGGCCTCCTCAGATTTCAATATTGCATGCCCCCTTTCCATTACAGTGGTTTCCCAACCATTTGCAGGCATCAGTTGTACTACCATCACATAAAGTTTTTTTAAAAAAAAAAATCCTGCTGAAAATTGATGAAAATCATGCAAGGGCTATAAAAATCTGCCTTTTTGTCAAATTGCCTGGGTGCATAAAATACTAGCTCAGGCTCCAGTAAAAATTTCAAAGGTTGTGCAGATCATTACTTGGTGTTTAGTCATTGCTGTGTTGAAAATACTGCACATTTTTACCATACAAGCTAATGAGATGTGACACTTTTTCTATCGGGAATGCAAGTTTGCAGTAGCCTGATTGCCAGAGACCATTTAATTATGTCCAGCACCTATGAAAGAGAAAACAATGTCCTCCCTATAAAGGCAGACTAAAGGAACAACATCAAATACAGACTGAGCGGCTGAGGTTATGAATGCCTGTACGTGGCTTGGTATGCATTCATGGCCTCAGCCCTTAAATGGTTTCCAATGAATGGAGGAGCTTTTTGCTAAACTGCGCAGCTGACTTGTGCAGCTCCTAACAAATAGTGTGTAGCTCTCAGGATTGAATTTTCTTTTTTCACAAATTGCAATGGGAATAAATTTTCTTAATGACTCATGTAGTGTAATGCCCTGCATGCTTACTCAGATAAGTAAGCCCCACTCTGTTCAACTGAGCTTACCTCACATCCCTACCCCCAAGTTTGTTTAGAACTGCAGACATATAGGTAGATGTTCTGCTAAGGAGAACAAAGGAGAAAGAGAATGGGGGAGAAAAAATTGAAAAGGAGTAGGTAGGAATGGAAGCATTGTAAGGCACAGAAAAGTTATGACAGTGCAAAACTGTTTTAAACCCTGCATTAAAGATAAACTGATCCCTGGAGAGTTGAGGTGCCGCCACAGATAAGACCCTGCCTTAAGTTTGGCTTCCGGTTGACCGCGCCATCTTGCTCAGACGGGGGTCCGCTCAGCGGAGCGGACCTCGGCGCTTCAGAGGTGGAGGGAATCGTTCCAGCGAAGCGAAACCTCCTTAAAAGCCCCAAATCAAGCTTTTTGGGGACTGATTTTGCCTGGCGGCGCCAAAAGCGGGCTCTCTCCTCCCCGGATCGGCTTTGTTTAAGCCCCCGAGAGCGAGGAGGTGAACTGCAGCGGACAGGCTGACACTGCTGCTCTGAGAGCGCGAAGCTGCGAGTCTGGGAAGTGGAGGCGGCCAATTCTTCCAAGAACATTAAGCAAATGAATAGACTGTGAGTAATTTGGATTCTTTGGAATGTAAATTAAGGCAACAATTGGGACCTGGGAGAGAGGGGAAAAGAGGAAGCCACCCCCCCCTACGGTAACATAAGAGACAGTAAACAGAAACCCGAAGCCGTAAACAGAAGATTTTAACTTAAAAGGATCCCTCAAAGGCATCAAAGAGAATCTCCCCTAAAAGCAGGGTAAAAGGGGAGAGAGACTGTGGTTGTGAATGCCCTGCAGAAAGAGGTTAAGACTAAGAAAGACCTTTCTTTTCCTCGGGAGCCGGCAGCCCAGACAACCCAGTGAGCTGATCAGGATTTATAGTTAAATCTTATTTCTATCTTTATTTCTGGACTTTTTGGAAATTCATTTTTTGGACTATATGCTTTTGAAATGTGAGTTCGAACTTTATTTTTAAGAATGCAGCCAGCTTGTTAAAATGGAGTCGAGGAAATAGACTGCGATCATATTCCACCCCATGTGACAAGTTTTGACCTTGACAGGATTGAACTATGTCAACAAAAAGGTACCCGCCTGAGTTTCAGCGGACTGTTTTGACCTTAATGTGGGAAGCAAGAATAGAACTATGTCAAGAGGAGACACAACGGCAAGAGTTACAGCAACAATTCCAGATGGTGATGGCAGAATATGATTTCTTAGAAGATGAAGCTTTTGAAACTGAAGAAGACGAATGTGAGAATGACAATGATGGTGACTGTGATTTGGAAGGAAAAGATGAAGATGAGGACTGTGATGATTTAACACAAAATGAAGCCCACCACGAAAAAAATGATGATTTTACTCTACAAAAAGTTGGATGGAGTGACTCCCCTTCGAGGGGGGCACGATTGGATTTACTGGAACTCCAGAATGACCACAGGGAAGAAGGAAAAATTAAGCAGAGAAGAGAAGAAGCTCAGGGGTCTGATAGGGAGGCCTGGATGGCAAAAGACTGTAAACAGGGGGTGGGGTGAAGGGAAAGTGAAGTTGTGATTGTAAGGATGGATTAATAGGATTATAACTGGACTGCTGACTATGGAACTTGCTGGATTGGTGGGGTGGAGCCGGTACTTGGGGGGTGTAAGGTTAGTTTGGGAATAGTTATAGGTTTAAAGAGTGAATTGATTCTGGAAAAAGGTGAAAATATGGAGGCCTATAGAGGGGGTAAAAATTAGGCACGGGAAGAAAAAATGGGAGTTTGATTTTTCAGTGATTGGACATTAGGCGAAAATGATAATAGTTAGTTTAAAAGTGGTATAAGATATAAAGGTGTATGTTATAAAATATGAAATATGAAACTGTTGAAGATGATAAATAAGGGAGGAAAACCGGGGAAGGGGGGAGGGTGGGGAAGCCCACAAAAGATGGTTTAATAATTATGAATTTAACAATTATGATGAATTTTTTTTTCTGTTTTTGTCTTTTTTCCTTTTTGTCTTTTTTTTTCTTCTCTTTATTCTCTTTTTCTCTTTTTGTATTTTCTTTTTTTTGGTATGACAATAGATGGTTGGATGGATGAACTCCTGCGTACTGCCCTGGTTCACTGCAGCTCCCTGGTGGCAGGGGGGGGCTTCGGGGGCAGGGGAGGGGGAGGAGGACAGAAATCCAATCATAAAATGGACCACTTCCGACTGTTCACCTGCGTGGGATACTTCAGTGGCAGGGGAGGACCCATGGAGGGGGATGGGAAGAAGGTGGAAAAGGTGTTCATTTATGTACCATTCTTTGTAATTTGTAAAATCAATAAAAATTATGTTTAAAAAAAAAAAGACCCTGCCTTAAGTTATACACCAAAGGTTGGGGAGCAGGTGGCACTGTGGTCTAAACCACTGAGCCTCTTGGGCTTACTGATCGGAATGTCAGCAGTTCGAATGCGCTCAACGGGGTGAGCTCCCGTTGCTCTGTCCCAGCTTCTGCCAACCTAGCAGTTCAAAAGCACGCCAGTGCGAGTAGATAAATAGGTACCACTGCAGCGGGAAGGTAAATGGCGTTTCTGTGCACTCTGGCTTTCATCATGATGTTCTGCTGTTCCAGAAGCAGTTTAGTCATGCTGGCCACATGATGCAGAAAGCTGTCTGTGGATAAACACCGGCTCCCTCGGGCTGAAGTGGGATGAGCGCCACAACCCCACAGTCACCTTTAACTGGACTTAACTGTCCAGGGGTCCTTTATCGTTATCTTACACCAAAGGTAGTACAACTTGACAAAGAACCTTTGATGCAAATCATAGTAATTGGACAGGCTTGTGTAGAGAAAGAAAAACAAAGTTAAAAATGGGAAATGCAAGAAGCTAGAATGAATGAAGAAAGACAGACATAGGAGACTGAAGTCAAGGAGGAAGGCATGGAATGTTAACAGTGATTATTAGAGAGAAAAAGGAGAAGAAGAATAGAGGAGGTGGTGAGCTTGTTCTAATACTGTGCGGTCTTAGAAGGGGTTGTGTGTGAATGTGACTGTCTATAGCTAGCATTTATAAGCATTTATAACCAATTTCTAAACCTCTGAAGCAAATCAGTCCCAATTTCCGTTTATAGACAAAAAGCCAGCCTGTCCCCATCCTTTCCCCAACACCTCTGGAGAACAAGACATCCCCACCCATCTGTAGGAGAAAAATCTTTATTACTCTATATCAGAAGGTCTGAGGGAAAGTAGCTTTCACCCTTCGTCCATCCATGACCCATGAATATGTTACTGAAAGCACATGCGCAAAGCTCCTGGGCAGAGGTGTGATCAGGCCACCTCAGGCTGCTGATTAAAACTTTGAAATTTCCTCCTCTTCTCTGGAACTTTCCTGACCTCAGTAAAAAATGGTATTGATTGGACATTTTTTTCTTGTTCTTTGGGCAGCTGTCGGAAGGTCTTCACCCAAACCCAGATCTTAAAAAACAAAGTCTAAGGTCTGTGAAAATATTTGCAATATAGGCAATGGTTGTTTTGAAACAGGATTTTCTCATTCTGCAGTGCTTGTTAAAACTTATAAAGCAGACAACAAGTATCATCACCATTTTAATAGTTCATTGGCATTTAGATGTTCAGAAATTACATTTTTCACGTTTTTCTTTCTTTCTGGAATTTTCCCATAAGCACATTGGTTAAAGATGATGACATTCTTCCTACTGGAAGAAACTTGGTAGGCCTTATAAGCTCTACTACTTTGTTATTTCAGATAAAAGAAACTATTTATATCTGAGTACTACAGGAAAGTAGCTCATCACATCCTGTGCTACTGGTATTTAATGTGAAATGAGCAATTCAGTTAAAGAGGAAAGTGCTACTTATGTTGATGATTTCGTTAATAGCTTTCTTGGGAGAACATTTGCTGTATCAGAGAATTGGAGAACTGAAGGCATTACTACCTGTCTTGACCCATGCGTTAGATAATTTTCAAGCAATTGTTTTGAAAAACCCTTTGGTTCCTCAATACAGTGAGCAATAGTGGGAAAACTTCCCTGGCTAACAACTTATGAGCCATTACCGATCTTCTCCTCTAGTAGGTACCTGCACAGGTGTTTGGGGGAGCATTTGGGCACCTTTTCTGTTGTGGAGGGAGTGGCATGAATAAGGGAAAGCTTACTTCACTTCAATATGTTGGATCTCCTACAAGAAAACATTTTCTTACATTTAGCACATGCCATCCTGTTCAACAGCCTTGTCATCTCATTGCTCGGTCCCAGCTTATGCCAACCTAGCACCCAGTGCAAGTGGATAAATAGGTACCACTGTGTTGGGAAGTTAAGCGGCATTTCCATGCAATCTGCCTTCTATCACAATGCGCCAGAAACAGTTTAGTCCTGCTGGTCACATGACCTGGAAAAGCTTGGACAAAGGCAGGCTCCCTGGTCCTGAAGTGAGAGGAGCACCACACCCCATAGCCAAGTTTGACTAGACAACCATCCAGGGGTCCTTACGTTTACCACCTCCAGTGCACCAATGGAATTGGGGGAAGGAGAGCAATTGATTCAAAATATTAAGGAGATCTTCTTTTCTGATTGCAACTGACCTGATTGAGACATCTGATTACTGTAATATTCCCTGTTTCAAGCAAATAATAAAATATGTTTGGCTCTATCAAAGCAGGTTAATGAAATGAGTCATGTTATCGTTAGTAAAGCATTAGAACAAAAATGGTACTGGACAGTAGATTGGTCCAGGGTCACCCAGTGAGCTTCATGACTGAGTGAGGATTTTAACTCTGGTCTCCCAAGTCCTTATCCAGAACTCTAACTACTGTATATTCCTGCGTATAAGACTACTTTTTAACTCAGGAAAATCTTCTCAAAAGTCGGGGATCGTCTTATACGCCGGGTCGTATTTCTTATACAGCGAGTATATCCCAAACTCTATATTTTA
This sequence comes from Zootoca vivipara, assembly GCF_963506605.1. Taxonomy (NCBI): domain Eukaryota; kingdom Metazoa; phylum Chordata; class Lepidosauria; order Squamata; family Lacertidae; genus Zootoca; species Zootoca vivipara. Next base: position 5,265,529 of record NC_083285.1, read on the forward strand.
ACTGGAAAGGTTGGGGTCGTCTTATACGCCCAGTCATCTTATACGCCGGAACATACTACTATATCACATGGGTTATGACCAGGGTTATGGCATTTAAAGCAATTTGTCCTGCAATTACTTATCCTGGTGAATTTTAATTACATGCTAGGGGTCCATCAGCTCATTGTTGCTTGTTTGTGAACAGCTAAAAGTGAAGAGAAATAGGAAGGAGGCAGGGTACAAACAGATTTCACATAATTGCTGTTGCCCGAGAAACCATTTTCTTGTTGTCTGGGCATGTTCCGCGAAGCTAGATCAATTGGAGTCACAACACTCTGTGTGCGCGCGCAGCAGATGGGGGGATAAACAGAAAATAATTACTTGAGATAAAAAATGAGGACATTAGAAATATATAAGCCATTTTCGCCTTCTTTCTCAGTTGCTCTATTAGCCCCCTGTAGGTTGCCAAAGATTGAATAAAAATCTGAGCTAACAGTATTTGTTTAAGGATAATGGCTGGGGAAGAGTTTGTTTAGAATTGGTGTATAGCTTAAGCTAGCAAGCAGACTGCTTGAATTGTATATCCCTTTTTAGAGCAAGAAGTAAGCTCTGTGTGTGGTTGCTAGGGAGGGGGTCAGCCTCTTCACCCTTCTCCAAGCACCAACTGTTCCACCTTTCCTTATTTCCTTATCAGTACAAGTGTCCAGGTAGACAAACGGTTTGCCATTCAGATCCTCCTAAAATTATTCTTATCATTTAAAAGTAAAGGGACCACTGACTGTTAAGTCCAGTCACGAACGACTCTGGGGTTGCGGCGCTCATTTCGCTTTATTGGCTGAGAGAGCCGGTGTTGTCTTCTTCTTTGGCGATCACTCGTAACCAAGTAAGATTGTCTTCCATACACATGATTTTAACAATGGGTCCGTAAGTGACTGTGGAGGCCAATTCTGGATCCACACGTCCTTCCACAGTGGGGACATTGGTTTCCAGGCGGGAGTTGATCAAGATGTGGATTTGCCAAGCGTGCCTTCCTCTTAGCATGTTTCTCCCTTGCGTCCTGAGATAGAGTTTCTTCAAAGCCCATGACACCTTTGGTAAAGGCTGTTCTCCAACTGGAGCGCTCGCAGGCCAGTGTTTCCCAGTTGTCAGTGTTTATACTACATTTTTTAAAGATTTGCCTTGAGACAGTCTTTAAATCTCTTTTGTTGACCACCAGCATTACACTTTCCATTTTTAAGTTTGGAATAGAGTAGTTGCTTTGGAAGATGATCATGACCAGTCCAACGAAGTTGATGTTGAAGAATCATTGCTTTAACACTGGTGATGTTTGCTTCTTCCAGTACACTGATATTAGTTCGCCTATCTTCCCAAGTGATGTGTAAAAAATTTCAGAGACACCGTTGATGGGATCTTTTGAGGAGTTGGAGATGGCGTTTATAAATGGTCCATGTTTCACAAGCATATAGTAAGGTTGGTAGTACAATAGCTTTGTAAACAGGCACTTTGGTTTCCCTGCAAATGTCCCAGTCCTCAAACACTCTGCACTTCAGTTGGGAGAAAGCCGCACTCGCAGAGCTCAGGCAATGCTGGATTTCGGCATCAATGTTGTCCCTTGTGGAAAGGTAACTGCCTAGGTAGGAGAAGTGATCAACATTTTCCAATGTTACACCACTGAGTTGGATTTGTGGCGCTGCAGAGGGGTTATTTTGTACTTGTTGGTGCAGCACTTTGGTTTTTTTGAATGTTGAGTGATAGGCCAAGCTTTTCGTAAGCTTCTGCAAAGATATTTAGGATGGTTTGGAGGTCATCCTCTGAGCGTGCACACACTACGGTGTCATCAGCATACTGAAGCTCTATGACGGAAGTTACGGTAACCTTACTTTTTGCTTTCAGCCTGTTCAGATTGAAGAGCTTTCCATCTGTTCGATATATGATTTCTACTCTGGTGGGGAGTTTCCCATTGACAAAGTGTAGGATCATGGCAATGAAAATAATGAATAGAGTTGGGGCAATAACACAACCCTGTTTAACACCTGATCCCACTGTGAATGGTTCACTTTGAGAGCCATTGTTATCTGTGATTGTTGCTGTCATATTATCATGGAGAAGCCGAATGATGTTTACAAATTTATCTGGGCAGCCAACTTTCAGAAGGACAGTCCACAGGGCATTATGATTTACAGTGTCGAAAGCCTTAGTCAGGTCAATAAACGCCATATACCAGGGTTGGTTTTGCTCTCTGCATTTTTCTTGAAGCTGTCGAGCGGTGAAAATCATGTCCACTGTCCCCCTAGAAGGCCGAAAACCATTTTGGGATTCAGGAAGGGTCACCTCAGATATTGTTACCAGGCGGTTTGCTAAGATCCTTGCAAGAATTTTGCCGGCTGCAGCTAATAGAAAGTTGCCTCGATAGTTTCCACAATCAGTTCTGTCACCTTTTTTAAAGAGATTGATAATTTTGGCATCTCTAAAGTCTGCTGGGATTTCTTCTATTTCCCAGATTTTTTCAATGAGCTTGTGAAGTTGTTGTGTAAGGTCAATTCCGCCCACTTTGAAGATTTCGGCAGGTATCCCATCGGGTCCACTGTCTTTGCTGTTTTTCATTTGATTAATAGCTGTACACAACTCTCCCAGATTTGGAGATATTGCAAGCTTATCTCTAACTTGTTTTTGTGGAATTTGTGAGATGACTTCAGCAGCTACGGGGTAGTTGTGGTTAAGGAGATGTTGGTAATGTTCTTTCCAGCGCAGTGCAATAGCTTCTTTATCTTTTAGAAGTGTGATACCCTCTGCTGAGTGTAGGGGGCATATGCCATGATTTATTGGCCCATAGATGGTAGGGGAACCGGCGTACAGCTTCTGGGTCATGTGGCCAGCATGACTAAGCCGCTTCTGGTGAACCAGAGCAGCACACGGAAATGCTGTTTAACTTCCCGCCGGAGCAGTACCTATTTATCTACTTGTACTTTGACGTGCTTTCGAACTGCTAGGTTGGGAGGAGCTGGGACCAAGCAATGGGAGCTCACCCCGTCATGGGGATTTGAACTGCCAACCTTCTGATCGGCAAGTCCTAGGTTCTGTCGTTTAGACCACAGCACCACCCGCATCCCTTTATGTCATGGTAGTTTTCAGCATGAACAAAAAAACAACAAAGTGCAGATCATGGGAGTATGGAGAGAACAAGAGTAATATACAACTGATTCACACATCCCTGGATGTGTATGCATGGGCATGCCAGTGCTCATAGATAAGATGAATGAGATATACCTTTCCTGAGGCTGCTGTAGTAAGCAGATTTAGTTACTCCTATTTCATTTAAGGAAACAAAATTGTTGACAGTATAACTTATTTGCCTGCTCAAACAGCAGCGGAAAGAATGGTTCCGCAGAATAAAATGAAATAATTCAAAAGAAATGGAATGACTCACTGCCAGGATTAGATTAACAACGGAGGTAGTCAAGGAAAGATTGATGTATTGGGACAAGAACTGTCTAAAATTAAATAAGGTATGCCACTTGTAGACCAGCAGGAGGGATACATTCATTGCCCTTTACAATTTATAATAGCATCCTCCAGATAAATTTCCTTGTCCACTTTTTATTGAAAACATTAACTTACTGGTTGTGTAGGCCGTGTTTTCAAAAAGCAAGGACACTAGTCTAACATAGCCATGAGGATACTGTGAAGTTTGCTTCCAGGCAACACATTACCCAGCACCAGAGGATTTGATTTAAAATGCAGCTTTAAGTCTTTTGGCTGTAGATATCATTTAAGCGGATAAAGGTAAAGGGACCCCTGACCATTAGGTCCAGTCGTGACCTACTCTGGGGTTGTGGCACTCATCTCACGTTATTGGCCGAGGGAGCCAGCGTACAGCTTCCGGGTCATGTGGCCAGCATGACTAAGCCGCTTCTGGCGGTCCCATTACCTTTGACCATGACATAGTGCTTGCCAGCATGAACAGTGTAGTATTGCCATTCCATATTCCCATGGGGGAGGTAAGGCAAGCCCCTTGCCTGTTGACATCCCATTTCAAATAATCCCTTTCTAAGTTCCTTTTTGTAGGGACCCAGGTGGCGCTGTGGGTTAAACCACTGAGCCTAGGGCTTGCTGATCAGAAGGTCGACGGTTCGAATCCCTCTGATGGGGTGAGCTCCTGTTGCTTGGTCCCAGCTCCTGCCAACCTAGCAGTTTGAAAGCACGTCAAAATGCAAGTAGATAAATAGGAACCACTACAGCGGGAAGGTCAACAGCGTTTCCGTGCGCTGCTCTGGTTTGCCAGAAGCGGCTTTGTCATGCTGGCCACATGACCTGGAAGCTATACACCGGCTCCCTCGGCCAATAATGCGAGATGAGCGCGCAACCCCAGAGTCGGTCACGACTGGACCTAATGGTCAGGGGTCCCTTTACCTTTACCTTTAAGTTTCTTTTATAAGAATTAAACAGATGGTTGAGTTTTCTTATATATCTTTGTATATAAATAATAAAAAATTCCTTCCAGTAGCACCTTAGAGACCAACTAAGTTTGTCATAGGTATGAGCTTTCGTGTGCATGCACACTTTTTCAGATATATGATAAGTAAAGCTGCAAACCCTTCCTGTGAAGAAGTCCCACTGAATGTAGTGACCTCTTTCTTTTGTGTAAGTTTAGACTGTTAACATAATAAAGTGTCCTTCATAATGGGAACTTCCCTTTCTTATGCCTGGAAATTCCTTCCTATATTTTTATCTACAAATAGTTTTTTGATTTCTGTTATTGTCAATCCTAGCTGCCATTTCCCTGACTCTGATGCCACTGTAAAAAGAACAATTAGTGGAATCCTCTGCATGCATAGGAGGCAACTCCTAGGTCCCTTTGGCCTCACCAATAAAATAATTGAGGGGGCGGCCCCCCAAGTTGATGGGCATTGCCATTCAAATGGTGTCTGTGTGCCACGTCTTGTGATCAATTATGCAGGGTGGGGCTTACCTGCCCCACCAATATTTTATTCAAGTTAGCACCCCTGTATGCATCTCTACTCAGAATTAAGACTCATTGAGCTCAATGTGTCTTACTCCAATGTAAGTGGGCGTATTATTGTAGCCTTAGTACTGTATCAAACTCTGTAGCTCTGGCAGCACAAGAGACATCTGGGTGTACAATGGAACTTCCATTCCTTATTCTGTCGCCTCCAGCCCCCATCTGCCTTCAAAATCAGCTGTGAAGGGTTGAGAGACTCTCTATAATAGATTTTGGGGGTGGGGGAGGACAAGAAATGGAAGTCCTGTTGTGGAATTAGAACTCAAATGCAACCTTACACCTTTCCCAATTTGATCATTTCCATTGAATTCAATGGGACTTGCTTTTTAAAGTAGACATGCACAGGATTGTGCTGTTAGGCTATTAAACTTTATGCAAACTTTCCCTTAGGTCTTTTAGAAAATAAAGCATTCGTCCTTATAGACTGTACAATAAAGTTGAAGGTTAGGAACAGTATGGGGGGGGGAAGCGTGGTCTGTGATTAGGAGGGGAGGAAAGGAGTGGGATTTATATCCAGTGTGTTCATTTCCCACTTACCCCACCCCCCAAAAAGAAAACACAGACACACACACACACAATTTCTCTCTCATCCATAGCATTCCTTCAATGCAGCCCAATCTTGTACAACCCAAACCTCCGTTCCATGCCTAGTTTAAGGAATGAGACTCAGAGAACAAATAAGGCACGACATTTAAAACAGAAAGCTTCTGTCTAGTCAGCAGATATCCAAGGTGTTAGCACACCAGCTTCCATCAGATTACGCCAGCAAGGTCTTTTACTTGTATAGCTCAGTCAGTAGAACATGAGACTCTTAATCTTAGGGTTGTGGGTTTGAGCTCCACGTTACGCAAAATATTCCTCTTTGGGGGGCGGGTAGGACTAGATGACCCTTGTGGTCCTTTCCAACTCTACAATTCTATGATTCTGTGAAGATTAGGAATTTAGATGGATAGGTACAGGGTTAGGAAGATGGAGGTGGAAAGTGTGGGGTTGACTATCATAGGCTTATGTTGGGCATTAGATAGACTGGATAATTTGGAAGCTCATAGGTTGGATCTCTTCCTGACCTCCTTGGGGTGCATGCTGCATGAACCCAGCCAGATGGGTGGGGTATATACATAATAAAATTGCTGTTGTTGCCTAGTTATAGCCTAGATCCAACTAAAGAGCCTGGCCAAAAGATAAGGTTTCATATTTATATAGGACCTTGCCTGTGAGACTAATGCAGCACCAGGATCTGCTTTAGGTTGATAGATGGGTGAAAAGAACATAAATAATCACCACATACCTTTGTCCCGAGCAAGGCAGGTTGTGGGTCTGTGTGAAACAGAGGCCAGACACAAACTTTCAGACTATATATGTCATTTCTGAGATTTAACCTGTTGCATCTCTGTGGGAGAAAGAAGCTGATCACCCTGGAGAGAAGGGAAGTCAAGAGTGAGATGCTTCTTAATTACAGAGTTTACTTGAGGATGTGACCCTTTCCTGGGGCAAAAGTACATTGTGTATGGAGCTGAAGGCAAATGAATGAGCATGAGGCTGTTACAGGCAAATACTGTATGTACTTTATCTGGGCTGGAAGGAGTTCTTTGAGATACTTGGTCAAAGGATTTTTGAAAGTCCAAGTACTACACTATGTCAACTGGAGCACCTCCATCTATGCTTTTATGTTTGTTGTTCATTTTTAAAAAATATGATTAAAAAAACTTTATATGATACAGTATGTGCATATATAATACAGCTCCGTATCCTGCATTTCAAATCGATGGAAAGATGTTCAAAGTGGAAATGCTCACTCTTTCACAAAACTGGCACTGACATCTCATTCTGAAACTTCACATGAAACGTAACCCATACATATTTATGGCTGCTTAGCATACTCCAAATTCTTATACTTGAGGAAATGTTGTGTTTTCAACATTCAAATAGTTGAACAGATTGCAGTTTATGTATATGTCTTTGACTGACATAAGGCACCCACACATGGAAAAACTCTTCCCCGGATAATTTGCATTGTTATACCCCATTATAGATTTTATTTTTTGGATCACAATCTGTTTTTCACCCCACCCCACCCCTTGAGCTTGTTGTTGTTTTAATGAGAGCATCTTCATTGGGTATACATGTACTTTGATCCATATCTGAAATGAGAAGCCCCTTTTCACCTACTGACATAGTTTGCAATTCTGCACACAGTTAGGAAGCCCAAACACTATGGCATCAATAGATACAAGGGGCACGCAGACTATGGTAATCTCTCCCCAGGGAAACTCACCTGATACTCACATCGTTATTTTTTCAGACTCTAAGGGAAATGACCTTTTCTTATTCTAGGACTTCCAGGTACAGTGGTACCTCAGGTTAAGTACTTAATTGGTTCCGGAAGTCTGTACTTAACCTGAGGCGTACTTTACCTGAAGCGAACTTTCCCATTGAAAGTAATGGAAAGTGGAGTAATCTGTTCCAGACGAGGAAAAACACCCCCTAAAACAGCAATTGAACACAAATTTTACTGTCTGACGAGACCATTGATCCATAAAATGAAGGCAGTAATCAATGTACTGTACTATAAAATAAATAAGACAGTATATTAGATGAAAAAATAACATTTACAGTGGTACCCCGGATTAAGTACTTCATTGGTTCCGGGGTGCCATTCGCACCCTGAAAAGTACTTAATCCGAGCGGTGATAGTGCGCGAAGCGCGCAGGTCGCTTCTGCTCATGCGCAAAGCACGTAGATCGCTTCTGCTCATGCGGAATACTTAAACTGAAAGTACTCAAACTGAAGCATTCTTAAACCGAGGTATGACTGTAGTGTAAATAATTTTGAAAAAAAAGACACACACACACACACACACACACACACACACACACACACCGTGCTTCTAGCTACTGCTTTATTGTTGCAGTTGGTCTTTCTAAAAAATGTAACATTTTATAAACTGTCCTGGAAAGGCAGAGTAAAAATCCTTTACCTAAATAAAACATAGAGCCTCAGTCAGGTGACTGACAACGAGATATATGCAGCAGAGCTTGGTATAAGATTTGAACCTTGTGCTTCTGTTCACATTTTGACAACTATTTATATATTTAATTTTGTTACTGGAAGCATTGTGTATTCAATATTACATAATATTTGGCACTCAAAATTCGTTTCACGCTTCTGGTTTCTACAGATCAAATACACTCAGTTGGCTTATTATTTCAGGAAAGGATGACCTCTAACAGAGCAGCTTCTCGGCCAAGGTCATATTTTTGCCTGTGGACATACAGTTGAGGAGATTTAAGTAAGTAAGCACACTAGGGTTGTGCATTACTAAGAGCAGGAAAGCCTGGCTGCATATGATTTGAAACATCCGCAAAACACATCTTATGCGATGGTCACATAGGTTAGCACCAGTCTTTCGGATTCTAAAAATATGCAGAAGAATGCCAGATCATGTAGCTATGGCACATATCCTACTACTTCCTGCTCCCTACACAGCCAAAGTTCAATTTCTAAGACACTTATAAAAACTGTGTCTGTGTAAGGCCTTATAGACCCAGTTTGCTGCACATGGCTTAGCATGAACAAGCTGGAGCAAAAGTCGCAGTCTTTGGGCTGCTCCTCTGCTCCTGTGCTGTCATACTACCCAGCGCTATGCCATGGTTTGGCTTAGTATTCTGTACAAAGTCGAGCCCATGGTTTGTCATTTGCAGGCAAACCATGAGTGGTAAACCAAGAACAAACCATGGTTACAGTTCATGATTTGTCTGGGGTGACAAGCTGAGATTTAAACAAAGAGATTCCTGCCTCCTAGCAGCTGTATTTTTAATGTGTTAGCTGTGTAGCTAACATTTGGCAGAAAACCAGAAAGTTTAGCTCTGAGATGGAAAAGGCAATGGATTTTTTACACATATTCATTCATGTCCCCTTGTGATGCAATGCTACATCATGCTGATTCTATGGCTCTCTTTTGGTATTAAGCTCTAACCCTGGGGAGATTGCTAGTTATTAAGCATGCCATTTTAACAATGTTTCAGTTATCTCAAATTGGTTGTTTTCTTGATACATAGTGGGTTACATTCTGGTTCCCAGAACTTTGAAGCAGGACACCCCGAATAGTATGTTGTAGAAACTAGCCCTGTTGCAGATATAAGCCTGTTGTGAATACAAGACCAAATCTTCCCATACTTTGCTATTTAAATCTGGTATAAACTGCCTGTGTTTGGTACCTATCATTCCAGGTGTACATGGACACAGTGGATTTTGAAAAACCATATGCTTATGCAGCAGTTCACGTTCTTAGGCTGGGAGCAGGCAGAGAGTTAAAAGTCATCTCATGATCACCTTCCTTTGCAAGTTTTGCAAAACCTGTTTGACCAAAGGTGATGCTGGAGCAAAATGAATGAGTGTGAAAACCATGGAAAGGACGGGGCTGGCTTGATCTGCTAAACTGCAATCCTATGGATGCTTACCTGGATTAAGAGCCATTCTACTCTATGGGACTTACTTCCAAGAAGACTTCTGTCAGGCAAAACTCTATTGCAGCATGCTTAATTAGAAAAAAAAAATCCTGCAGTTTCAATGGCATCGGGATTTAATTTACTTGCTACTCTGCTAGGCTCTGAAGTCATCCAATACACACTTAGATTTCCAAGTGAAAAAGAGCATCTCTATTTGCTTCAGTCTCAGGGAAGCATAATGCATCTGTTTCATTCAAGCAGACATGGTGCTGGGCCAACAACAACAACCAAAAAAAAAGGAAACAGTTTTTTTGTGCAGGTTGGAGACCCTGTGCACTCACAGGAGTAGCTAGATTCGAGCTACTGGGTGTTTCTGAAATACACAATTGGAGGGAAAACAAGAGGAACAGAATACAGGTCACTGGGACACAAGAGTAGATTTTTTACCCTTTCAAAGTTAACTGTATTGTGTGTGTATGTATCTCAAAATCCAGTATTATCAGAATTTTTTATTTATTTCAAAATTGTAAATGGATATAAAATATGTCTGTACATTGGAGCCCTTTGAGAGCTGATATCTTTTCAATAGGCTTTAAACAACCACATAATTTCATTTGCAAAGGACATACAAATGTGGGGAAATGAGGAACACACAGGAAGAAGAAAAAAATGCTGTATTTACCTATATTCAGCATAAGCAAATTCTTATACAAGTAAATGACATGTGTGTGTGTGTAGATGGTTTATTATTTATTGGGACTGTCACTGTCCTCCATTACTCTTCTTATGCCACTGAAGGTTAGAATCTCCCTCCTGAACTACCCTGTCCTGTTTTAAAATCATATCAGTGCTCACCATAGTTGCCAAGTTTTCCCTTTTCCCGCGAGGAAGCCTATTCAGCATAAGGGAATTTCCCTTTAAAAAAAGGGAGAAGTTGGCAGCTATGGTGCTCACACCAGGCTCATTTTGAGGCAGTGTTAAGTACAAGCAGTGTAAAAGCCGATATCTTCCTACAAAAGACAGAAATAAATCAGTGAAAAATGAATTTCATAATTAACACAAAATACAGATAACTGTAGCTTGTGTGTGTGTGTGTGTGTGTGTGTGTGTGAGAGAGAGAGAGAGAGAGAGAGAGAGAGAGAGAGAGAGAGAGAGAGAGAGACAGAGAGAGAGATGAGCCTCATTGGCTTTCCTGTAATAAAATTGCAGTAAGATGTTTTAAAGGTAAGGAAGACAAACGGGTAAAACAAGATCAACCATTTCAACCTGCATATTAATTTCTCAAGTTGAATCTGGGAAAGGAAATCAGTTTCTGCCAGTTCCACAGGAAGGTATGGGCACAATTCTGAGTCTGATTTTATCAGATGTGCTAAAAAATTTCAGAGAGATTTTGTTTAACCGAGCTTCAGTTCAGCGGGTAAGACCGGATCTTGGCAAGGCACAGCTGTGGAAGAGAGAGAAAAGCTCTCAGACTCAGCAGCGGGAGGATTAATCGGTATGCCATAAACTCAAAATATGGGTTAAGCTAAAGTATGGATGAACCCTCACTGATGGGCATTTCCACACACACATTAATAAAACAGTGCTGAGTAGCCACCTGCATTCCATTCAACAGACTTGGTAAAACAATCAGCACATATGCAAATGATTTTCCACATCATTTGGTGACAACTCCCTTTTCTAACCAACCTTTTGTTAGTGGGGTCTTCAGATAACAAGATTACAGAAATCTGCATAAACACAACTTGCTGTGCTTATTCACACTTACTGGAGTAATCCACTTGGACCCTCTACTGCACAAATCCCATTAAATGTAGGAGTTTGCCAAGAGCATGACTGCCTTTGCTATGTCACTTCTACCCTGTTTCTCCAAAAATAAGACGTAGCCATAAAATAAGCCATAGCAGGATTTTTAAGCATTCAAGGAATATAAGCCATAACCTGAAAATAAGCCATAGTGATAGGCAGTTTAACCTAATAATAATAATAATAATAATAATAATAATAATAATAATAATAATAATTTATTTATACCCCGCCCTCCCCAGTCGAAACTGGGCTCAGGGCGGCTGACACCAGTAAAATTACAATAAGACATAAAGAAAGAAAAATAATTAATAAAAATACAGGTTAAAATACAATTTACATTTAAATTTTTAAATGCAGCCTCATTTTTAAAAAGGCCCAAGTCAAAACCATAAAGGAGGAAAACATAGGGGTCAGACTGAGTCCAGGCCAAAGGCTAGGCAGAACAGTTCCGTCTTGCAGGCCGTGCGGAAAGATGTCAAATCCCGCAGGGCCCTAGTCTCCTGTGAGAGAGCATTCCACCAAGTTGGGGCCAATACTGAAAAGGCCCTGGCCCTAGTTGAGCACAATCTAACCACCTTATGGCTCTGGATCTCCAATGTATTGTTATTTATGGACCTTAAGGTGTTCCGCGGGGCATACCAAGAGAGGCAGTCCCGTAGGTACAAGGGTCCTAGGCCACATAGGGCTTTAAAGGTCAAAATCAGCACCTTAAATCTGGTCCTTGTAGGTTAAACTGTACCATACTTAATAAAAAAAATAAGACATCCTCTGAAAATAAGCCATAGCGTGTGTTTTTGAGGAAAAATAAATATAAGACGGCATCTTATTTTCGGAGAAACATGGTATTACCAAATACGTCAGGCTCCTGAAAGATCTGTAGTAGCCTCACATTCCTATATGTTTTGGCGACTCCAAGGGTGTGGAGAGCAATGGAGCCACAATGGGATAACCACTGGGCTTGGATTGGCTCAGAATGTTCTGTGCTCTTAAGGAGGAGAGCTCACCCACCAGGAAGCAAACATTTCAAGGAGCAATTTTTGTTAATGGGAGTTTATAAAATCCCAATCCTGATCAGGATTGTGGAAGCAATGTTCAAAAGCAGCTGAAGGGCTGTTCTTTTTACCAACAACAGTTCTAATCAAAGTATTGTTTTTCTCTGTGCAAGAGGAAAAACTGAAAGTGTGCAATGTAATTGTTTCCCCTTTTTCATTTTGCCACAGTCAAATGAGAAGTGCAGTAAGCATACAGAGACAATTTCTCTCCCACCCTCCAAACTGAAGGGCAAGTCCTGCCATGAGCATTCATGTCTTCTATATATTCCTGACATGCATTTGAGAGTTGTTTTAAAGGAACACTCTCTGGCTATTAAAACAGAACAAAAGGTTAAATCAGTCCATAGCAGAGTCTGCTAATGGGACATAATCTGCCTTGGAAACTGAATGTGTTTTTCCAAAGGAAGATTCCACCCCAAAGAAAAGATCACTCTGCGACGCCAGATAATCTCTTGTGTAACAACACAGACTACCGTGTTTCTCCTAAAATAAGACACGTCTTATATTTATTTTTCCTCCAAAAAAACACACCACGGCTTATTTTCAGGGGATGTCTTATTTTTTAAAAATTAAGTATGGTACAGCGATCTACATTTATTTAATTATAATTGTGTGTTTGCTTATTCCCTAATTGGTAGCAGTCCTAAACATACCTTACTTACGGTACTTCAACTATGACTCACTAAGCTCACAGTAAACATTCATAGGATCCATCTCAATTCTTGTCACCAGAAGCATTTCCCCCTTCCCTCGGCCTTTTGATCGCAAGGAACATGGACATGAAAGGTTTCGGAAGAGGGAGGGGGTCCTGCTTCGGTGGAGATAAACTCTCTCACGCTCTCTGAATGTGGCAGGCGCGCAAAAACTAAAATAACAGGGGGGACGGAGCGCGCGCGCGCTCAGCACCAAACTGCACGGAGAGGGACGGTGCAGCAACACAAACGGTGCGGTGCGGTGGGAGGGACACAACTGGAGCCAGCGGGATGGGAGAGCTGCTTCCCTCTTCTGCCAAACCCGGCTTGCAGAACACAGCGGGTTTCTGGTCGAGCAAGCTGCCGGCACCCACCGGGCAGCCAACCACGTCCCTGTCTGCACACACACGCTCTCCGGAAGGCGGGCGGCAACTGCTATGCCACGGCCGCCACTTCCTCTTGCACTGTCTGCGCTTCAGCGTGCAGGACACGATAGACGCTGCAGCGAGGAGAGGAGGCGGTGACAGCAAAGGGGGAAGAGGAGGAGGAGGCGAAGGCTCCTCGGAAGCCTGGGCATGAGGCAGAACCTCGGGCCCGGGAGCCGCCAGCCGGCACTCACCAAAGGGAAAGGACCCGCGCCCCCTCGGCGCGCCGGCAACGCGGCTTGCGTGCCTGTCAGCTGCACGGCTGCTGCCCCCATTGCTTGGATTCATTCACGCCGCCTCCGCCATGTTCCTGGGGCGCCGCACATGGCCGGCCCGGCAGCGGGACTGGGGGCGGCACTGGGGGCTTCCGGTTCCCTCCGCCTTTGCATCCTCCCTTTGCAGCCTCCTGACAAGGGGGCGGAGGGCGCGGATGGTGGCTCACTCACTGTCTCCGCTGCTACCACCATGCTGCGGACCCAGCTCGGAGGTTTTGGAAGAGGGAGCGGGGGCGGGAGGTCCCGCTTCGGTGGAGATAAAAACTCTCGTGCACTCTGAACGCGGCAGGCGCGCAAAAAATAAACTACCCGTAACTAAACAGAGGGATGAAGAGCTTGCGGGGTGGCAATGGTGGCGGGGGGGCACCCTCAGGAGCTCTAGCCAGGGCCGTCTTAAGGGAGGTGCCGCGTCCAGCCTAGCCTCTTCCTTGGCGCCCTCCAAAACTGCGCCTATCAGTATGGCTTATTTTCGGGGTATGTCTTATATTTTATTGCCTCGAGAAAATCGTGCCATGGCTTATTTTAGAGGCATGTCTTATTTTTGGAGAAACACGGTAGTAGCAGCCAGTCAACATTATTGGATACATACTGTGACAGGGCATAAAGGAACTTTTACTGGGGAAGCAATGAGGCAGGTCTGTTCATGGTAAATGGGGCAGCTCTGTCTTATTCTACAATCACTTTATAAGAGTCAGGGATCCTCCAGACTGTCAGTATTTTGCAGGAGGGATTCAACCTCATACCATAAATTTTAGGTTTCTGCAACTAAGGTGAGTTAACTTGCCCTGGCACCTCAGAGCAACAGATACACTTAAGAAAAACCAAACAGACTTTTTTGCTGTTAGAGAAGTGACTGGGAAATGCACTGAAGAGTGGGGAAAGAACAAATCATTAATGGAAGTCATATAACAATAACACCCACAGGCAAATTAGAATGAATGTTTACTGTATCATGTTGTCATGTTCTTATATAAGCTCAACACAAAGAAATCAGAATGAATGTTCAATACATGCTGGATGTAATCTAACTTCTGTGAAAGCTTTGTACAAGCAAATCAGGAAGAATGCTTAATACTGTAAATAGATTGTCTGGGAGGAGCACTCAGGAGAGTACAACCAAAGACAATTCCTAACTGACTCTTGTATAACTGATTTACTGCGGCAAATATTTTCACGAGAGTTTATTTTATCAGATGAAGGAGTTACCTCACTGTGTGTGCATTTCTACAGACAGACAGAAAAATAGATAGTTGGAAAGAAGATTCCCAAGGGGTGCAGGAAACATTTTTGGATTTGCTACAGATGTGAATACAAGAGCAGAGCAGAATGTATATATGAGCACTCACAGATATTGGTCATGGTGGTAAATTATCATAACAAGAAAGGTGAAACCTACATTTGAACTATTATTTTCTTAAACAACCATTCCCAATGAATTTGCATGTTGATTTTTGTTGTTGTCGCCTGAGGCTTTGGGTGGATCTCCATGACTGGTACTGTAGAGTCACTTGGCTCTATTAAAGATGGGGAATCTGTGGCCCCCCAGGTGTTGCTGCACGACTCCCTTCATCCCTGACAATTAGCCCACAGATGTTGCTGGATTCCCTACTTCCATCTGCCCCAGCCAGCATGGCTGTCAGTTCTCTATTTCTAGCTTACAGGGTTAGATAGATAGATGATTTATTACGGTCGGAGACCAGCTTATAAAACACACTTGGGGGTACAATCCCGAAAGGAAAACAAACATTTAAAACACTGTACAACAATAAATTTAAAATTTATAAGTGCGATAAGACACTTAAAAACTTTGAGATAATCTACCGCAGAGAAATGACCCAGAATTACCCGAGGAACCATATTTGGGGATTTTCTTAACAAACTAGTTTGGATCGGGGTAGTGGTGGTGGTCTGCACCTACAGATCTGTACACCGACTCTGGCGACCATCCAGGTCGTCTTTTAATCTTTGCCTAACAGGAAAAGATCAAATTATTGCTTTTCCAGGAGGTCAGTGAGCCTCGCCAGCAGGGGATCAATGGTCTCTCTACCTGTCTCTTCATAAAAGGGACATCTAAAAAATAAGTGCTCTGGGCTTCCTATCTCTCCCAATGAACAGGCGCAAATTTTCTGAGCATATGGGACTTTTTAAAAGGATCCTTCCAGGACCGGCGAGGGCAGAGTCGAGCTTTTGGCAAGAATAAAAGCCTTTCTTGCATTTTTGGATACGAGAAAGAAGAGATATGCTGCTGGTGCGGCTATCTCTCTCTCGATTTCTCCAATTTAATAGTCAGGGCAACTTACAGGGTTGTATTTGGGTATATGTGAAATGTACACTCAACAGTGTTTGAAAGTCACATTCAGATCTATACTCCGCCTTGAGCAAATCTCTCTCAGGCTAGCCTACTATGCAGTGTTGCTGTGAGCCTAAAGGATATCAGTGAAGGTGGAATTTCCCCCTGACCATCCTCCTGCTTCAATATCCAATTTTTATCTTTACCTCCCCCTCACTGCACCACACTCCTCTTTTTGCAGCTAACAAATTCTGTCAACACAGCTGCCAACTTTTTGATCTAGCCAGACTGTTGAATATTACACATATTTTAATATTATATATATATTTGTTGACTTCAACCACAAACATAAACCTCAACACAGACTCAAAGGGGAAATGTTCATCGTCACAGGCTAGCTTCTGCCATAATAATGTTTTTGACGTGCTAAAAGTCTCTCTTTTTATTGTTGCTGTTTCACCTTCTTGTTAAATAATGTATGCTGTTATTGTTGCAAGTTGTGCAAATATTGTGTGTTTGTGGAAATTTATAGCAAGAATGGGGTGTATGTATGGTGGCAAAATGATTTGTATCTGTATCCTAAATGTTTATAAAAATAATAATAAAACTGCATGTTTGTGTGGCTGAGATGCAGAATGGTAACATTTTAAATCACCTGATATTCATATAAAGGACTGAAGAAGATCAGCTGCAGCCCTCCCCCGCCCCCCCCCAACTCACCCAAGCTAGTTTGGGAAGGCATTGGCAAAACGTTTGCTAGCCTTTAAAAAAAACCACAGATATAGGTCCAAGATTAAATAGCAGAATTTTCCTACTAAACTTGTGGGCACCAAGTTACATATTTGTTTCCTGACCAAAAATGTCAGAAACATCTAGCAAGTAAAGATTTGCTGAGAAGTTTAGAGCCAGAGACTGTCAACGTAATATTTAAAAAAGAAGTCTTATTCTACAAATACGTAATTATTGTTTAAAGCTCTAGAATCCATATGAAAACAGCAGCAGGAACACTGAGTAGGCCAGACAACAACTCCAGCTTCCATGCTGCCAGGCAATCTAAAAGATGCCAGAAACAAAAGCAACTGTGCTGAAAATATGTATCTTTCAGAATTTTATGCTGGCAATTCCCATTTCAAGGAGGAGAGGAAGTGAATGAATAAAACAAATGGCTTCCTATTTGTGCCCTTTTGGAAAAAAAATGGGGTCCAATCCAACCAGTCAACCACTTTTAAGTTCCATCATCTCAAATGGAAGAATAAAGTGAATGCTTGGAATCTCCCCCATTAGAAATCAATGGGGCTTAAAAACTTGGATGGGCAAAACCCGATCTATTTCTAGGGATATTTCCATCTCATTGAAAAGCAACACAGTATGCTCAGCATATTTATCTGCAAAAACAAACATGTATTCTATGCAACTTTAGTTAGATGGTGTTTTTGTCATTATTCATCCATTTTCATCCATTTATTGGAAGCCACAGAACCCAAGGAGCTGAAACACAGTAAATTCTGGATTGGGTTGTGGCATCAGTGTTTATATGCCATTGTGCACCACTGCAAACAGTGTGGGGTGATGTCATGTCGTGTGTAGTTACCAACAGTACAAAATGTTTCTGAGCTTTGTTCCCACAAGCTGCATCACCTTCTGCTCGGCTGGTTTTAATTAATGCAATAAGAGAGTTAAATACTGAAGAGGAGGAAGAGGAGTTTAGAAGAACAGCAGAGGGGAGAAATGCACTTTTCCCTGGGATTGGAAATAAAATAGAAACTTGATGAAGCAGAGAGCTGGGGGGACATTTGAGTGATGCAGCATGGCATGATGCGGTCATGGTAGCTGAGCCCACTGTGCCTTTCAGCCTCTGCATTTTGTCCAGAACGGCACACTTCTTTGTTAAACAAAAAAGCACAACTTTTAACACAAGTGTTTCCTCATCACTTCAAAGAGTCCTGCCTCACTTCTGCTTCTAGACTGGCTCCACGGCTGCTCAAGACTATCCCAGTCAGTCCTCCCTTACCTTGAACACTTTGCTGTGGTTCCTGCAGCAACTTTATCCCCCCTACCCCATTTATTTAGAAAAGCATATAAACTGCTTAACCGAAGAGCTATCTTAGCCTATTAATAAAACTGTGGGTTAAACCACAGAGTCTAGAGCTTGCTGATCAGAAGGTCGGCGGTTCGAATCCCTGCAACGGGGTGAGCTCCTGTTGCTCGGTCCCAGCTCCTGCCCACCTAGCAGTTCAAAAGCACATCAAAGTGCAAGTAGATAAATAGGGACCGCTCTGGCGGGAAGGTAAACGGCGTTTCCGTGCACTGCTCTGGTTCGCCAGAAGCGGCTTTGTCATGCTGGCCACATGACGCGGAAGCTGTCTGTGGACAAACGCCGGCTCCCTCAGCCTATAGAGCGAGATGAGCGCCGCAACCCCAGAGTCGGACACGACTGGACCTGATGGTCAGGGGCCCCTTTACCTTTACCTTATGTTTAAAAATGAATGTACTATGTCAGGGATGATAGGCTTGCTCAGTGCTTTTCCTCTAGGAAAAAAAGTGCCGGTACTCGCCATGAAGTTGTTACAGTATGTGCCATACTTTTAAGCAGTACTTTTCTTGTAGGGAAAAACAGTGGTGGTACCTAAAAGTGCGTTGAGCCAAGGGGTGCAAAATGGAGCCGATCCACTTAGGGACTCTAGATTTTGGCTTCACATTGGAAACCATATTACGAAAGATTTCCTGAGTCTGCCCCTGTAAAAACGCCAAATATATTGGCTCAGTATATTTATCTATATATGCACAAAATGTTTCTCTCGTACCCTTTTAGTGCCCATGCAACACTTAGGGTGGCTTTCAACAATTTAAAATCTCATTGCAATAGTTGGCAGCTTTCATTAAGGCTCAGCATTCAGTTGACAAATGGGTTAGATTAATTGTTTCAGAATAAGTTTTTGTTGTAAAAGTGCCCCTGTTTCAACAGCCTGTGTGCATGCAAGCGCGCACGCGCGCATAAAACAAAACTGCAGATGGCAAGCACCCTCTTAATAGACACACCCTCTTTTCTCTCACATAGGTGTCTCATCTAAGATGATGCCTACGTACTAAACTCCTATTAGCTCAGCTGGTTAGAGCATGGTGCCGATAATGCCAAGGTTGCAAGTTCAATCCCCATAAGGGACAGCTACATATTCCTGCATTGCAAGGGGTTGGACTAGATCAGGCATCCCGAAACTGTGGCCCTCCAGATGTTTTGGCCTACAACTCCCATGATCCCTAGCTAAGAGGACCAGTGGTCAGGGATGAGCAGAATTGTAGTCCAAAACATCTGGAGGGCCGAAGTTTGGGGATGCCTGGACTAGATGATCCTCAGGGTACCTTCCAATTCTATGGTTCTGCTAATCTCTCCGCCCCCCAAAAAATAATAATAATCAGGTTGCAGCCATAGATCATATATGAATTTTAAGGAGACACCCTCTGTTTAGTTATTCCCACCTATTGCAGAAAAACTTCTGCAAACTGAAAAAAAAGTTAGTATGAACAACACAATTACACAGCAAATCCATTCCCAATTTGCTTGAATGGCCCAGCCATGCTTGTATCATGTGTTAACTTTGCATTTCCGTTCATGGAGAAGGGGCTGGGAACTTGGGGGGGGGCAGATAGGAGGATGTTTAATGGAGAGAAAATAGCCTTCTGGGAAATATGTTTGAAGGCAAGAGAGACATTGCCTTCAGCAAAATGAGGATGGGACGAATAGGAATACATTTTTAGGATAGAGAAAAAAAGAATATTTTTATTAAGACAGTGTGGCTTTTTGAATGCGCACCCCCTCTCCCCAATCATAATGGCATAGTTAAACTCTGACTTGAAACCACATCATTCAAAGTGTACAAGGATGCAATGGTGAGGGGGAAGCATGTTGTCTGCCCCCAGACTCTGGAGATCCGCTCCACTTCCTGGTGCGGTGGACCACATGTCCACCCACTCCCCTCCGGGGGGACGGGGATGTTGTTTCGCGCCACCCGGGGGGATCCCGGCCGATCATTCGTCAGCCAGCCAATCAGCTGGCTGGGGGCCATGGCTGGGGCCGGCTTAAACCGAGGCACGAGCCAAGAGACTTCCTTTCGGCTCGCGTTCTCAATCTCCCACCCTCCCTCCCTCCCTTTTTGCAGGTTTGTTCTTTAATGGCCTTGCTATGGACTTCGGCTGGTCGCCATTGAGGGACCTGGTAGGAATTTTTCCTCTTGGCAGATTGGCTTGGTGGATGGGGGAGGGGAGGCCTGGCCATCGCCTGCCCCTCCATGCTTAAGTGTAATCCGTTAAAGGAATCCGGGGGTGTGGATCTTGTCCGAACCCTGGGGCAGGGCTAGGGCCATGCCATGACACTTCTGGGAACCCAGGGGGGAGCTCGAGTTGGTTTGCATCGACGGAACTCCCCCTACCGGTGGTTTACCCTACCAGACTTCCTGCGCAATGGGCAGGAGTCAGATATAGCCTGGTCTACTCAATGCCTAAGCCAATACCACTCACATTCTGTAACCAATAAAGTTGTGGCCTAAATTTGCCCAATAACATTAACCTTTTCTGCCAGTATATGTTTCGATTACTGCAGGTGGACTTGGCTTTCCTTGTTGTTTTAATATTTTTACTTTTCTTCACTTTTACCTTTGAGCTATGTCTTTGCAATTTCTTGTTTATTACTGGTTCATTCATCCCCACTGGCTCAGCTATTTTATGTTCTTGATGCGTGTCATTTAATTTTATCTCTTTTGATTGAGGTGTAAAGTTTTCTGTTAGAGTCAGCAGTAGCCCATTTGTTATTGCTAGGTAATTTTTTATGTTGGCCACATCAGTACTTATTACAAGGAAATGATCCAAAGGGAAGCCAACACTCGATTCTGTTTGAGAGTATTTGGAAATAGGTATCTCTGTGAGTTCTTCCGTGGGATCCTTAGTAATAGAAGTATTTCCCTCCTGAAATTCCTCAGCCAAAGCTAGTTCTTGCGCTAGGCTACATGGGGGATTAATATTTCCAGTGTCTTGGTAAATCTCTTTAGAGTAAGATGACCAATCAAGCACAGTAAGAGAGGGGGATAACTTCATCAGGAATTAACTCTTTTTGTGTGCTCTTGCACTCCTCCATCTTAGGGAAGTAATTTATGATTTTACTTTGTCTTTTAACTTTATATCATGTGTCCTAGTATTTTTATTCTTCCCTGAGGGGGTGGTTACAGGGTCTCGACACACAACTTCTGGAGCCTGGGTTGCTGGCTAGTTCTTGCTTCTCTTTCAGCTGTGTCTCTGAAACTCCTTTACTTCTTCCCATAGTACTCAATGGAAACCACACACTTCTAATGGTAGGGGAAAATATATATAGTTCATCGTACTGATCTGTAATGTGAGTTTCTTATATTTTTAGCTTCCTGCCACAGTGGGGTGAATCCAAGTATTAAAGAAGAAACTTGTGTATTATTAGCACTGCACATGGAATGCATATTACCATATAACCACTTGCTTTTTATTATTTACAGATGACTCCCAAGTGCTTATTCTGCAAATATTCTCATAGAATGGCTCGAAATTAGAGCTGCATATTAAGTAAGATTAGTTTCAGGTCAAAAGACTGTAGGAATCAGAATAAACTGAAAGAATACTTTTAAGTTGCAGATAACTCACTACCAGAATCTTCTGTATAGCTGGTCCTCAGCCAAGATACAGTAATGTGTCAACATTTAGACTGGAGAGTCTCTGAATAAAGAGGTATAATCACTATGTCTTATTGCATTTTGATCTATGATCTACAACTCAGCAATAGACCTGTTCTGCGTGACTTAACTTAGCGACCTGATAAGTGTAATAGCTTGAAATTAGGCTGGAAATGTCTGTCTTCTTTCTTGTAGATAGATGTGTTCACACTGTGAAATCGCTTTAAATGGCATCCTTTTTTTGACAGTATCAGCTGAAAAGGCCATGTGCAGGCTAATAACAGAGCTTCAATTGTTGCCTCAGTTAGTAGAAATCTCCTTTAAAAGGAAGTACATGTACTCAATCTTACCCTGTAAAGCAGAGTTGCCACCACAACATTTCACCTAAAATGAACCTCAGGACAAATTTGACCGAGGAGGTGGGGGGTGGAGTAGTCTACTTCTGAAGGATGTTAAGAGAAGCTAGAAGACTAGTGATGAGACGAGTGAAATCCTTCAGGATGGTGTCTCACAACCCAAAGGCTATTTTCTCAGAATAGTTGAGTAACAGAGGTGAGATACAGTGGCACGAAACTGAGCCTTTCGTGTCATTGGCTTAGTTCTGTGGAATGCTTCTCCAATTGAGTTTCAGCAGAAGCCTTCTGTTTTAAGCTTTAAACATTTGCTGAAAACTTGTCTATGTTGCCAAGCTTATGCAGGCTATTAAGAAAAATGTCTTTCCGTAATGCTTGATGACCTCAAATTTTATATTTTTATGCAGTTTTTGTTGTGTGGTTGGTGGCATCAGTTGCAAAATTGCTCCCAGGCACCGTTCAATGAGTTGGTGAAAGTGCTACCTTTTTCTGAGTCAGACTATTGGTCCACCCAGCTCAATATTTTCCTACACTGTTAAAGCTATGGTTTTCCCAGTAGTGATGTATGGAAGTGAGAGCTGGACCATAAAGAAGGCTGATTGCCGAAGAATTGATGCTTTGAATTATGGTGCTGGAGGAGACTCTTGAGAGTCCCATGGACTGCAAGAAGATCAAACCTATCAATTCTGAAGGAAATCAGCCCTGAGTGCTCACTGGAAGGACAGATCGTGAAGCTGAGGCTCCAATACTTTGGCCACCTCATGAGAAGAGAAGACTCCCTGGAAAAGACCCTGATGTTGGGAAAGATGGAGGGCACTAGGAGAAGGGGACGACAGAGGATGAGATGGTTGGACAGTGTTCTCGAAGCTACGAACATGAGTTTGACCAAACTGCGGGAGGCAGTGGAAGACAGGAGTGCCTGGCGTGCTATGGTCCGTGGGGTCACGAAGAGTCGGACACGACTAAACGACTAAACAACAACAAACTGGCAGTGATACTCTTGGGTTTCAGACAGAAGGTGCCAGGAATTGGAGCTCAGACCTTCTGCAAGAAACACAGGAACTCTTAACACTGAGCAATGGCCCTGCCCCAAGTTTTCAGAGGTTTCTAAAACTCCTGAACCAAAGTAATTTAACTGCTGACCACCTATCCACACTGGTGCTGTAAACACTGATGTTTGAAAATTACTTTCATGAATTGAAAGTGTGCTTGAACTTTCCTGGGGATACAAGACTTGATCACATAAATTGGTTAATAAGTAGGCTGGTACTGTTTCAATTTTCAAAACATCAGCAACCAATTTCAATTCAAGAATACTGTTTTGGTGTGCATGAAGGCACAGTATGAAGTAAGAGAACAGAAAATCTCACTACTCCCAAGGTGAAATAGGTTTGTATGTGAGATAACTCTGCAAGATTGTATTGCAAATTGACCAGGCAATTTATACAAATAGTCCATACACAGATACTCTTGGAGAAAGGGTGTCAAGGAAGGGCATCTTCTAGACTGATGCACAGCCTAAGACGATAGGGAAAACGAAATGTTTCTTAAAATGCTTCATGCATAAATAGAGGCCCTTGTTCTGTTCACCTGTAAAGATTGAAAAAGCTTCCCCATATCTTAACCAACTTCTCATGAATACCAGAATAGATTTTAGATGAATTATATAGTAAGTTCAATGGGAAGGATTCAGTTTTGCTACATACAATCTGACGCCCCAGAGCTCAAAATCACCATGGCAATACTGTACATGCGCCTCATATAAATGAGTGTTTTCAGTCTCTTTCTTTTGTAGTCAGCTTTTCTTCTTTCCTACTAATTTTTCCTCCAGCTGTAGAAAACTATAGTGCAATGTGTTATTTGGCGCTTCTGCATTTGTTTGTAATCTACATGTGTATGTTTGTACTTCCGCCTTCTGTGTGGTGGGCTCTTTCTTGGACAGCATGGGAAAGAATCCCATGAAATAGTCTTGGACCACATATTCCTCCCTCCCACCCTACTGGAAAGTCTCACTGCAACAACCTCCTGGGAATGGAGGCAGCAACTAACACAGCATGTCTCAGATTGTGGGGTGGGGTGGGAATCCCTCAGCAAAGCAGCCTCTTGTGCTACACCTGCTCCCCACATCAGAAACAGGTTCCAGGACCTATTTCTTTCTGTGTAAGGATTATGGTAGCTGGATGGTGGCAGCTATTTATATATTTTAGGACACATGTGGGGAACCTGTGACCAGTCAGCATGGTGAATGGTCAGGGGATGATGGGAGTCATAGCCGCCAAGTCTCCCGTATTCCCCGGGAAATCCCCGTTTTTCCAGCTGTTCCTAGCTGAAAAACGGATTTTTTTTGTTTTTTCCCAGTTTATTCTGGTGCGGCGGCCATTTTGGAACTGTGCAAAGCAGCATCAAAAGTCACTTCTGAGCATGCTCTGCCCAGTTCCAAAATGGCGGCAGCGCTACTTCCGGTCTGCTACTTCCGCCCGGTCCCTTATTTCTCTGACAGCAACTTGGCAGGTATGATGGGAGTTGTTGTTCAGCATATCTGGAACACCACATGTTCCCCCAACCCCGCCTTAGTTGCAAATGAATCAAGAAATAATGGTTACACGGATAATATTACACCAAGAAAGAAGCACTGCTTCAGGCAAAGGTGCCAAGTCCCTAGGCACCCACAAATCTTGGTGTCGGGCCATACACGCTGCCTGGCACCCACTGCCCCAGACACCCAATGTTGCAGGGTCCAAGCTGGCACTCCTGGCTTCAGGTGAGGGGTGTGGCTTGAGGGAGGGTCCCAGTAAGCAGGCAGATGTTTGTTGCCCCAGGTCTAAGTGTCCCCACACCACCTTACATGCTTATCATCCAAACTGAAGAATGTGGAATTTATTAGAACTTACTTCCAAGTATGCATGTTTAGCACAGAAAGACACAGCATGTGCATTTCTTAAGCTTGTGTTTGTAGATGCACATTTTTTTTTAAAAAAAAAATCCAAGCTAGCATCTGAAACAGGAAGGATTGCCAAGTCCGTAAAGATGTGTGTTTGACTTCTGTGGAGGTTTGTTTTAAGATTAGGATGTTAACCAAGTGGGGTGGCCATACGTCCAGAATTTCCCAGACATACCTGAAATACTGCAGTGTCCGGGCGGAGATAGGCAACATGTCCAGGAAAATTCGAATGTATGGCAAGCCATGTTGGCAGTGTTGTTTTTGTTGATTTCCTTTAAAAATAGCTCTTTTTCACTTTTTGAAATATGGCGACCCTACCAAAGGAGTTGAACACTCCTAGGATGATTGTAACATTGTAGAATATAAAATAGAGAGCATCTTACATTGTCTCATTATACCGTATGAATACACCATCAGATTGGGGATTGCTTCTCTCCTTTTTGCTCTCTTTTTGCTTTGCCTAATATGCAGGCCAATTATAATTCCAAGAACTTTTAAAACCAACATGTATATGCTTGTTTTGTTCTCCTGATTTTCCAGCTGATCAGCCCTACAACAGGTTTTTGTTTAGCAATTTTATACATTCTGTGCAAATATAATAGAAAGTCCTCCTTTCAGTTAGGAGCGGAGGAAAATAATATTTTAAAAACATGGCAATCTAATAATAATAGTTATTATTTCTTAAGTTCTTAAAAGAAAACAAGGTGTTATATATATATATATATATATATATATATATATATATATATATATATATAAACACAAAATTAAGAATGACAAACCATTACAGTCTAACTGTACACATGAACAAAAAGGAAGAAGAGCAGGAAATTGAAAGACAATGAAGCAGGATATACATTGCATACCTCAGAAGGCATACCTCAGGGCAGGGGGTTCTTCCAGGACAGGGTGGGTTTATTCCTTTATGCCCCAGTTGCAATCAGGATGGGGGGGGGCAGGAATCATCAGGTAACTATGAAAAATGCTCCAGTTGTCTTGGCTTTGGTATGGAAGACAGTTCTCTGGTTTTCTTGACACACTAAGCCACATATTCTCTTGGAAAGGGTGAGCTCATAGTTGCTTGCAGCCACTCTGCTTCTCCCTGGACCTCTTTGCCACACTGTCATGCTAAACTAAACCAAGGTTTGACTCTGCCTGTTATCTCAACTGGGACTTGGGATTAAGCCCCCTTCTCACTAACTGCAACCTCTGACCAAGAAGAAACCTTGGCTGGAGCTCCTGGCTAGTGAATGTAGAGCTTTACAGCGAGGCCCAGTTGGGGAGCTGGCTTAGCTTGGCACGGCAGCCAAACAGAGCAAGGAGGAGCAAAAGTGTCTGCAAGTGTGCTTGAATCCTGACAAGACAGAAGTACTGTTTTGGGGGGAGGGGAGGCAGGCAGGTGTGGAGGACTCCCTGGTCCTGAATGGGGTAACTGTGCCCCTGAAGAACCAAGTGCGCAGCCTGGGAGTCATTTTGGACTCGAAGCTGTCCATGGAGGTGCAAGTCAATTCTGTGTCCAGGGCAGCTGTTTATCAGCTCCATCTGGTACGCAGGCTTGAGACCCTATCTGCCCATGGACTGTCTTGCCAGAGTGGTGCATGCTGTAGTTATCTCTCGCTTGGATTACTGCAATGCGCTCTATGTGGGGCTACCTTTGAAGGTAACCTGGAAACTACAACTAACCCAGAATGCGGCAGCTAGACTGGTGACTGCGAGCAGCTGCCAAGACCACACAACACTGGTCTTGAAAGACCTGCATTGGCTCCCAATCCGTTTCCGAACACAATTCAAAGTGTTGGTGCTGATCTTCAAAGCCCTAAACGGCATTGGCCCAGTATACCTGAAGGAGTGCCTCTACCCCCATTGTTCTGCCCGGACACTGAGGTCCAGCGCCAAGGGCCTTCTGGCAGTTCCCTCACTGCGAGAAGCCAAGTTGCAGGGAACCAGGCAGAGGGCCTTCTCACTAGTGGCACCCGCCCTGCAGAACGCGCTCCCACCAATGTCAAAGAGAAAAACAACTACCAGACTTTTAGAAGACATATGAAGGTATCCCTGTTTAGGGAAGCTTTTAATGTTCAACAGACTATTGTATTTTAATATTCTGTTGGAAGTTGCCCATAGTGGCTGGGGAAACCCAGCCAGATGGGCAGGGTATAAATAAATTATTATTATTATTATCATCCTCATCCTCATTATTATTATGTCATCATGTGAATCGGGTCAGTATGCCAATGTTTAAAATATATTTTACACCTTTTACAGATAATATATATGGTACATTATAGCTCAGTTGGTTAGAGCATGGTGCTGATAATGCCAAGGCTGAAGGTTCGATCCCCTTGTGCATTGCAGTGGGTTGGACTAGATGATGTTCAACATCCCTTCCAACTCTACAATTCTATGATTCAATATTTCCTCTATGTTCTAAGTACTTCTCTCAGAAACATTATGGCATTTCTCTAAAGTGGGCCTATAGCTACAGTATATGGGAGGGAAGGTTTGCTAATACTTGAGTGAGTTCATGACTCAGATTAGATCTGAACTGAGGACTTCCTAGCTCACTGTCACAATCTTAACATGATACACCAGCAGCCTGCAACAGTTTTTCAAAACAATTAGCTGAGATAACAACACAAATTTTGTAGACTTAAATGCATGGAAACCTTTGGAGCAATGGTTCCAAGCTCACAAGCAAAGAGACGGAAGCTTCAACTCCGTGTGGTTTTAATGGGTCAGGCCATGCACTGCTCAGAGCAGACTGCTCAAGCTCTCTGGCCTTTTAAATAAAGAGTTCAACTGCTCAATTTAGGTGCAAATATAGGTCAAAGGGGGTTATTAAAACAAGACGAATCACAGAATTGTAGATACCGGTAATCGTCATAATCAAAGCATATTATTTTGAATAAGGCATGCATATTAATGCTTTTTTCCCCAACCAGGCTCTTGTTGGCATCAAAGGCACAGCAGCCATTTGGTGGCACTCAGGGTCACAGAAGCCTTTATATGGCCTCACTTGCTTGCAGAATTCTTAATCTCCAGCTGGCCATTTCAGACTGCAAATTCCCCAGCATTTAATAGCTCTGCAGCTCCTTGTGAAGCTGAAAGCTTCAGCTCCTTGTACTGTAGTCTGCTTTCTATATGCTCCATATAGCATCACTGGCAGCCTTAGCAGCATACAGTCTCTATTAGCATTCTGCAATGCCAACAGCTTTGTGAAAATGCAGGTTGTCCCTGCAGCTTCTTTCTCTCTCTTTTTTCTTAGCCAGACCCAGGTTTATTAACCTAGATTCATCTCACTTTGGTTGCCCTCATCTTCTCTTGCTCACGGCCCTTGACCAATCTATCAGTGCTCCTCTGCTCTGGATTTTCTTAATGTCTTGATTGTCTTCTGTCAAGAGAAGCAGGCAAAAGCTAACCTATCAGGGTCTGGCAACTGGGTATGGTCTATGTTGGTGTTACGGTCTTCGTCATATTTTAGTGGGGATTCCTTTTGAACGTGAGCTCCTAAAATAGTGGGACCCCTTCTCAGGAAATGTGAATGTCGCTGTGAAAAGAGGGGGTAACAGGATTTATGGGCCAAGTTCACTTATGAAACTTGAGCCCTTCACCATACCCAGAAAAAAGGACACATATCCACATATGCTAATTTATTATGTATAGATGGGCTCAAGGCAGCCTACAGATAAAAACAAGTATCACTAAAAAAAGGTAGAAAAATCATTTAAAACAATTATATTTAAAAATATGTGTTGTTGTTGTTTGTTTAGTCGTTTAGTCGTGTCCAACTCTTCGTGACCCCATGGACCATAGCACGCCAGGCACTCCTGTCTTCCACTGCCTCCCGCAGTTTGGTCAAACTCATGTTCGTAGCTTCAAGAACACTGTCCAACCATCTCGTCCTCTGTCGTCCCCTTCTCCTAGTGCCCTCAATCTTTCCCAACATCAGGGTTTTTTCCAGGGAGTCTTCTCTTCTCGTGAGGTGGCCAAAGTATTGGAGCCTCAGCTTCAAGATCTGTCCTTCCAGTGAGCACTCAGGGCTGATTTCCTTCAGAATGGATAGGTTTGATCTTCCTGCAGTCCATGGGACTCTCAAGAGTCTCCTCCAGCACCATAATTCACCATTATACCGGTATATAAAAATCAATTTAAAACATACAAATTAGAATAAAAACAGTGTGACACCCACCCTTTCATTAAAAGCACTCAGTTCCCAAAAACCTGTTGGAACAAGAAGGCCATCCCCTGCCAGCGGAGTTTTTACCGATGGGCACTTTGAAATTCTTAAAATTGCATAAGTCAATATATTCCATAGTTTGCATTAACTGCTGATCTGTCATCCTGAACTGTCATATCTCCATTGGCTTTTAGATCTTACTTTTGCAGGAGGGAGGCTATTGGTAATAGACGCCGGTTCTTTTGCTCAAGCCTGAGAGAGTGTTAGACTTGATAGCGTAACTGGCCCAAGCCATTTCACTGCATGAGGCACAGGGCCTTCAAGCCCAACCCAGTTCCAGATGTAGAAGCAACTGGATCCTCCGCCAATCTTGAGGACGTCAGACTCACTTATGGGGCACACACAATTACCGTATATCCTCCAGTAAAATGAAATGGCCATGGGGTGAAGCTGCTGCTCCCCTGAGCCCCCAAGACCTGCTCCATTGTTCTGCCTAATGGTAGGATGAGCCCTGACTATTAGCTGTGATGGGAATCGCTATGTTCAGGGGAAGTCTATCTGTGAATAACAGGTGCTGTGCAGAAAGAAAAGGAGAAAGCCGTCATGTTCAATCCCTGCTTCTAAGTGCCTGCAGGCATCTGTGTCACCATTGCTGAGAACAGAATGCTGTTTCTTTGAAAGTGATTCTTCTTGTTTAGAAGAATTGAGAGTGAAAAATACTCATTTCCTAAAGTGTAGGTTTCTCTCCCCCCCCCCCTAAGCTTTTCCAAGAACTGCAAGTAACTTAATTGAATTCAGCTGACAGATTTATAAGTGAAGCAGCTGCAGTGTATGTGTCTTTCAGCACCCTGAAAAATATCCTTATTGCTTCAACCATTAACCCTATTACATGTGCCAGATACATTTAGGCTCTTTGGAGATCATCCACACTTGAAGGAGGCCGGACAGTTTCAGTGTCTTTTTATGTCAGAGCTGACAGCTCCTGCTGGGTGCAAATTGCTCTGAAACACAAAAAAAAAATACAACAGGATCAATGAAGATTTAACACATGATTGAACAGAGCCTTGAGATGTTTGGAATGTTCTGTACACGCTGCCTTGCTTCATACAATAGATGTCCCAGCAGCCAGTAAAAACGATTTGCCTTTGTTTTCAGGTGCTTCCCGAAAGTTTTAAAAAAATATAGCAATGTCCCCTGAGTTTCTGTGTTTTACCCAGTGGCAAACAGTGCCACTTGGCTGCCCAGGGCAGCCAACGCAGAGGTGCCCCCTGGGGGCGGGGCGTCGCTCCGCAGCGCGCATGTGTCGCGATGCATGCATCATGATGGCACGACGCACGCGTCAGGATGAACAGCACATGTACATTCTGTCCATGCTGGCACTGCTGCTCCCGTGGCAACCTTACGATCCGCAGAGCAAGCGGCAGCCTTACGAGTTGCCGCTCGTAAGGTTGCCGCGGGAGCAGCAGCTCACACACAGCACTCACACAGCAGCCTGTTACTCCATGAGTGTGCACGTGCCGGAATGCTGCACATGCGCAGTCAGTACACGCTGCTGCTGGCGCATGGCGGCCACACGGGCCGCTGCTTGCACACGGCACGGACCGCGTATGTCCTTATGCTGTGCGTGGCAGAGGTGAGGGGCTGGGAGGGGCGCCCCGAGTGGAGCCCCCCCCTGAGTGGAGCCAGGGGCGGGCCGCCGCCCCCTTGCTACGCTCCTGGTTTTACCATTGCCACCAAATCCCTGTCAGCTACTACTGCTCCATGGCGTGGTCTCCTGTAGGTTTCACCCAGTACCCTCTCCTCCTTGAACTAATAAAAATATTAGAGCATCTGAAGGTAGTGTTGAGCACTGCATTTAATTCATGAAATACATTTCTCTTAGGGAGATACTGAAATCTTATGCCAGGTGGCACCAAAGGATACACCTTCCATAGGAGTAGGAGGTAAATGTCTCTAAATCAGGCATCCCCAAACTGCGGCCCTAGAGATGTTTTGGCCTACAACTCCCATGATCCTTAGCTAACAGGACCAGTGGCCGGGGAAGATGGGAATTGTAGTCCAAAACGTCTGGAGGGCCGAAGTTTGGGGATGCCTGCTCTAAATCCTTATCCAGAAGTTTCTGAACTACAACTCCCATCAACCCTGACCATTGTCATGCTGGCTGGAATCAATGAGCTTAATTCTGATTGGCTCAAATTAGGTTCTGTAAAACTGGCTAACACCATAGTGCATGAGCCAGTAGCCTCAAGGTTGGATTTCCGCAATGTGTCCTACTTGGGATTAACATTGAGGTTGGTTTGGACACGGAGGCTGCATCTGGCACAAAATGTGGCTGCTAGGATGTCTTTGTGTAGCAAAATTAAGTTTGAGGCTGAAGGAAATCTCCACGCAGCTGTGAGAAAACAAAGGGTGTTTATTGCTAGCAATAAAGGCTCAGTGGGATCGCTCTCCAAAAGCAGAGCAAGCCCAAAAGGGTGAGGCCTGCTTAATATACATAGCTGTTATCTGTTAAAACAATACATATGCATGAACTTCCTCCAATCTAAAGTTACAACACAATACTAATTATACCATGTATGGTCTTTCCTTCGTTACATATTCATTAGGCAAGGAAACAAAGGACTCTCTAAGCAGTCCCCACCCCCCTGGTCTCTTTGCATTCCTTTCTACCTGAGGGGGTTGGCACATTTGAGCACAGCACTTCTCACTGTCAAATGTAGACACTTAGGAATGTTGTTTACAACCTTGAGACTAAAGCTGCTCTTAGCACAAGGTAAGGCACTATAAAGAAACAATAGACACAAGGCCTCTAGCCTGGCTAGTTAGCTGAGCTTATAGATCTCTTATGTGCATCATTTGGGATCTGGGATCTATGCAGGCTTCCAATCTACTATTGGGCAAAGTTCAAGGTTTTGGGAGTAACATATAAGACCCTATGCAGCTTACGACCAGGTTCCTTGCATACCCAATAGCTTGCTGTGTTTTGCCAGAGAGTCTCTCTTTGAAGTCTCCTAAAATAGAGCATTTGGAGCAGGGTTTTCAGCGTAGCTGCTCCTGATTTGAGGAATAGCATCCATGTTGAGCTATGACAGGCACCTACTGTTTGCTGTTTCCCCAAACAACTGCTTCCTGGCCCAGTGATCCACAAGAAGGGTTACTTCTCCCAGACATGCCAGTGTTGTATGACTTGGATCCTAACTTTTCTTCCATGAATGGAGAACAGTTCTCATTCATAGAACAGGGTTTTCCTGCCTCCCGCTTCCCTGTGCAGCTCCCTGTAAATCTTTTCCCGGAGGTTGAGGTAACCCTTGAGAATGACATGTGTGTGAGGAGGCTTGCAAGAATGAGGAAGCAACTCAAGAGGCAAGCCCCATGTGGCTTTGGGGGAGAATCTCCAATCTCCTCTCCAATCTGAAGTAATTCTGCATGTGCTGCCCAGATTGTGCTGCTTGTGAAATGTAGCCTCTTAGTCTACAGCAGGCATCCCCAAACTTTGGCCCTCCAGATGTTTTGGCCTACAACTCCCATGATCCCTAGCTAACAGGACCAGTGGTCGGGGAAGATGGGAATTGTAGTCCAAAACATCTGGAGGGCCAAAGTCTGGGGGTGCCTGGTCTACAGCACCCAAAAAGCTGTATTGATTATCATGGCATTACAAGGCCAAGGGCAGGAATCTGATAGTACAGCTTTTGTGCATCTTTTTTGCTTGCCTCTCTTTGTTAGAAATGTAACCCCGAGATGCTGAAGCTACCTCCCACTTAGCATAACATTCTTTTCAAAGTAGCTGTGGAATAAAATGTGTTGATAAGTGTTGTTTGCTCCAGCGCCGTGCAGCTGAAAAGCAAAGGAGAATGCAGAATACCACAAATAAAAGATGTCATATATGTATCTTCTTAGTACACAATGTACTTTGGATGCCACTATTAACTAAAAGCCCAGTCAGGCTGCCAGTAATGTCAAGTGCAATTTAACTGCAGGGTATTGGCCTTATGTCCAATGTTTTCTCTCTTTCCCAGATGGGCGGCGGGAGGGAATCAATATAGAGATTCTTGTAGATGATAGTCGTTCAGCAAGTGTTACCAGCAACAAATCCAGTTGTTCATGGTCCCAAGGCCATAAAAGATTTTTCAGTGTGAGCTGGGCCTGGAAACAATCAAGGATAGGTGGCATTGCAGAAACTGAGGAAAATGGAAGCTGCACATGTAATAATCTGCAGAATTTGGTTATGATTTGGAAATCACACACAGGGCAAAGAGCTGTGTGTTCCATTTCACAGGCATGCTGGGGATTCTCCACCCCTCTCCCTACTGTAGTCCCTCAGGGGACAAGACAGGGTAAGAGGAGGCCAATTCTGATTCTTAATTTGCAGCATCATTACAAATGTAGGCAGCTAAAAAACAAACAGAGATCCGTATAATTAAAGCTATGGTTTTCCCAGTAGTGGTGTATGGAAGTTACAGCTGGACCACAAAGAAGGCTGATCGCTGGAGAATTGGTGCTTTTGAATTATGGTGCTGGAGGAGACTATTGAGAATCCCATGGACTGCAAGAAGATCAAACCTATCCATTCTTAAGGAAATCAACCCCGAGTGCTCACTAGAAGGACAGATCCTGAAGCTGAGGCTCCAATACTTTGGCCACCTCATGAGAAGAGAAGAATCCTTGGAAAAGACCCTGATGTTGGGAAAGATTGAGGGCACTAGAAGAAGGGGACGACAGAGGACGAGATGGTTGGACAGTATTATAGAAGTAACTGACATGAATTTGACGCAACTCCGGGAGGCAGAGGAAGACAGAAGTTCCTGGCGTGCTCTAGTCCATGGGGTCATGAAGAGTCAGACACGACTAATAGAATAAACAACAACAACAACAAGGCGGGCATCCAGCCTGCTGGTTTTCTTTCACTTCTAAGATTAGGGAGCAAAGAGGGTTGTCCAACTACAGTGAAACCTCAGTTTACGAACACCTCAGTTTACGAATTTTCGGTTTGCGAACGCCGCGGACCCATCTGGAACGGATTAATTCCCTTTCCATTACTTTCAATGGGAAAGTTCACTTCAGTTTATGAACGCTTCAGTTTA
Source organism: Zootoca vivipara (assembly GCF_963506605.1). Taxonomy (NCBI): domain Eukaryota; kingdom Metazoa; phylum Chordata; class Lepidosauria; order Squamata; family Lacertidae; genus Zootoca; species Zootoca vivipara. The sequence goes on from NC_083285.1 coordinate 5,299,758, forward strand.
AGTACTCCGCGGACCGTCTGGAACAGATTAATCCACTTTCCATTACTTTCAATGGGAAAGTTCACTTCAGTTTATGAACGCTTCAGTTTATGAACATACTTCCGGAACCAATTGTATTCATAAACCGAGGTACCACTGTACTGTCAGTATGCTACCAAATTTAAAGGCAGCCGTGGAACATACTTTCAAGTGATTCGTTCCTACCCCACCCATATCAAAAGGATAGAGAGCCAGCATGAAGTATTCAGCTTTGCCCCAACTTCAAACCTGATCTCAGAGGAGGAGCAATGGGAGTGGAAGCGCCCCCCTTTCCACCAAGCAAACACCTCAACTTGCCCTCTGTCTCTGGTAGCCCCATTGGTCAGGTTCCTCCTCTTTGTCAACTGAGGCCCAGCCTGAACCCCATAGACCTCAGTAACAATCATTCTGAACCAAGCTAGCCCCTGTCTGAATAGCAGTTTTCCCATATCCCATTTTCAAATTTCAGTGAGTGGCTTTGGGTGTGGTCCTATTTTTGTTTATGTTGTGCGTTGGTTCATTTCATTCTTGTTTCTCTCTCCTTCATGCTCCTTTCCTAGTTTATTTATCACACTGTCAACAAATTTAAGTGCCCTTTCTCTTCATTTCAAGTATGTCAATATTTCTTGCCTCATTTCTCAAAAGCAGCACGTTAATACACACTCAATGCACATTTTTATAGTAGCACACTTTTTCACCTCATATTTCACTGCATTCACTGTGAATGATGTCTCTTCTCCAGGCAAAGGAACCATTTCTCTCTCTATTGTGTTTTATTGTTGAACATGGAATTTAAGGTGTTAGCTTATTTAAGTCAGCACTGTTTCCAGAAGAAGGGGGTGGGGGACATGCGCATGCTATATTTTTGTTTTATTATTGTTATTTATTAAATTTGTATATCACCCTATGCCCATAGATCTCAGGGCAGTTCGCAATAAAAATCCAGAAAATACATAATAAAAACAAAAATGAAGACAACCCAATAATCCCCCCTCCTCTAACATATTTTAAAAGGGCATCAGATATCAATCAGACAAAGGCTTGGTTAAAGAGGAATGTTTTTGCCTCTCTGGTTATGAACTTAATTCATTCTGGAGGTCCGTTCTTAAGCTGAAACCGTTCTTATCCTGAGGCACGCTTTCGCTAATGGGGCCTCCCACTGCGTCCTGGAGCAGCTACTTCTGGGTTAGTGGAGCTCGTAACCAGAAGTGTTAGTAACCAGAGGTACCACTATATAATGAAGGCGCCAGGCAAACCTCCCTGGGTAGAGCATTCCACAAACAGGGAGCCACTGCAGAAAAGACCCATTTTCATGTTGTCGCCATGCGGACCACTTGTGGTGGAGGCACACTAAAAAGGGCCTCAGAAGATTATCTCAGGCCTACATTTATCAAGGTACTTGGAAGTACTCCTTCAAATTAGTGAGTCTTCTAAGTTGGTGCTGTTGTTGTTTATTCAATTTATATACAGTGGTACCTCAGTTTAAGTACACAATTGGTTCCGGAAATCTGTACTTAACCTGAAACGTACTTAACCTGAAGCGAACTTTCCCACTGAAAGTAATGGAAATTGGATTAATCCATTCCAGACTGTCCGTGGAGTACTCAACCTGAAGCGTACTTAACCTGAAGTATGAATGTAATTGGTTCTGGAAGTCTGTACTTAACCTGAAGCGTACTTAACCTGAAGCGAACTTTCCCATTAAAAGTAATGGAAAGTGGATTAATCCGTTCCAGATGGGTCCGCGGAGTACTTAAACTGAAAGTACTCAAACCAAAGCGTACTTAAACCGAGGTATGACTGTACTGCCCTTTATCAGAAGATCCCAGGGTGGTGTAGAACATTAAAAACACATTGCAGAACATCAATGATAAAAACACAGAAAAAGATATAAAAAGGCTAAGGAAATTGCTATTTTATTATTTCAAAATTAATGGTGATAAAATAATAGCTTGGGTCATGTTCATTCAAATTGTTACACTTACAGGGATATGTTTTTCTTTAAAAGCACCATTTGGAGGTAAATTGAGGTATAGGAGGTATTTGCTCTTAATTGAAGAGAATCATATGCTAGTACACCCATTCATGAGTATACATTTTCAGCTTTATATGAAGATGGAAAAGGTGAGCTAATAACCTAAACATGCACTAAGCAGACATGAGCCTAGTTATGACTTACCATTAACTGGCCTGATTCACACTTAATGCTCAAGAGAGAGAGAGAGAAAGAAAGAAAGAAAGAAAGAAAGAAAGAAAGAAAGAAAGAAAGAAAGAAAGAAAGAAAGAAAGAAAGAAAGAAAGAAAAGAGTACTGGCTGAGAAGAAGACAAGAAGAAGAGTTTGGATTTGATATCCCGCTTTATCACTACCCGAAGTAGTTTCAAAGCGGCTAACATTCTCCTTTCCCTTCCTCTCCCACAACAAACACTCTGTGAAGTGAGTGGGGCTGAGAGACTTCAGAGAAGTGTGACCACTCTTAACCACTACGCCACACTGGCTGAATGTCCATGTAAACCTCTTGAATGAATAGTATATTTACTTTTTTTATAAAAAAAAGACTGTGATATTCATCCTAACTAGAAATGTCTGAATTTGCAAAAAATAAAAATAAATGAAATCTTAACAGAAGCCTTTGAGGCTTACAATGAGAATCATTTCTCACCTTTTGCAGCCTGTGAATTGGATTTGAAACAGAGCCCTGAGACTAAAATTGGGAGTTTTTCTGAGCCACTGAACTACATCTGATTGTTGATGATTAGAACCTAATTGATCCAAAACTGGGTTAGCCAAATGACATCTCACGGATATAGCTGCAACCATGTTTCTGATAAGCTGCTTGTGAGGTAAATGGTGTTGAGGTAATTGAGGAAGCTCCTGGCTGGTTCCTCAACTATATTTTTTTGAAGGGAATGTGAGGAACCTAAGAGAGGGGAGCAGTTTTACCTAAATAACTTCAACTGTCATTATCTACGTTAAAGCACATGAGTTGCAGTCCTTTACTAAACAGCTTAAGCTAAAGTGGCTCAATTCGAGTCAAAGTGCTTCAGCTGCAGGAGTCAGCAAACTTTTTCTGCAAGGGGCTGGTCCACTGTGCCTCAGACCTTGTGGAGGGCCGGACAATATTTTGAAGGAAAAAATGAACGAATTCCTACAGGTATGCCCCACAAATAACCCAGAGATGCATTTTAAATAAATGCATTTACTCATGTAAAAACACACTGATTCCCGGACCGTCCGCGGGCCGGATTGAGAAGGCGATTGAGCCGGATCTGGCCCCCGGGCCTTAGTTTGCCTACCCATGAGCTAGAATATGCTTTTGCCCTGGTTCCTGGTTCTTTGCTTTTTGTTTTGTCCTTTCCAAAGAAGGTGACTGGGGAGACCAAGCCAAAGGACAAAGAAATCCTATGAATGCAGAGCAGCTTAGTGTCTCTCAGAAGAAGAAAATGTTGGACTTGTAATCTGCTGCCACACTGCATAACAAGATAAAACTCATGCTTTAAACAGAAATGTCTATAGGTAGTTGGGTTGGGATGAGCATAACAAATATGACACCAATACCTTTTTTATGTAGATTATTTGTTGTTTGTACAGGTGCATTGCTACATGGCAGAAGTTATATCCTGCTCTCAATGAGTAATATCCCTTTTTATTATTAGCTTGTTTTGCAAATGCTGCTTTTGCCCTTTAAACATTCTTCAGTGCTAAGAACATATTCAGCTTAACTGAATGGGTAATGCAGGCATCCCCAAACTTCGGCCCTCCAGATGTTTTGGACTACAATTCCCATCTTCCCCGACCACTGGTCCTGTTAGCTAGGGATCATGGGAGTTGTACACCAAAACATCTGGAGGGCTGCAGTTTGGGGATGCCTGTGGTAATGTATCAAACAGCCACAAGTAATCCTAGAATCCACACCCTGAGATCAGGAGCTCCCTATGTCATCAGGAGCATGCAAAGTCACAAAAGACACACTTCCTTTAGAAGTTGAGGTAAAGTACTCAACTTCTAAAGAGAGCTTTTAGTTCTGCAAGAATCAGGAGAACTCTTGACACACAAGATGTTTATAGATGTTGATCTTGACATATTTTAGTAATGAAACCATGCGATGTAATTCCATAATGCAACAGGCCCTTCATTTGCCTCATTACTGAATGCAAGCAGTCAGATGGCCAGCATATAGATAATAATAAAATAATACTTAGTAGTAGTAGTAGTAGTAGTGTAACTTATGCCTTGAGTACCTTCTAAGCTGCTTCTTACCCTACTTTTTGGACAGCGCTGGGGCCACTGTTGCCTCCCAACCTTCATTGCAGTGCAGCATGTCTCTGTTTTTCCTGTGGAGAGTAAAGAAACCTCTTTCCTGTCTGTCTCTTGCAATCTCTAATATCCAACTTTTTTGTAATGCTTTTAAAATATATTACTGAAAAGGGACCCACTTTATGAAAGGATCTTTGGGCACCTGTAAATTCAATTAAAGGAAGCTCTGTCTTTTACAGATGGTTGCTATTAGCTTCTCTGAATCACGCGCATTATACTTTCTTTTGAAATGGCAATTTGCAGATTGAATTTCTACCAAACATCACTTCTCTTCTTTTCATCTTTAACGGAGGAGTCTCAAGCCTTTAAACCCCAAGCCTCCTCTGTTGCTCTTAAATATTGAAAATCACACAATTACCCCAAAACTATGTAGAGCACATTTTAATGTTCTTCTGCAATGTAAAAAGCTGTATTCATTTCATTCCTATATACAAACATACTGTTACAAATACATACCAACATACATGTACACACATGACAATAATCTTCTATGCTTGATTTAACTCAATGAATTCACTTCACACCTCTTACTGTTAAGGTTCTTTACCCTGTGAATATTATTATTAACATCTTGAAAAGCCTTCTTGGCAAAGATAATGGAATAAAGATGTTTTATGGGTTAGGAACAGAGCTAAGAATGAGCTTCTTTGTAGATGGGTTTAATCTTCGGTCAGGACTACTCTTGAAAGTAGATTCATTGTAGGTGGAATTGGGAGTTTGCCAACTGCACAAAGATGACTCAATTAACACTTTGATTGCTAGTCTGAAAGTCATGGCGTTTGATCTAAAAACCATAAATGGAAAGCAAATCACTACTAGCATTCCACACTAACAGAACTGTTCAGTTTGTGAAGGTCCTTTATGTATGTATTACAGAAGTTCTCGTCTTTCAGTTCCACTGTTTTCATGTATTTCAGTGCAAGGTATAAAACAGTCTTTCACATGCCCTCCACATTTCAAAGGGCACTATTGGATCAAACCTGTGCTATAGGGTCATGAAAATGCCCAGCAGATCAGTTCTGGGACTGACTTGCATTGTTACCATATGAGGATACCACCTTAGCTGCCTGAAGTGGAGCAAAGCTAAGCCATACCAGTCTGCACCAGTTGCAGATTGGAACAATATAGAAGCAGGGAATTGTAGAGCTGGAAGAGACCCCGAGGGTCATCTAGTACAACCCACTGCAATGCAGGATTCTCACTTAAAGCATCCATGGCAGATAACAAGATTCCTAGCAAACAAATAAGCATAGGAAGTGACTGCTCTTAAAGAAGCCTGCTTTAGACCTTTTGGATTGGAACTGCTATTGGACAGTTACCCATGCTGCCTTTGAGGGGAAGTGGTGGAGACTAGGGCTGGGCGATATGTGGTTTTCAACATCATGATGTATCACCAGCTAAACATTGCAATATACCAATATATCATGATGTCTGAAATAAGGATGGCTGGCTTCCTTATTTCAGACAGAGGGCCTTCTCGGTAGTGGCACCCACCCTGTGGAACGCCCTCCCAGCAGATGTCAAGGCAATAAGCAACTATTTTACTTTTAGAAGACAACTGAAGGCAGCCCTGTTTAGGGAAGTTTTTAATGTTTGATGCTGTACTGTTTTTAATATTTGGTTGTAAGCCACCCAGAGTGGCTGGGGAAACCCAGCCAGATGGGCGGGGTATAAATAATAAATTGTTGTTGTTGTTGTTGTTGTTTTTTCCTGCATTGTGTTTTTTTGCCAGTTCCTGCTCTTGTGATTTGCTTCCCCCTGCATGAGGCAGGCGAGAGCTGAACTGGCAGAGTTAATAGGGGCTGCAGGAACCAAGAGAGGCATTGGCTGGCTTCACGGTTTCCCCCACATTGTGATTTTTGCATAGCACACACACGAACACACACATCATGATTCACAATATATTGTCAGGTCAAAAATTATGAAACCAATATCACAGTATGGACTTCAAACTGGTTTAGTGTGGCAGCACCAACACTTTCAGCCTATTGACTTCAGGCAGGCATCTTCACTGTATTCCTTTTGGTGCCTGCTGAAGAAATTCTTATTTAGACAAGGCTACTCAAGGGTTGTGGGAGTTTGAATTTGTTTTAGCCTATTTTATTGCAGTTTTAACCTTCTGTGTGTTTTTAATCATGGTTGCAAAATGTTTAATGATAATTTTTTTGTTTTATCTTTTTTTGCAACTGCATCGAGGTTTTATCTCCAATCAAGTGGCATATAAATATAAATACTGTAAATAAATAAATAAATGTTGTACCAAATGTTGTACCATTGGTCCAGCTAGCTGAGGACTGTGCATGCTGCATAGGGTTTCAGGCACAGGTTTTCCCCAGCTGCCTGGGACAGGATCTCATGGAGACATTTACAGTGGTACCTCTACTTACGAATTTAATGCATTCCAAACGTACATTCGTAAGTCGAAAAAAAATGTAAGTCGAATCCCATAGGAATGCATTGGGAGAAAAAAATCGTAAGTAGAAGCAACCCTATCTAAAAATTTGTGATGGTGTATCTGTATCCATTACATGCACATCACGCAATGTAGCAACAATGTAGCCCCCTCCCTTTTTCATTGTAACTCTCAGCTAGGGAAGGATTTCTAAACTTTTATGGTGTTGTCTTTTACTCTCTTACTCAGAGCCAGTATCATAAACCCCTTGGAGCTTCCTGCCTTGTAATACATGTAAAGTCAGTTTCCTTGAAAATAATGTTCACTGTTTGTGCCATCTGGGAGTTTCGAAGAACAAGACAAATGCAGAATACCTCTGTTTTATGTTCCTCTGACAGAGATGAGTAGAAGTTCTCAAGCAGTTTTATTGCTTATGGCAATATTATCCCTATATAAAGTAGCAAAGCAAGCAAGCAAAAAAAAAAAGCTCATTAAATATTGTTGAGGTTTGCTATGGCAAGGTGTATTCAAGGTCATATTAAGGTTGCATCTGATGTTTATTAAAGATTAGCAATCCAATTCTGCAGGAGCCCTCTGGCTATATTAAGGCATGATAAGCCTTGCATACATCTGGCAGTAACAAGCTGTTTCAACTGCAGAACATGCATTCACTCCAGGTACGTGTCCAGCAAAACCAAAGAGCATCATATACTGAGAAGATCTTCCTTGCAGTCCTTCTTGCTATAAATAGAACAATAAAGATGTACCTTTTCCTAAGGATTTTCTTCACTTTAATAGTTTATTTTTCTGTGCTTGGAAACGACACTGAAGGCCTCTCCGTATGATCAGTCAAAAAGCATGCTCCAACCTTATTTTAGGCTTCTTCACAGTGTGCTCTGCTTGCTTAAGGGAATCGGACTGAAGGGCCATCAGTATGCCAGTGAAACCCATGACATCTCAATCAGGACAGGCATTTCTGGTGCGGGGCTGTTGCCTGGAGGTAGTAATGGGCTAGGTGTGAGCCACTAAATTGAAACTGAATCCAGACAACATAGAGATATTGTGTGTTGCAGGCTTGCAAGTCTGAGAAATGCATAGATGACTGGTTCTAGATGGTGTTGCACTCCCCCCCCCGGGGGGGGATGACCACTACATAGCTTGGTGTTATTCATTGATCCAGCATTGCCACTTGACACTTACGTGCCATTGGTGGCAAAAAGTGCCTATTTCTAGTGATGGGCCTTTCTGGATAGCGGTAGTCTAGCTACTACGGTCTATGTCTTGCAACCACCAGATTGGACTAGTACTGTATCTCAATGTAGGACTACCCTTGAAGACTGTTTGGAGGCTTCAACCAAAGCAGAACACAAAGTGCTAATGGGCACCATTGGCCAGGCTCATATTAAAGCAGTCCTTAAATATCCACTGGTTGACAGCATGCTTCCAAATCCAATTCAGTTTGTTGGAGCTGTGCTACTGGAGCTGCCCCCTTTTTCAAGCAGTCACAACACAGAAATCATGAGGGCTGTGTATTTTATCCCACGCATTGACTGCCGTGAGTTACAGATTCAAAAGGGGGGGGGGCTCTGCATATCTCACCGTGGCATTTTATGAACCTAGCAGTGCCCCTACACAATTGCAGGAGCAGTGATGCTACCAGCTGTTTGAATCAGTTTTGATGGGGAAATTTGTGGCCTGTGCACAAACAAAAATATATGCATTATGCAAGGAACAGCTTATGCATAAACTTGAGAAGCTCTACCATATTTTCCCTTTGACATCTCACTGCTGCATAGAACCATGCCTGCTAAGAAAGGGAAACCCCCCCCCCCAAAAAAATGCATTTCATTTTCTAATAATCACTAACAGTATTCACATGAGAGACATAGCAAATGTTCAGAGGTAGCTAATACATTTGCATAAGTAAATGAGTGTGCAAGAACCAAAATCTTCACTTCCAGCAGACATTATCAAAGTGCTGTCAGTACTGACAAAGATAGTAAGACACAGACTATTTCATGTGCAAAGACCACAAAGTAAATTGTATTTGTTGCACCGAATGCAGGGCACTTGGCTGAATTCATTTGTTCAGCAACGCTACTCATATTTTAAAAACCAATACAAATGGTTGTATTTCAGTAAAACTACCGGTAGGTAAAACTTCTTCTTGCATAAACAAGAAGAATGTCTGGAGGTTGGTTGTAAACCCTCTTTTCCTACTTTTAGTTTATCATGTGCTGGCTGGGAATTGGCATATTTCCTGTCTGAAGGATTGCATCCTCTACTCCAGGGGTCAGCTGTGGGCCAGTCCACTGTCCCTCAGACCATGTGGTGGGCCAGACTATATTTTGAGGGGGGAAATGAACGAATTCCTATGGCCCACAAATAACCCAGAGATGCATTTTAAATAAAATGACACATTCTACTCATGTAAAAAAACACCAGGCAGACCCCACAAACAACCCAGAGATGCATTTTAAATAAAACGACACATTCTACTCATGTAAAAACACGCTGATTCCCAGACCGTCCATGGGCCGAATTGAGAAGGCAATTGGGCCGCATCCGGCCCACGGGCCTTAGGTTGCCTACCCCTGCTCTACTCCCACATTCTAAATGCCTTAGAAACAACTAAGAAACAAAAGGCGTATAAATTATACAGCTCTCCCATGTGGATGGCTTTCAGCTTCCCATCTGCCACGCAGAGAGCCCAGAGATTGTCATGGTGTCAGCAAATTGAGCATATAATTCAAACTAGTTGGGAGTATATCCCAAACAAACAAATTCCAAGTGTCAGGGGGAAAAGGAAGTACTTTGAGGACAAAGTAACCCCTCAGGCTTGGAAAACTGCAGTACTCCGCCTGACCTCCTAGCAACTGTGGTGGTGGTGGGGGGGGGGGTCCTGAGGAATAAGGTCATCAGCTGCAGATATCTTGCCCCCAAATGATTTGAGCCTAAACAGTAATTGGATGTTATGTTATGACCCGGGGGGGGGGGGCTTAGAGCAATGATAACATGTTCAACATACCAATATAGCTCTTGCACGCCATGTCAGCCTAGAATTCTTTATTTAGCCAAGTGGGCAGGGAAGTATTGCTGCTTGTAGATCAGAGAAGATATACAGCTATTTTTAAATGTAAAGGGGTATGCCAATTTAAGTACATCAAAGTTAGTTTAAACAGTTTAGCTTGGTTTGATTGATTTAAAGCATTTTTACTTTGTGGCTTATATGAGATCAATAACATACCATTCAAGACAGTCCCTGCCCTGAGGTTTAAGGGGAAAAGGAAGGAGGGATGACAACTCAAGCACCAGTTCTTGAAACAATGCGGAACTTATGACCTGTGGGGTCTTTTTTATTTTATCATGTCTTTCCCCCTTTTCTTCCAAGTTCTGCACTGGCTAGAAGGAGGAGGAAACAGCTGGTTGCGAAGTTCCATTCTAGATTGGCATGGGCATACGGTAGCTAGGGGGCAGCTGCCACCTAATTCAATACAAATCAATACAAATCTGCGGTTCTGCCTCCCTAACAAAAGCCTAACCCCCCCCCCCCCGTGACTCTGCCCAGGTAGATTGGGAGGTAGGGAGGCTTTAGCCCTTTGCCCCCATTGTGGGCCCAGTGTAGATCAGACCTCTCACACCTGCGGTTTCCATTTCCAGAAAAGATCCATTGAAACAAATGAACCCAAATACATGCAGACATTGTCAAAAGCTATCAAGGTCCCAGATGTAGGGATGGGAGAGAAATTTAATGACGACCTACCTATTTTGTGCTTCCCAATAAAATGCACATATGCTTTGAAATGGGCAGTTCTGTCTGTATGTATGAGCGAAAGTTTCGCCTTTGTGCTCCATTGTGTTTGTCTACTAAGGGCATTGCGTGAGGTTTCTGACCCCACCTGCTCCTGGAGTTACCACCCAGTTGTTGTAGCACTCAGGCTGAAATGCGGTTGGACTCTCAGCAGCGTGCTGCTTGCCCCTGCAATTGAGGGGGCCGAGGCAACATCATGTGCACATGCCCTGGGGCATGCTGATGTCACTCATGGACACTGCGTGATGTGCTGGCATGTCATGTGCATGCTTCACGGCTTCTGCATGTGGCATGAGCATGCCACGCGTCACGCACGAGAGAGGGAAGCGCATTGTGCGGCGTGCATGCGCAATTGCCACAGAATTTTGAGGGGGCTAGGCTCCCTCCTTGAAATTTTTTGGGGGCCCTCAGTCTCCTGCCCCCCCAAACATGGCGACCCTGATCAGCAGACAGACTGTGCTGCATGTTTATAGAGGTGTGCTTGCGCCTGCTAGGCTCTCCTTGCATATTTGTAAATAAAATAAATATAACACCGATGGGTATGTCTTGAGGGTGTGCTCTTCGAAAGGCAAATAGATCCTTATTGTGTTATCCCTGAAACTAACCAGTTGGAGAAATTGGGACAGGATAACTCTTTTCTAAAGCACATGGGTAATAATGGCCCTTTGTAATTCACTTGGGTTTTTATTGTGTTGTAGCCGACCTGGAACCACACTTGCCTTTAATTGCTGTGAGTAGCTACAGCAACATCAGGGTTATGAAGTGCTTTCACAAAAGATGCAAATTACATGTTGAGAGACAGAGAGCGAGAGAGCGAGAGAGACTTGATTTTTGAATAGCAATTGCTTTTCAGCATCAAATGTGGCAGCATTATAAATAGTACGGTGTCACTTAGTGCAGAATAATGAAGACAGACTGTTGCATTCTTTGTCAAAATTGTCACACTCATGGTGCCATCAGGTTTTTCAGCCAGCGAAGTTGAGGAATTGGCCTTATCATGGCACAGCTAGTAGACAATCCCAAGTAGTCCAAAAGTGCTTGCTGATATAATGACAGCAAATGGTTTCACTGCTCAGTTAATGGAAGAGATAGCCCCACCCCCAAAGCCATCTAAGTAGACTAGTAGTGTGATCTGAGGAAAGGGGGATTCTGATGACAAAGGTTCCATTAAACTGAATGGGGGTGAGCTGGGACTGGCAGAATATGACAAAGCTTAGGTTTTAAATTTACACACCAGTCACAGCTGCAAGTGAATTGGGGATCTGGGAAGCATTTTGTTATACATCATGTCCTCATGCTATCTTCCTCGAAAATGCTTTTGGAGCATGCATGTGATAACATGGTATCCCATAAACCAGGCATCCCCAAACTGCGGCCCTCCAGATGTTCTGGCTTACAACTCCCATGATCCCTAGCTAACAAGACCAGTGGTCGGGGAAGATGGGAATTGTAGTCCAAAACATCTGGAGGGCTGAAGTTTGGGGATGCCTGCCATAAACCATTGTGGGAGTCACATTCAGGGATGATTCTTGGTTCTTTCCCATTTGAAATGGAACTAGGGGAGATTAGGCCCCCAGTGGGGCTAACTTAAGCTAAGAACAGAGAAAATGGGAGAAGAGCAGCAGCAGGAGGAAAGACAGGATGGAGGAGATGCCTCGTGTACCCACGACACTGATTTAACTCAGACGGCTGGTGCAGCCTGAATCGAAGCTGGTGAAGCTGCCCAATGGAATGATTCAGTGCTTTTTTTCTAGAAAAATATGTGCCGGTACTCACCATGAAATTGTTGCAGTAAGTGCCACACTTTCTAACAACAACAAAAGAGGTGTTGGTACTGTGTACCCTTGAGTACTCCCTGAAAAAAAACCCAGCACTTCCTGAGACCAAGAGGGCTCATAACTCTGACTCACTGTCAAGCCAGTCTCCAAAAGGATAGGGTGAAGCAAAGTGATGTAACAGGGAGGGATGTCCATAACTCTGACCAATAAACAGTACAAAAGCTCCAACTTCATCTTATATGGAGTTCATGAGTAGAACCAGTGGAGGGCAGGAGTTTTGACATACCCCTCTTCCTGCCGGAAGCCATGTCCACTGTCGGCAATATGCACACCTATATGTGAAGCTCTGCAGTCTGCAGCAAATAAATATTGTAGTTAACGACCTGTACTTTTTAAGAAACCATACAATAAACCAAACCTAAGATAAGTTTTTCAGATATCAGATGCCCATTAAGGTGCATAATAGCAGTTTGTGTTTTCTTTCCTTCAAATTAGGCACTACAAGGCCTCATAAGGAGGGGGAGGTCCCTGGTGTGGATTATATCTTCATCACTGTTGAAGATTTTATGGAACTAGAGAAAAGTGGTGCTCTCTTGGAAAGCGGGACATATGAAGGTAAGCTGCGTTCTTTAATTGCAAAATCTGCTTTATGTTTTCATTATGTTTTCCTCCATTTTCTGGAATTACATTAGGACATCCCATTAGATTGTATCATAGCACCCATTATCTTAAATTTATGAGCAGCCAGATGGTAGTTGTGAAAGTATTCCCCCCCCATGAAATATCTAAATGCAAATGGGCTCGATTTAATTGGAATTCATGTCAGTTAAGGGGAAGGGAGAATAAAAAGTGAAAGCTAAACCACTCAGCACTTAGCAAAGTTAAGGCATTAAACAATTTTTTTCATTTAATTAATGAAATAAGGTATAATAGAATACATACAAAAAAGACAGAGTTAATGTCCTTGGGCAATAATTCACAAATATTAATAAATTAAAGCTGAGTCAAAAGGATTCCACAAGGTCAGAAAATCAAGGGAGTTAACACCTTTATATTTGTATCTGAACATTTGGGTGATATTCAGGATGGGGCCTGAGGCCATCTGCACTAAAGGGGGTGGGGGTGGTGACATGTGTTCAGTTGTGCTGTGTTCTGAACACAGCAACCAGAGTCAGGCCAGTGTCCATTTGGTTGTCTACTCTTCATTTGAGATTCTTGAACATCATCATGCTTCATAATTGTTTGAGATTGTCATTACACCAAATACCTGAGCCTAACTTGCAAATGCTTCAAGCCAAGCACTGCTCATTGCAGTGCAGAGAGGGTGAATGAAAATGCTAGATTGAGGTGGACAGTTCTACACACACACACACACACACACACACACACACACACACACAGCTGCACGGTACCCATACATTATTGATGTTCTTGCAGATAATTGTGTAAACTGAAAGCTGAATCAGCAATTTTAAAACTGATGTCATGCAGATTTTTGTAAAACTTTTTTTAAAAAAAAAAAGAAATAAAAATCTTAGAACCTTAACTACATGGCAAGTAGATATGGAATTTCTGCAATGGGATTTAAAAATATCTGCTTGAGAAGTGACAAGCTGGCAGCTTAATGATACCTCTAGGGTTACTGTTGATTCACCTCATGTCAAACTTGTTCAAGATAAAAAAAATGTGTGAAATGGAAGTATGTTGAATAATACTGGAAGAGGAATGGAATGGAAATGTGTAAAAAAAACCCACAAAAAACACCATAGAAACTTGTAAACAACATGTTTCTTATAGTACATAAATGTGGTACCACATTATATCATGTCTTTGGTCTTTTTTGACTGCTTATCCCTAGATATTATAGGATTGCAAGCTGTGCATTAAAAACAGGTACATTCTGTGGAAGTCTAATATATTGGGTGATTTCATCTGTCTGTGAAGGAACAGTGCAGGGCTCAGGCTTATAATATAAAATCATATTGTTTTTGCTATCTAGGAACTTATTTTTCCCCACCAGCAGCTGGGACTGGAACTAATAGTCCCAGTATCTCCATCAGGAAAATGACATTGGAGGCACCATTCCCACCAAGGACATGGTTCCAGGCAACGCCATTTACCCACTGGCGATGCTGCAACTGGTACTTTCAGTCCTGGTCTCTGACAAAATAAACACATGTATAAGACATTCTACTGCAGAGGTGGGGGGACTGTTTTTAGCTTGATGACTGGATCTGGAAGTGGCCCACAACGCATGAGCCATTTTTGGCAGAGGGTAGGCCCAGCCACCTGCTATCATATCAGAAGTGATTGGCGCTGATGGCAAGCCCCACTTTATCTGTGGGCAAGTGCAGTGTGGATTCAAACCATGCCAGCAAACAGACATTTTTCCTTAACAGACTGGCAAAGCTGTCTAACAGTGCTGGTCTGCAGCAGAAAAATTGCCCCTTTGAAGGCATAGTTTTGAGTCCAAACTGCATCTGCAAATGGACAGTTTCAGACGGGGCGTGCAGTTTCAGCTCCAATCTGCTCTTGGATGCTTTCAGCAAGACCAAGGGACAATCAGGAGCACACTTTAAGCTCCCAATGGTTCATTTTCAGACATCAGGCGTGGGGCAGGTGGGTGTAGTTTGGGGGAAATGACCTCACAGACCAAATTCAGACCCCTGCCGGCCAAATTGGGCCCATGGACTGGAGGTTTGCCACCACTGTTCTGCTGGGAGCAGCTGCAGCTGCTACCTCTGCCTTTCCCTTAGGCCAAAATGAGTTTCTTCTCATTGGAGAAGGGTGAGGTGCTGGTGGGTCACAGCAAGTAGGGCTGTGTTTACCCAGTTATGGGGCTGTCATACGTCCAGATTTCCCAGGATTTCAAAGGCAGAATTGACATCTGGGGAGGATTTTCGAAAGGTGGCGCTTTGTCCTGGACCTTAGGCAAGTCAATTGAAAAACCACGTTATTTTGGTGCTCTTCCTAAATTTTGGGGTCTTCCCAACAGTTTTTAGGGTGTCCTGTTTTTTACTTTTTGAAGTAAAAACCCTACATAAAAGAACCTTGCTTACCCCAGTCTTCCTCATAAACATTCAGATACAGGGCTCTCTTATGTAAGAACCTTCCCTTCATTGTTTGTAATATTTCTAGTGACGGCTGCAGTGAGAGACTAAAGTGCCATCACTTTTATATTATACCAAAACTGGTTGCAGTGTTTAACCGACAAATATTTCAAGTATATTTATTGACAAATACATCCAGAGGCTTAAAGGAACATATTACTAACATTATTTCTGTCAAGCTAACCTACCATTTAATTGTAGGATGTGGTATCTTCCAATGAAAGTTCTTGAAGGCACATATCAAGCTAAGAAAGTTTGGACCTGAATAGCGCTTGATTGCAAAACCACCTTGGAACCGTATATGGCCTAAATGCCAAAAAAACACATTACAGTGTGTTGTATAATCTTACTTAGACAAATGCTTCTGTGCTCCAAAGCATGATCCTTGGGAGGGGATAATTTGCAAATGAAAATTAGAATGAGAGGCTTTCCCCAGCAAAGAATATAGGCATGTTTCCCAGCAAAGGTCATATTTACCTCCTAGGCATGGAGTTTAAGGGGAACAAAATTTCCTTGCCCTGTCCCCTTCTTCCCTCCTTGAGGATGCTTAGCTATCAGATTAATACTACATTCCCTTTCAGTGTAGAGTGTAGCTTTAACTTGAGCTATCGGAGGAAGAACAGTGTTGATATAGCAAATAAATAAATAAAGCTGCTGTTTTATGGGGGGGGGAGAATTTGGATTTGCCATCAAGACATGTCAAACCCTTTGGGGGAAATGGTCAGTGTCAAGAGACTTTCTTTATTGCCACTGGCAAATAGACACCTGACTCAGCTCACTGAAGTCATTGAAAAGTTCCTTCTTCATTTACCTCCATCTTCCTCCTTTCACTTTTGTGACAGCCACAATTTTTTTTGGGGGGGGGGGAGGCGAGCAAGGAATTTTTTTTTTGCCTATAGGAATCTGTCAAACATATGTCATCTGATCTGATTCATCTGCCAGTTGATCCTACTGTTTCTTCTCCTTTGTGTCGAGGCAGTGTTCAAACCCAGCTAATGTTTAAGTGTTGTGTGGTACCGGCTGCATTTCTTATGTGGGAAACAAAGCTCTGTTTCCAAATACAGCAATATTGGTCTTTACAGAAGCTGGGAGAAATGAGTGGCATCCCACTATAGCATCCATGTCAGTATCCCTGTTAAATAATTCAAGATGATATTGACTGGGACCTATATATGTTGCCCCGCCTTGGGGAATGTTAACATTAACCTGTTTCTTGCCAAGTATGTTATAGAGTATTAAATTTGCAGTATCTTCCATAGCAGATCTTCATCAGCATTTTTGACTGGCTTCTCAAAGCCTTGCTCTTTCAAGGAGGAAGGCCAACCGTCACTGTTTTCCACCCAGCGCACACCCATAATTCAGACACACATGGTTTTCTTCCACTGAAGTGCTTTGTTCAAGGTGCTCTTGCAATTCAGATGTCAAACAAATAAATAAATGCTACAGACATATCAATGAAGTGAAAATAATGTTGCGAGGCATACTATAATTTCAGGGTGGGATGATGCAGGTCCAGCTTGTAGACACAGGGTATGATTTTACACAGAAAGCAGATCCTTTTAAGTTTCTCCCTCAAATCAACTTTACCTATTTGTTTACCTGGACCTATTTGTCTGCACTTTGGCAGGTTTCTCACCCAGGGGACACCTCTCTTAGGTTTAGGTCTACAGTTTTCTGATATCTGCTGCCAAAAAGTTACAAACGTTTCCTTTTTTTAAAAAAACAAAACACCATATTTTAGAGGTGCTGAGCACAAAATCCCCTGGACCCAATTGCCTGTATTTTTTAAAAAATCATATTAGCATAAATGGGGGAGCAAATCACTATGCCATCTCCAAGTCCTATGTAGGTTTTTTTTTGCCCTCAGGGTTCCATCTTAAACCTGTGCTTAACCTTATTCAAGAAAAATGATTGAGAACTTGAAGTAGTTAACAGGAGTTGGATCATTCCCATTATAATTTTCTGTATCTTCAGCACTTACGGCAGCCATAGCAGCAACACTATGTAATCAGTTATTTGTTCAGTATGCAGTCGTGTGCTGTACTGAAAAATGAAATTAACTTTTAATTATCCTTTCCTCTGTTTCCCCCCCTCTCTCAAGAGATAACTTTGTCAATCTTGTTTGTATTATCAAACTGTGAAGGTGACTTTCACCGGTATCTTGCATGCATTTCTAAACTTCTGCAGTTTAGAGATGATTTGACAGATGGTTCTCAAACCTGCCTGAGGTGAATTTTACCTACTGTATAAATATTGATTGCCTTAATAATTGGCATTCTGTATCTCAGCATCTTAACAAGATATTTTTCTCTAACAAGCTTTGTGGCAAGGGAAAATCTTGATTCAATTAGAGCAGTATTGACATATTCCCTAAAAGAGAAATGTAATGTCATCACTCCTATGAGTGAATTGCTACTCAAACGTATGCAGGGGCCATAGCTGCCAAGTTCCGGCCTGAGAAATAAGGGACTGGACCGGAAGTAGCAGACCGGAAGTAGCGCTGCCGCCATTTTGGAACTGGGCGGAGCATGCTCAGAAGCTACTTTTGGATGCTGCTCTGCCCTGTTCCAAAATTGCTGCCGCACCAGAGGTTGCGCTGCAGCCATTTTGGAACTGGGCAAAGCAGCATCAAAAGTCGCTTCTGAGCATGCTCCACCCAGTTTCAAAATGGCTGCCGCGCCAGAATAAACCGGGAAAAAACAAAAAAATCAGTTTTTTCGGCTGGGAACAGCTGGAAAAACAGGGGTTTCCCGGGGAATACGGGAGACTTGGCAGCTATGGCAGGGGCTGCTGGACTGAAGTTCTTTCTGCAGGAGGTCCCGTGGAGTATATGAAAGCTTCACAAGAGCACCATGGCTATTTTTGCACAGCTCCAGTTCATTTTTGCGGCACCTAAGCAGGGGAAGTTATTGAAAAGCAATTGTATTCATTTTCACTAGAGCACATCAGTATGTGCTTCAAGAAGAAATCCCCTGACATTGATCCTGGGTTTAATTATAAATGGTGTACCGGTAATTGGATTATAAATTGAGATAAAACAATGTGCAGTATGTATTTCATTTATGGATACAGCTATTTTCTGTGGTGTTTGGCTGGAAGAGGAAAAAAGGTCTGACTTTAGTTACTCGTTTTTAATTGGATCAGGGTATTATTGCATTAGTTTGTAAAACTGATGATCAGAGTTGCAGAGCCAAGTGTAATGATGCCTTTTATTGGATCAACTAGTCATCTAAAATATTGCATATAAGCTTTCAATGGCACATTCTTCGTTAGGCAGCGATGTGCAGAACAAAAATAGAATGTAGAAGCTGATTTCACATATTATTATTCTCACACAACCGTGCCCTGGGGAGTGTGTCTCACTATTCCTAGAATTCACCATCCAGAGAGGTATGCACGCCAGTTCTATACACAAATTGAATTTTCTTTCTTTTTTAAATATTGTTTATCCCCTTCTTCACCTTAAACAACAACAACACACTGATCTGGATTTTGAATTGGTAGGGTTCAGGGTGGGAGCTGCAGTATAGAAAACAAAACAGCACACTCCTGGGTTATGAGTGGATCTATCGAGCTCAATTCCATTGAGTCTGCCAAATGAATGATTTCGTTAGTATCAATTCACAGATCATAGGGAAGCCCAGCATGGCTTCATCAGCAACTAGTTTCCCCCTCAGAAATACACTTTAAAAAGTGAGTGAAGGATGACGGGTGAGTGCTTTAAATACCTGAAGGAGCATATGCTGGCAAGTTTTCCTGTATTCCTTTGAGAAATTCTTCTTCAGATCTCTTTCACACCTTGGCTGGCAGCTGCAGGCCAGCTGATACCACTCAGGGGATCAGATCTTACCAAGAGGGCCACAGTTGTCGACCCTCTAAAGAATGGCATATAACACAGAGAGAGAGATTTGCTAAAAGTGTAATTTAATCCAAAATCCTGTTGTAATGTGGAAGGCATCTGCTCAGACTAAATATGCTGTAGGAATTATGAGGGATAGCATGTGAACTTTCTTGAGAGGGAGGAGGTCACAGCTCTAGGCAGTCAAATGCAAAATACAAGGCAACTTGAGAGGGTTCTCTTCAGGTGAAATTTCTGTAGGGATTTCAAGGTATATTTATAGCACTGAATTGCTGTAGTATAGGTCAATTCTGAACCACTCAGACGACATAGACTACTAAAACTATATTTCAGTGGCTCCTCCAAGTGACTAGGAAGAGCAGTGCTTTATGCACACCCAAATGATAAATATGAAACAAGATTTGTAAAGGCCATGAAATTTTTACACATTGTTGTAATAGAAAAGTCTGGGCTGAATACATTTAGTCCAGGTCTTTGAGGCTTACTCATATTTAGTCTTGGGAGCTGTTCTGGTTATTGAATTTATGATTGTGTGTTTTAATTTGTAGTTATTGGAAGGCATCTTATGGGTTTTTAATTGGATTTTCTTTTAAGTTATGAAGCACATTGGGATTGCTATGAAAGGTGGCATTATATAAAAGTGGTTTTTTAAATAAAAAAAGTAAAGTACATAAATAAATAAATACAGTAACTAATCTAATACACCTCAATGAGTGTTAGTGAGAGCTGAACTCTTGAAAATGTTTATTTTCTTACATTAGGTAGCTTTGTAAGATAAATAACTATTATATCAGCAATGAGATGGGTTTGGGCAATTTCTAAGTGAAGAAAAAGAGATGAAATGGGGGGGGCACATATAAACTCACTCCAGAAAATATTTTTTGATTGGATGTTTAGGTTTTACACTTCTCTTTTCACAGTTACAATTTACAACTGCCATGGAAGTTCTCCAATTTTGCAAGACTTGATAATTGGGCTCAGAGAGGTCAGTGAGACACAGTTCTCCCTGGTTTCATACATTTTTTTTTTTACCTCAGCTCAGTTTTATGTCAAACATAATTCTGCTGAAAAATTTGAAGGCAGCATTATGACACATCTTATATTATGTTCCTGTAGTTGGTGCTTGAATGTCTTAATTTGCCAGCACCCATGGAAAGATGGAAATATAGGAGTTCTTAACATTTCCGGGTTTTTACAGGGGTTTCCAAGGGTTTTGAGGGTGTTTGCAGGCTTTTTCTATGTTGTTCCCAATATATGTGATTTCACTTAAACTTGTGGTGCCTCAGAACGTAACCCCCACGTAAATGGGGAGTTGCCCTTATTGTGTTTGATCTCTGTTCTGTTCTGGACCTTTACTATGTACAGTATAAAGTTTTGAAACTGTGTTAGATTGTATTTGATTTCTATTTTCTGTATTTGAGGTTCTTTTGAACAAAAAGCCATTAAGGAATTATGTGGAATGTGTTTCACGGAGTGACAGTTTTATTCAGTCAGAGGACGATTGTCAGCAACTATATGTCCTCATCCTTTCATTTAGGTTTGAATGAGGGAAGATATATATCTTACTGTGAGCTGAAAATTGATCCAACTATATGGTAGCGCAACAATCAGATCACAGCTTCACAAAACTGCTAGCTGTAATGATCATTGAATTTGCTGCTATTTTTTTTTTATTTTGTGAGCCAGCCCAGAGGAAGAGTCAAGTACAGGAGGAGGGTATTACAGATTAGATCAAATTCTTTTGAAAAAGATTTTTTAGAGCCAGAAGAACAAGCCCTAGAAGGACAATTTACTGTAACACTTCATGTCTTATAGTACTACCACACTCTGAGACTAATGTGCCATATTTAGCATTTTTTTCAGACCCTCCAAGTATCCCTATTTTCCAGGGACATCCCTGATTTAGAGAAGCCACCCTGGTTTCTGATTTGATCCCGGAATGTCCCACTTTTTTTTTAGGACATCCCTATTTTCATTGAATAAATATTGGAGGGTATGGTGTAATCCAACCCCCGAGCAGTCTGAAGGCAATCCTGTATAGGGAAGGGTTTTTTTAAAATGTTTAATGTTTTATCATGTTTTTGTATATGGTGGAAGCTGCCCAGAGTGGCTGGGGCAACCCAGTAAGATGTGTGGGGTATAAATAGTAAAATTATCATTATGGAAGGGAACACACCTATTTTCATCGGAGAAATGGTGGAGGGTATGTTTTTTGTTTCAATTCATTGTTTTAAGGTAGAGTATTAACTAGGCCATTTTTAAAAGTAGAAGTGTGTATATTACATCACACACAACAAATTGTGCAGATGTATTCTTCAGTTAAGCATATTGGCACTTAATTTGTTATTATTCATTTGCTGTTTGCCAGAAATGTGGAGCTCATTTGGCATTTGTTAGAATTGGCCCAAACCACACATTTTTTTCCCTTTACACACATGGCTAACCATACACAGAGGTCCATATAGTTTGGCTTCGTGATGGAAGTCATTCTCGCAAGGATAATGTGTGAAGCAGACCATAGTCAGTTTCACAGTTCTCTAAAACTCTGAGCATGTAACTTTTCTAAAGGTCTTCACCTAGTCTTAATTTAAAATGGGGTCAGTTTGTCGAGAAGGTGCCTTTCTGGGGCCTTTTAGGAAGGTCTCCTGCAGACTTGAGAACTCACTGGCTCCTTGTCTGCACTCATCTTCCTCAAGGAGCTCTGTCAATTCTGGCAGTAGCAATTTTATCAGTGATATGGGGCAGAAAATGACTCCCAGCCTGAAAAAAGATTAAAGGATAATGTCCTACGGGAATCATTCATATTTCAGAACGTTTCTTCAGAGTTTTATCTTACATATACAGAATCTTTGTTAGCAATATTTACTTTAACAGAACAGTGCTTGTAAATCATATTTTAAAATATTGTGTTTACTGGCATGATAGCTTATAACTGCTCGAGATGTTGCTTTTGAAATGTGGCACTCTGATTAGATAAGGGAGATCAGCAAAAGAAACTACATTACCTAGTCCTAGAAAGTGAATTTCACAGAAACTATTTTATTATTCACAAACATCCTCACTGGTTCCCCACCCACCACCCCAGTTTCATTATTAAGTTGTACAGCAGTCCCCAACCCAATTTCCACTCGTTGCTTTCTACAACTTCCTATCAGTTGGCATTGTTTATTTAGACTTTAACAACAGTACTTGAAGTGCAGTGCATCAAACAATAATTTCCTCGCATTCATTGCTTCATTTCTAGGTAAGTTGACTCTAACTTGTGTGTTTCTGTTTTGCAATAATCACCTGCCTGCTCACCTGGAAGTGAATATAGGGACAGGAAAACCTGTCCAGGGTTTCCAATAGAAGTATATCCTATAACCACCTGAAGATTTGAGGGTCTGAACATAAGACCTTCTGCTCACAAGAGACAGGCTCTATCACTGAGCTACAGCCCAAGTAAGCCATGCAATCCTGCAGCCTGTCAGGCTTTGTGAATGTACCCTACTATCCCTGCAGGTAGAACTGCAAGACTCTGAAAAGCCAAGCTATGGGCTCAGAAGAAATCACAGTTGTCCTATGACTATAAATTTAGGCAGGGGCACTTGTAATAAGCATCGTTCGTCTTTGTGGCAGAGCATGTAAACATAAATGCATAAAAAATAGCTTGCTTTATGGCTTGATGCCTGTGATCCTAGGATAATTCCTTACTATACAGATGTTCATACAGGTACCATTGGCATTTCCTTCTCCTAAATGAGGGCAGAATTGTTCCCTGGTCCGAGACAACTGCTGCCAGAACATTTCCTCTGTTTATGTGCCATATGAACCCTTTATCACGTGACATAAACATACCCTACTCACATGATTGGGTGACCAACTCACACCCAATCAGCTATCTCTGGACGTAAAACAGATTTGACCAGCCAAGTACATTACTTGTTGGTGTAACCTCTGGAAGCATGTTTATGTGTAGGGCTCAGCTGAAATGGCCCCATACTGTTATCATTGGACTTCTAATCAGAAACAAAAAGGACTCTTGTTTCAGCAATTTCTCCAGCAATTTCTTCTCATATTTTTATGAAATAGCTGAAATTGTATTTTGTCCATTGATTAGCTGGATCGCACATGTGACGTGCACAGGAAGTATTGCCCTCGCTTTAAATTGGCTTCACCCAATCCCTATTGGCTGGCATCCATCCATCTGGCATCCATCAGGGGCGAAGTTGCATTTCAGATCATCTCCTGTGTTCTGAAAACACGGTTTGGGGTTGGTTTACATTAAAATGCAAAGCGAAAAAATTTCTTCCTTATCCCTCGTAGGCATGATGTGATCTCGGATTGGCTTGAGGAGTGATGAAACAAAGAATAACAACAGCTGCCAATGCAGCAGGGGGTTGGAGGAAATGGCTGTGAACAGTAGCAAGCAGCCATGAAAGATATATGTTGGAAAGGATTTTTCATAGAGTTCTCCCCACTCATCCCATCTGAAAATTCTACTTTTAAGCCAAGAAGCAAACTTGAGGAAGCATTCAGTTCAGATGTTGTGGTCTGAAACATAGGATGCAAAGTGCTTCCATAAACAACAATACTCTCCACACCCAGATTTGCTGAAGCTATAAAATTGTTCACTGCAGCCTCCATTTTCTGCATTGCAATGAATGTTAAAGGAATTCTGCAAAGGTTGAGATTTGTTGGCATCTCTCTATGTTTAGAGACAATGGAGTGTCTCCAGGGGTGAAGTCAAGCCGCTGCGTTAGTGACCAAAGTTACCATGATGGGGTGCAAGCCTAGGCAGTGGGTATGGAAGTCTTGGGCTACCCAGATGATAAGACCCCCTTCTTGGCCTCACTGGTGTGGTCCATATGAAAGCAGAGCAATGCTTTTGGCAGGGCCGGCCCTACGGCCAGGCTGGGTGGTGCAGGGCGCCACGGTGCCGGCCCACCAGGGGGGTGCATCGCAGCTGGGGCCCTCCCGCCCACCTGCTCTTCCGCGCAGCAGTCAGCGCCCTCGGGCAGTAGCGCTGCGCGCTGAGCCCGCCCACCCGTCATGCAGCAGCGGGCCTTGGCAGCTGCGCTGCACCTGCCCACGCCGCCCGTCGCATTGGAAACGGGGCGGGGGGCGCCGGAGGGATCCGGCGCACCAGGGCGCCAGAGGTGCTTAAGACAGCCCTGGCTTTTGGCACCAGCTTGGCTGCAGGAGTTGCTGGGAAGGAGGCGTACAAGGCACCATCCAGAGTCTTCCGTCTCCTAGATGGGCTACTTTCCAAGGTTGATGAGCCCCATCTGCCCCTTATGATAAGTGCTCGTATAATGGCAGCAATCCACAGATGAATCTACAGCATAATGCTCCTAAATACTTATAAATGATTGTGACATACCCCTTTTCCTATAGTATTGGCTTTCAACCAAATGGTAAACGAATAATTCACTGTAATGTCTGCCCAACTAGTATTTTCATCTTCCATGTAATTAAGCATTCTTCTTCTCAGGACTATATGCTTACATAAACTTTGAAATGTAAGCCACTAAACTGGAGAGTGATATCTGTGTTCACTGTCTGCTAAGCACTTTCTTTATCTCTGTTCAGAAAGACAAGTATTTCAAAGAGAAAAAGAAGGGTTGAAGCCCAAAGTCTATTTTTGAATCAGAGGTTGATTTGTTTCAAGTATTTTTATACCACCTTTGGGTATAAAACGATAAGCATATTCAAAAATATAGGCCGCCTATGAAGTATTTGTTTTTCAGGATGTGGTTACAGGCAAATATCTGTGGAAAAACCTGAGGGCTTTTGTCTCCTTCCATACACTGAAATTTTAAATTCCCTGTTTGTTTCGCAGCTAACTGGAGGGCTAGGTAGAAAAGAGGATAGGATGGATGGTGCAGAAGAGGGAAGGTATAGTTTGTATGACAACAGGTATAGCTCTCTTCTACCTGACTCTTAAAGGTCCTTGAGCTTTGTACACCTACAACTAACAGATGGAGGGCACTGTGCGTTTTATTCTTAAAAACTATAGCAGATGTGTGGCCAAGCTCACATCTATACATATTCAACAGTTGTGTCCTTTCTGTCAAGAAAGACCCTTGGATCTCCTCATCACTATCTTGCCTGAAATATTGCTTGTCAAAGTTGTTATATATCAATAGATACTGTAAAAAAAAACAACCCATAACCTTTCTACGATATAGAACTTCTTCAAATGAATCTCAAAACAGTATACCAAAGACTAACAAATTTTGCCGCCACCCCTCCCAACAGTTGCACTTAATTGCCAAATTCCTTCAAACAAAAAAGGGTTTTATAGTGATACTTCTTTTTCGTTGTTGTTGTTGTTGTTGTTGTTGTTGTTGTTGTTGTTGTTTTTAAAGGAAGTATAGCATGCTCTTATTAAATCTCTAGGGCATGAAGGGCAAGTACTACTGAGAGCTCCAAAACCACAAAGTCATCAGGATTCTTTGAAAAGTTAAATTGGCTAATCTCTTCCATTATGCATAAATCCATTAGAGTTTAGCTGCCTTT